>NC_091989.1:8499641-8827766 GCF_044704955.1 Pristiophorus japonicus | reverse complement strand
CTCCAACACTGGAAGCACACTGCCCCCAACACTGGCAGCACACTGCCCCCAACACTGGCAACACACTGCCTCCAACACTGGCAACACACTACCTCCAACACTGGCAGCACACTGCCTCCAACACTGACAGTACACTGCCCTCAACACTGGGAACACACTGCCCACACTGGCAACACACTGCCCCCAACACTGGCAGCACACTGCCTCCAACACTGGGAGCACACTGCCCCCAACACTGGCAGCACACTGCCTCCAACACTGGGAGCACACTGCCCCCAACACTGGCAGCACACTGCCCCCAACACTGGCAACACACTGCCCCCAACACTGGCAACACTCTGCCCCCAACACTGGTAACACACTGCCTCCAACACTGGCAACACACTGCCTCCAACACTGACAGTACACTGTCCACACTGGCAGCACACTGCCTCCAACACTGGCAACACACTGCACACACTGGCAACACACTGCCCCCAACACTGGCAGCACACTGCCTCCAACACTGGGAGCACACTGCCCCCAACACTGGCAGCACACTGCCTCCAACACTGGGAGCACACTGCCCCCAACACTGGCAGCACACTGCCTCCAACACTGGCAGCACACTGCCTCCAACACTGGGAACACACTGCCCCCAACACTGACAGCACACTGCCTCCAACACTGGGAGCACACTGCCCCCAACACTGGCAGCACACTGCCCCCAACACTGGCAACACACTGCCCCCAACACTGGCAACACTCTGCCCCCAACACTGGTAACACACTGCCTCCAACACTGGCAACACACTGCCTCCAACACTGGCAGCACACTGCCTCCAACACTGGAAGCACACTGCCCCCAACACTGGCAGCACACTGCCCCCAACACTGGCAACACACTGCCTCCAACACTGGCAACACACTACCTCCAACACTGGCAGCACACTGCCTCCAACACTGACAGTACACTGCCCTCAACACTGGGAACACACTGCCCACACTGGCAGCACACTGCCTCCAACACTGACAGTACACTGTCCACACTGTCCACACACTGCCCCCAACACTGGCAACACACTGCCTCCAACACTGGCAACACACTGCCTCCAACACTGGCAGCACACTGCCTCCAACACTGACAGTACACTGCCCTCAACACTGGGAACACACTGCCCACACTGGCAGCACACTGCCTCCAACACTGACAGTAAACTGTCCACACTGGCAGCACACTGCCTCCAACACTGGCAACACACTGCCCACACTGGCAACACACTGCCCCCAACACTGGCAGCACACTGCCCCCAACACTGGGAACACACTGCCCCCAACACTGGCAGCACACTGCCCCCAACACTGGGAACACACTGCCCCCAACACTGGCAGCACACTGCCCCCAACACTGGCAACACACTGCCTCCAACACTGGCCGCACACTGTCCCTAACATTGGGAACACACTGCCCCCAACACTGGGAACACACTGCCCACACTGGCAACACACTGTCTCCAACACTGGGAACACACTGCCCACACAGGCCTGAGATCTGAGACCACCCCTCTCCCATCCCTGCCCCAAAGCTTCTAAAATTTTGGCTGCCCTCTCACCTCACTGACTCAGAACAACAGGAAGGAGTTCTTTAAAAATGATCTGCTCTGAGACTGTCTCCCATGTGCATGTTAAAACGTTTAACACAGTAACATAGGGTGACGGAGAGTCAAAAACAAAGGGAGAATTTTACGATTGGCAAACTCTGTCAGCTGTGGCTCAGTGGGTAGCACTCTCGCCTCTGAACCAGGAGGTTGTGGGTTCAAGTCCCACTCCAGAGACCTGAGCACAAAAATCTAGGCTGGCAGTACTGAGGGAGCGCTGCACTGTCGGAGGTGCCATCTTTCGGATGAGACATTAAACCAAGGGCCCCGTCTGCTCTCTCTGGTGGATGTAAAAGATCCCATGGCACTAATTTGAAGAGGAGCAGGGAGGGGAGTTATCCCCGGTGTCCTGGTCAATATTTATCCCTCAATCAACATAACAAAAACAGATTATCTGGTCATTATCACATTGCTGTTTGTGGGAGCTTGCTGTGCGCAAATTGGCTGCCGCGTTTCCCACATTACAACAGTGACTGCACTTCAAAAGAGTATTTCATTGGCTGTGAAGCGCTTTGGGACGTCCGGTGGTCGTGAAAGGCGCTATATAAATGCAAGTCTTTCTTTTCTTCATGATTTCCCGATCGGTGCTCAGTTGGATCCCGCTCATTGAGGTGGGTGTTTGTGTACAGAAAGTTCCCTTTGCAACGGTTCCCCTTTAAATATTTGGCTCTCCACATCAGTTGATGTACTAAGCCTTTCAAGCTGTCAAAAGCTGCATAATTCCATATTTATTTTTGTGCCGCAGCATGCATAATATTTATTCCTGATTCAGTGAGGAAGATTTATGGATAATTAGTTATACACTTAATCAAAATACACTATATGAATATTAAAGCCAGAATTACAGCAATGGCAACAGTATTTTACGCTAGTGCATTGGTTGAAAGGTACACCGTAGAGATAATAGGAGCTGTTACCTGACCTGGCAAAGGCTTATAAATGACCTCACCTATTTGCCGTGTTAACAGGCACAGAATACTGAGTGACACAGGCTTTCAAAACACTCATCCATCAACTTAATAACTTCCATATAATGTAATGAAAATGCACATCCGTCAATATGATTTCAATATATATCTGGGAATCTCCGTCTATCAGTATTATCGTTTTAATATTACGCTCGTGCACCTCCTGAGGAGTTGCTCCCAGAAAAATAAATAAATTAAAAGAAAATGCAGCATTTATGTCGTGCTTTATCGTGTTATTGAAATATTCCATACCACGTCTCACAGTGAATTACTTATTGTAATGTCTGTAAGCTTGTAATGTTTGTAGCTCCACACTGTGGATGTGGACGTATTGTGTACTGCAACTGCTTAGTTAATAATAAACAGAACCAGGCAGATTCCGGAGGCTTTCAAGAGAGAGCTGCCTGCCATGTAGGAAGCTGTGTGTGCTGTGCTCTGTGAATATATCACATTTGGCGACGAGATGGGATTTTTCGGATGATTTAAAGCTTAAATTTTGATGGTGAAGGATTCAGCCAGCCGACAGAGAAGCTTTGGAAGTTTCTGTCTTTGGAAAAAAGCTACAAAATTCGAGGTAAAATACGGCACACTGTGTGAACAGCTAGAGATTAAAATGGCAGGTGTAATCGGACATTTGGGGGAATATAGACACGACCGGGAATGTTTTAAAGTGTATGTGGATCGGTTAGAAATGTATTTCACTGCAAATAACATAATCGAAGTTCCAGACAATGCAATCCAGAACCGGGCTGTGTTGGAACGTAAGAGAGCGATCTTCTTATTGGAGGTGGGTCCGACATTGTACGAAACCCTTGTAAATCTGCTTGTGCCTGACGAGCCAAAGGACACAACGCTTAAAGAGATTTTAACGAAGCTGGAGCAGCACTATAACCCCAAACCGTTAGAAATTGCTGAAAGCTATCGTTTTGTGATTCAGAATCAAAAGGCGGATGAAATTATCAGTGACTACACCGTAGCATTAAAAAAGCTATCGATGCACTATAATTTTGGAAACTTTCAAAACCGAGAATTACGGGATCGTTTTGTTTGTGGGGTTAAAAATGATGTGATCAGAAGGAAGTTATTGATGACGGATGACTTGACTTTTGAGATTGCTTGTCAGACAGCGAGGTCAATGGGCATGGCCGAACAATATTCCCGAGAATTAAATAATAATTACAGTCGTCAGTCAACCGAGATAAATTACCTGCCGGTTCAAAGTAAAAGACGAGGGCCCAAAGTCTCAGAAACTGGAAATTCTAACAGAGTGCTCTAGGTGTCTGGGACAACACATTGCTCAAAGTTGTCCATATGTGAAGGCAGAGTGTTTCTTCTGCAGGAATACTGGGCATCTTGCGAAGGCATGCCGACTGAAGGGTAAACCAGCTTTTAAAGCTATGAGTCCAGCGTTCAAAGCTATGAGTAGAAATCCCAAGAGACTTCATAGCATGGAAGAACAACAACAGGATGAGGAGCTGTAAGAGTTACACGTCATCAGGAGCACGAGGTTAATGGACAGCGATTCGGAAAGCATCAAAATCCACATAGATGTTGCGGGATTCAAGATACCAATGGAAATCGACACGGGTGCATCCGTGAGTGTAGTACCGGAGTCACTATACCGCGACAAATTGCGTGATTTTCAACTGGAGAAATCCAAGATAGAGCTGTGAGGCTACTCGGGAGAGAAAATTCCTGTGGTAGGTCATATCACCGTACCGGTGAAATATAAAGATCAATTTCAGAACTTGCCTCTAATAGAAGTGACAGGAGACAAGTCTGCCTTACTAGGAAGAAATTGATTGAGCTCACTGAAGCTGGATTGGAGTAAGATTTTCTGTGTGGAAGCGAGATTTTCATCAATGGATGAGATTATCAAGAAGTATCCGAAGGTGTTCTGCAAAACAGGCAGTCTGATCCAAGGCTTCAAGGCGCGTGTCAGGGTACAGAAGGACGCTAGATCAGTTTACCACAAGCCACGTTCCATACCATATGCACTCAAGGAGAAAGTTGAGCAAGAACTCAAAAGACTGGAGACTGAGAACATTATTTGTAAGATAGATTGATGTAATTGGGTTACACCCATTGTTGTTGTACCTAAGTCCGATGGTAAGGTAAGATTGTGTGGTGATTATAAAGTAACCGTAAACCAGGTCCGAGAGAGTAATGTCCCTAATACATTGCCGAATATAAAAGATTTGTTCACAACACTGACAGGTGGTCAGATCTTTTCAAAACTGGATCTTACGAATGTCTACTTACAGCTTGAACTAGATAAGGAGTCCAAGTCATGTTTGACTATAAATATTCATCTAGGCCTATATCAATTTAATAGACTATCGTTTGGAGTGTCTTCTGCCCCTGCCATATTCCAAGGGGTGATGAACCAGATTTTGCAAGGTATTGAAGGGGTAGTATGTTATTTGGATGACATACTAATTTCAGCACCAAATAGGCAAATTCATAATAGCATATTGAATGAAGTCCTCAAATGGCTAGAGTACGAGTGTCTGCTCCTAAGTGTGAGTTATTTAAAAACTCAGTGGAGTACTTAGGGTACAGAGTAGACAAAGATGGTTTACATCCAACCATAGAAAAATTGGATGCAATTAGAAACGCACCCACTCCCAGGAATGTCACTGAATTACATTCATTCTTGGGTCTTTTGAACTATTATGGGAAGTTCCTACCAAATTTGGCTACAGTATTACATCCACTGAATGAACTTTTGAAAAAACAGGTCCATTGGAAGTGGTCAAAAGAATGCGATACAGCATTCAAGGAGTATAAAAGCAAATTGGTAGAGAGCACCATGTTAGTTCACTATGACAAATCTAAGGAGATTAAGCTAGCATGTGATGCCTCTCCGTATGGAGTTGGGGCAGTAATCTCTCATGTATTAAGTAGTGGGGAGGAGAGACCAATTGCTTTTGCTTCACGCACTCTCAGTGCCAGTGAGAGTAATTATGCGCAAATTGAAAGGGAAGCTTTGGCATTAATTTTTGGGGTCAAGAAGTTTCACAAATACTTGTATAGTCATAAGTTTACCATCATTACAGACCATAAGCCCCTAAAAGCAATCCTCCACCCAAAGTCCCCAGTTCCAACATTAGCTGCAGCCCGAATGCAGAGATGGGCTTTGATTTTGCCAGCATATACATATGATATTGAATACAGACGATCAGCTGATCACAGTAATGCTGATGCAATGTCTAGATTGCCTTCCCCATCACAAGTTACACCCGATAAGGAAGAAGTGTTTTATTTTTCATACATTGATGAACTGCCAGTCACAGCTGAAGAGATTGGTAGAGCAACCAAACGTGACCCAGTGATGTCAAATGTGTATGAGTATATTGCAAATGGATGGCCAAACCAGGTAACAGACAATGATACACATCCATTCTTCATTCGTAGGAATGAATTATCAGTCGATAAAGATTGTATCATGTGGGGTGCAAGAGTGGTTATACCAAATAAATTCAGGTCCAAATTATTAGGAGACCTCCATGACCAGCAACTTGGAATGTGCTTGACCAAGAGTTTTGCACGCAGTTATTTATGGTGGCCAGGTCTTGATAAAGATATAGAATACATCGTGAGTCAGTGTACGACATGTCAATCGATAAGCAAGCAACCACCACCAGTACCATTACAGCCATGGAAATGGCCTCCCAGAGTGTGGCAAAGGCTACATATTGATTTTGCTGAGTTGGAAGGACAACAATTGTTCATTGTGATTGATAGCCATTCGAAGTGAGTTGATATGTTTCCAATGTGGAAAATAACAACAAGTAAAACATTGGACATTTTACTAAGATTATTTTCTTCATTTGGCCTCCCTGAAGAAATTGTTTCGGATAATGAACCACAATTTCGTTCAGAAGAATTTGCACAATTCACGAGCAAAAATGGTGTGAAACATACCAAGGTTCCACCATACCATCCTGCTTCAAATGGTGCAGCAGAGCGCACTGTACAAATTGTAAAATGTGTCCTCATAAAACAAATGTTAGATCTAAATCCAAGGAAACGACAGTTGTTATTGGATCACAAATTGGCTAATTTTTTGATTACATATCGAAATACTCCTCATACAACTACTGGTAGAACACCAGCAGAGTTGTTTCTCAAACGACAGCCACAAACCAGATTCTCGTTGTTAAAACCAAATTTGGCACAGTCCGTAAAAGAGACACAATTAAGACAGAAAGAGAATCATGATAGAGGTAGAGTAAAAAAGAGAAGTGTGAAATTAAACCAGAAGGTGAGAGTGAAGAACCATCACCATAAATGGTTAAAATGGTTACCAGGAAAAGTGGTGAAGATATGTGGTCGTCGCACATATTTGGTAAAGATGTTTGATAATGGACAGGTTAGGTTTGTTCATATTGATCATATTTTACCTACAGACATGGAAGGAGTTGAAGGTGGGAATGATTTAATTATTTCTGACTCATCAGATAGTTTTGATACACCAGTAGCAAATCCTAAATTCAATGTACTGGAAACAAATCCAGGAGAGAATCAGAATGAAAGTCTGAGTCCGAGTCAGGAATACAAAGAGCCTGAAGTTAGAGTGAGTTCAAATGAAAATCAAGGAAATCCCATGGAGGAAACGTTCCTCAGGATGAGCCTCGAATGAGTTTAGATTCGACACCATGTTTGGAAGGTCCTGTTCGAGAGTGAAGGTATCTTCTTCAAAACAGAAAACAAGTGGTAAAGTTAAATTTGTAAATATGAAAAAAAAAGTTTATATCCTGTGTTATGTATAAACATGAAAGTTATGTATGATGTTTGTTATAATAACTTCTTCATTAAGGAGGGAGAAGTGTAATGTCTGTAAGCTTGTAATGTTTGTAGCTCCACACAGTGGATGTGGACGTATTGTGTACTGCAACTGCTTAGTTCATAATAAACAGAAGCAGGCAGATTCCGGAGGCTTCCAAGAGAGAGCTGTCTGCCATGTAGGAAGCTGTGTGTGCTGTGCTCTGTGAATATATCACACTTATTTTTACATCCAGTGATTGTTATTCCGAAGGAAAACTGTCGATATGTGAATAAAGAAATGCATTTCTGTTGCTCATATATTCAAAAATAAATGTGTGCATGTAACTATAATAACTTGCTAAATTTTAGCACTTTCACCTCTGAGTCAGAAGGTTGTGGGTTCAAGTCCCACTCCAGAGACTTGAGCACATAAATCTAGGCTGACATTCCCAGTGCAGTAGTGAGGGAGTGCTGCACTGTCGGAGGTGCAGTACTGAAGGAATGCTACACTGTTGGAGGTGCCATCTTTCAGATGAGACGTAAACGATTCCATGCCACTAAGTAGAGAAGGGGAGCTATCCCCGGAATCCTACCCAATATTTATTCCATCAATCAACAGATTATCTAGTCATTATCATGTTGCAGCCTGTGGGAGCTTGCTGTGCACAAATTGGCTGCCACGCTTCCTACATTACAACAGTGACTGCACTCCAAAAGCACTTCACTATAAAGCACTTTGGGATGTCTGGTGGTCATGAAAGGCGCTATATCAATGCAAATCTTTCTTTCTTCTTTTTTATTAAACCTTGAACATAGTAAAATGTCCCAAGGAACTTCGCAGACGTGCAATCAGGCAAAACATTGAGACCGAGCCAAAGCAAGAGACATTAGGGCTGGTGAACAAATGCTTGGTCAAAGAGGCAGTTTTTAAGCAGCATCCTAAAGGAGGGAGATGTGGAGAGTTGAGAAGGTTGAGGGAGGGAATTGCAGAGTTTAGGGGCTAGATGGCTGAAGGCACAGCTGCCATTGTTGCGGCGAAGGAAGTGGCCAGATTTGGAGGAATGTAGAGTTCTCGGAGGGTTGTGGGGCTGGAAGCAAATAAGAAAAGACTTGCATTTATATAGCAAGATGAGGAGGTTGACTTATGAGGATAGGTTGAGTAGGTTGGGCCTCTACTCATTGGAATTCAGAAGAATGAGAGGTGATCTTATCGAAACATAAGATAATGAGGGGGCACGACAAGGTGGATGCAGAGAGGATATTTCCATTCATAGGGGAAACTAAAACTAGGGGGCATAGTCTCAGAGTAAGGGGCTGGCCATTTAAAACTGAGATGAGAAGGAATTTCTTCTCTCAGAGGGTTGTAAATCTGTGGAATTCTCTGCCCCAGAGAGCTGTGGAGGCTGGGTCATTGAATGTATTTAAGGTGGAGAAAGACAGATTTTTGAGCGATAAGGGAATAAAGGGTTATGGGGAGCGGGCGGGGAAGTGGAGCAGAGTCCAGGATCAGATCAGATCTTATTGAATGGCGGAGCAGGCTCGAGGGGCCGTAAGGCCTACTCCTGTTCCTATTTCTTATGTTCTTAAAGGAAGTAGATGAGAACATTGCAGAAGCCCTAACTATGATCTTCCAAAGTTCTCTCGAATCAGGAACCATTCCCTTAGATTGGAAAATTGCACATGTCAGTCCGCTATTTGAGAAAGGTGAGAGAAGAAATATACATATAAATCTGCATTCACATCAAGTTGTTTCCATGTTTCTTGTGCAAAACTGTGGGGCTACTTGCCTTCCCTTCCTGCTGCAGAAGGTGCCTAACTGCTGTTTCTTTCTGTGCGAATCTTGTCGTCCAATCTTCTCAGCCTTCAAGTGTTGAAGGGGTCCTGCACTATGGGCCTTAGCTCTTCTTGTAGGATTCTCAGCCTGTGAGTACTTGTGACACATGGTTTTAACTAGCTCAAAATAGCAATGACAACAGCCATGACATCAGAACTGGGGAGGATCTGAGTGATGTGTTACACACAGTATTGGTTTCACCTAACCACTATTTCAACATTACAACAGGGACGACAAAATACTTCATTGGCTGTAAAGCGCTTTGGGACGCCCTGAGATGGTGGAAGACATGAGAGAAATGTAAATCGTATTTCTTCATTTTCTCTTCTGCTTGATTGGTTGCCCCTCACTCCAAACTTTGAAACTCCTCACCTCCCACAGACTTCTCTTCTTGATTTAGCAGTCTTCACTTCCACTCTTCTCATTCTTCATGTCTTTGATGATATCCTGCACGAGGTGCCCCAGAACCTTCACCCAAGATTCAGCCTGAGGGACAGGATAAATCTTCATTTGGAGAGACACAAGTTAATCAGGGACAGTCAGCATGGATTTGTTCAGGGAAAGTCGTGTCTGACTACCTTGATTAAATTTTTCAAGGAGGTAGCCAGGAGGGTCGATGAGGGCAAAGTATATGATGTAGTGTATATGGATTTTAGCAAAGCTTTTGATAAGGTTCCATATAACAGACTGGTCACAAAAGTAAAAACCCATGAGATCCAGGGCAAAGTGGCAAGTTGGATCCAAAATTGGCTCAAATAGAAAGCAGAGGGTAATGGTTAATGGGTGTTTTGGGGACTGGAAGGCTGTGTCCAGTGGGGTTCCGCAGGGCTCGGTATTGGGTCCCTTGCTTTCTGTGGTATACATCAATGATCTAGACTTGAATGTTGGGGGTATGATTAAGAAGTTTGCAGATGACACTAAAATAGGCTGTGTGGTTGATAATGAAGAAGAAAGCTGCAGACTGCAGGAAGATATCAATATACTGGTCAGGTGGGCAGAACAGTGGCAAATGGAATTCAACCCGGATAAGTGTGAGGTGATGCATTTGGGGATGTTTAACAATGCAAGAGAATACATGTTAAATGGTATGACACTGAAAAGTGTAGAATACAAAGGGACCTTGGAATGCAAGTCCACAGATTCCTGAAGGTAGCAGGCCAGTGAGATAAGGTGGTTAAGAAGGCATATGGAATACTTGCCTTTATTAGTCAAGTGTTGGAATACAAGAGCAAAGAGGTTATCTTTGAACTGTATAAAACACTGGTTAGACCCCAGCTGGAGTACTGCGTGCAGTTCTGGTCACCACATTACAGGAAAGATGTGATTGCACTGGAAAGGGTGAAGAGGAGATTTACAAGAACATTGTCTGGACTGGAGAATTTTGGCTATGAGGAAAGATTGGAGATGCTGGGTCTGTTTTCTTTCGAACAGAGGAGGCTGAGGGGAGACCTAATTGAGGTGTATAAAATTATGAGGGGCCTGGATAGAGTGGATAGGAAGTACCTGTTTCCCTTGGCAGAGGGGTCAACAACCAGGGGACGTAGATTTAAAGTAATTGGGGGGAGGTATAGAGGAGATATGAGGGGAAATGTCTTCACCCAGAGGGTGGTGGTGGTCTGGAACTCACTGCCTGAAAGGGTGGTAGAGGCAGAAAGCCTCACCCCATTTAAAAAGTACTTGGATGTGCACTTGAAGTGCTGTAACCTACATGGCTACGGAGCAAGAGTTGGAAAGTGGGATTAGGCTGGGTAGCTCTTGGTCGGGCGGCGCGGACACAATAGGATGAAATGGCCTCCTTCCGTGCTGTAAATTTCTATGGGCCTGAACTTGGTGAAAGCCAAGGCCCGCCCAAGTGCCGCTCAAAGGACTGCCGAGAGACCTGGCGATACTTTGGTTGGGAGATTCCTCCAAATGATCGGCAAAGACCACCCGGTGGCAAAGAAACAACTTTACCGTGAATCTGGGCGGCAGCGGGTGGGAGCTCCCAATCTCGGCGGCAAATGCGATCCTCGCCAAAGTGCCGCCGAGGATTGAGTCTGGCCCAGGGAGGTGGGGGGGAGCACATAAAAATAAAAATATGCACAGAAAAAAATATATATACTTGAATACCTTCAGGGGACCCCAGCCACATAAATCGCTGCAAAAAAAATAAATAAAAGAAGTTCACTAACCTTTTTTTTGCAGGTCTCCTTACTTACCGTTGGGGTTAGATCCGCCTACATGCAGCGGCCCTTTCCTCTGCTGCCGTGGACTCCTGCCCGCACCAAAATGGCAGCTCAGCGGGCGGGCGATCACTTAGATGCCTTGTGTGCTAGCGGCCGTTAGTGGGCGGTTCCCAGCGGCCCTCCCCTCCTTCGCCGGCAGGAGGCCCAGTGGAAACTATCACCGAGGGGAGACCGTCCAAAAAGCTCGGCGGCAGCCGGCGGTAAGGTCACCAAGTTCGGACCCTGTGATTCTATGAAGATCCCCAACCTGGGAGTCACAGTGTAACGTGACAGGAATTAGCTGAAACAACCCTTGACGTGAAAGCTGGAGTGGATCAGTGTGATTGGTTAACAGTGTCAGACCTCACCATTCTCTCGCCATAAATAATATTGGATGGCTGTGACCTCAGAACTCAGCTCATGGGCATTTAATTAAAGTAGTCCCATCAAAACGCCTTGATTGGATTAATATGACCGAGTAATTCATTGACAATCAAATCAAGAGCCATTGCATCACTTTCTAATATAACTGATTATTTCATAGGATCTCAAAACTAGGAACGGTCTGGTTCAATCACCACAACTTAATTATCTAACGTGCTCTTAATTGAAGTAAAAGCAGGGTTGAGGGCAATATATTAGCATGGATAGAAGATTGTCTAACTAACAGAAAACAGAGAGTCGGGATAAATAGGTCATTTTCCAGTTGGCAAACAGTATCTAGTGGGATGCCGCAGGGATCAGTGCTGGGGCCTCAACTATTTACAATCTATATTAATGACTTGGATGAAGGGACCAAGTGTAATGTAACCAAAATTGCTGACGATACAAAGATGGGTGGGAAAGCAAATTGCGAGGAAGACACAAGAAATCTGCAAAGGGATATAAACAGGCTAGTGAGTGGGCAAAAATTTGGCAGATGGAGAATAATGTGGGAAAATGTGAGGTTATCCACCTTGGCAGTAAAAATAGAAAAGCACATTATAATTTAAATGGAAAAAAATTGCAAAGTGCTGCAGTACATAGGGACCTGGGGGTCCTTATGCATGAAGCACAAAAAGTTAGTATGCAGGTACAGCAAGTGATCAGGAAAGCAAATGGAATGTTGGCTGTTATTGCAAGGGGGATAGAGTATAAAAGCAGGGAAGTTCTGCTACAACTGTACAGGGTATTGGTGAAGCCACACCTGGAGTACTGTGTACAGTTTTGGTCTCCGTATTTAAGGAAGGACATACTTGCATTGGAGGCTGTTCAGAGAAGGTTCACTAGGTTGATTCAGGAGATGAGGGGGTTGACTTATGAAGATAGGTTGAGTAGGTTGGGCCTATACACATTGGAGTTCAGAAGAATGAGAGGTGATTTTATTGAAACATATAAGATAATGGAGCTCGACAAAGTGGATGCAGAGAGGATATTTCCACTCAGGGGAAACTAAAACTAGGGGACATAGTCTCAGAATAAGGGGCCGTCCATTTAAGACTGAAATGAGGAGGAATTTCGTCTCTTAGAGGGTTGTAGATCTGTGGAATTCTCTGCCACAGAGAGCAGTGGAGGCTGGTTCATTGAATATATTTAAGGCGGAGATAGACAGATTTTTGAACGCTAAGTGAGTAAAGGGTTATGGGGAGCTGGCAGGGAAGAGGAGCTGAGCCCATGATCAGGTCAGCCATGATCTTATTGAATGGTGGAGCAGGCTCGAGGGGCCAAATGGCCTACTCCTGCTCCTATTTCTTATGTTCCTATACACAGCAGGTGTATCTACAAACGAACAATGACGGACAGGTAAAAACCCTCTGGTCCATCCAGCCCGTCCCACATAATTGTGATACCTTGTGTATAACAATATATACTCTCCACCCCAGCCGAAGCCATGTGATCTCCTGGGAGAGGCAAAAAAAACTAGATACAAAACCCAGAACAATTTGGGAAAAAAAATTCCTCTCCGTTCCATCTAGGCGATTGAAACGAGTACAGGAGTTCACTCTGGCTCTGAGTTCCCTGCAGTACTAATCCTTCTGTAAGAGGTGATCTCCGCCCCTGGCAGAAATATGTCTGGCTCACGCTTGAAAGAAAAAGGTGGGCTATTGTTTTGGGTGGGAGCTTTCAGCAGAGCTCACTTGAAACAATACCCTGTCTAAAAGGTCACCTGCTTTCTCTTTCGAGTGCTGACTGACTGTCTACTTTTATGTCACATCATTTCTATTTTTATTTCAGATTTCCTGCATTGGTTAATTGCACCAAATTGATACTTTAATCGGTTTGCACAAGTTATGCTGACAAGAATGAGCTGATACCACAAAATGCCACAGTCAGCAGAAACTGAGAAGCTGGAGGGCATTTTTCGTGGTTAATGCAGAAAAAAAAGGCAAGACTTGCATTTCTATAGCGCCTTTCACAACCTCAGGATGTTCCAAAGCACTTTACAGCCAATGAAGTACTTTATGAAGTGTAGTCACTGTTGTAATGTAGGAAACGCGGCAGCCAATTTGCACACAGCAAGCTCCCACACACAGCAATGTGATAATGACCAGATCATCTGTTTTTGTGATGTTGATTGAGGGATAAATATTGGCCCCAGGACACTGGGGATAATTCCCCTGCTCTTCTTCGAAACAGTGCCATGGAATCTTTAACGTCCACCTGAGAGGGCTGACGGGGCCACGGTTTAACGACTCATGTGAAAGACGGCACCTCCGACAATGCAGCGCCTTGATTGGATTAATATGACCGAGTAATTCATTGACAATCAAATCAAGAGCCATTGCATCACTTTCTAATATAACTGATTCTTTCATAGGATCTCAAAACTAGGTACAGTCTGGTTAAATCCCCACTACTTAATTATCTAACTTGCTTTTATGCTCTTATTTGAAGTAAAAGCAAGGTTGGGGGTAACATATTAGCATGGATAGAGGATTGGCTAACTAACAGAAAACAGAGTCTCGGGATAAATGGGTCAATTTCCGGTTGGCAAACAGTGACTAGTGGGGTGCCGCAGGGATCGGTGCTGGGTCCTCAACTATTTTCAATCTATATTAATGACTTGGATGAAGGGATCAAGTGTATTCAATTCCTTGCAGTACTCACCATCATGGATGAACTACAACAATTGTACATTCCTGTCTGGCATAGAAATAAAAAAGGGAAGGTGGCTCAACCGTGGCTATCAAGGGAAATCAGGGATAGTATTAAAGCCAAGGAAGTGGCATACAAATTGGCCAGAAATAGCAGCGAACCTGGGGACTGGGAGAAATTTAGAACTCAGCAGAGGAGGACAAAGGGTTTGATTAGGGCAGGGAAAATGGAGTATGAGAAGAAGCTTGCAGGGAACATTAAGACGGATTGCAAAAGTTTCTATAGATATGTAAAGAGAAAAAGGTTAGTAAAGACAAACGTAGGTCCCCTGCAGTCAGAATCAGGGGAAGTCATAACGGGGAACAAAGAAATGGCGGACCAATTGAACAAGTACTTTGGTTCGGTATTCACGAAGGAGGACACGAACAACCTTCCGGTTATAAAAGGGGTCGGGGGGTCTAGTAAGGAGGAGGAACTGAGGGAAATCCTTATTAGCCAGGAAATTGTGTTGGGGAAATTGATGGGATTGAAGGCCGATAAATCCCCAGGGCCTGATGGACTGCATCCCAGAGTACTTAAGGAGGTGGCCTTGGAAATAGTGGATGCGTTGACAGTCATTTTCCAACATTCCATTGACTCTGGATCAGTTCCTATGGAGTGGAGGGTAGCCAATGTAACCCCACTTTTTAAAAAAGGAGGGAGAGAGAAAACAGGGAATTATAGACCGGTCAGCCTGACATCGGTAATGGGTAAAATGATGGAATCAATTATTAAGGATGTCATAGCAGTGCATTTGGAAAGAGGTGACATGATAGGTCCAAGTCAGCATGGATTTGTGAAAGGGAAATCATGCTTGACAAATCTTCTGGAATTTTTTGAGGATGTTTCCAGTAGAGTGGATAAGGGAGAACCAGTTGATGTGGTATATTTGGACTTTCAGAAGGCTTTCGACAAGGTCCCACACAAGAGATTGATGTGCAAAGTTAGAGCACATGGGATTGGGGGTAGTGTACTGACATGGATTGAGAACTGGTTGTCAGACAGGAAGCAAAGAGTAGGAGTAAATGGGTACTTTTCAGAATGGCAGGCAGTGACTAGTGGGGTACCGCAAGGTTCTGTGCTGGGACCCCAGCTGTTTACACTGTACATTAATGATTTAGATGAGGGGATTAAATGTAGTATCTCCAAATTTGCGGATGACACTAAGTTGGGTGGCAGTGTGAGCTGCGAGGAGGATGCTGTGAGGCTGCAGAGCGACTTGGATAGGTTAGGTGAGTGGGCAAATGCATGGCAGATGAAGTATAATGTGGATAAATGTGAGTTTATCCACTTTGGTGGTAAAAACAGAGAGACAGACTATTATCTGAATGGTGACAGATTAGGAAAAGGGGAGGTGCAAAGAGACCTGGGTGTCATGGTACATCAGTCATTGAAGGTTGGCATGCAGGTGCAGCAGGCGGTTAAGAAAGCAAATGGCATGTTGGCCTTCATAGCAAGGGGATTTGAGTACAGGGGCAGGGAGGTGTTGCTACAGTTGTACAGGGCATTGGTGAGGCCACACCTGGAGTATTGTGTACAGTTTTGGTCTCCTAACCTGAGGAAGGACATTCTTGCTATTGAGGGAGTGCAGCGAAGGTTCACCAGACTGATTCCCGGGATGGCGGGACTGACCTATCAAGAAAGACTGGATCAACTGGGCTTGTATTCACTGGAGTTCAGAAGAATGAGAGGGGACCTCATAGAAACATTTAAAATTCTGACGGGGTTAGACAGGTTAGATGCAGGAAGAATGTTCCCAATGTTGGGGAAGTCCAGAACCAGAGGTCACAGTCTAAGGATAAGGGGTAAGCCATTTAGGACCGAGATGCGGAGGAACTTCTTCACCCAGAGAGTGGTGAACCTGTGGAATTCTCTACCACAGAAAGTTGTTGAGGCCAATTCACTAAATATATTCAAAAAGGAGTTAGATGAGGTCCTTACTACTAGGGGGATCAAGGGGTATGGCGAGAAAGCAGGAATGGGGTACTGAAGTTGAATGTTCAGCCATGAACTCAATGAATGGCGGTGCAGGTTAGAAGGGCCGAATGGCCTACTCCTGCACCTATTTTCTATGTTTCTATGTTTCTATCATATCTGCGCCAACCAACAAGAGGTTATCCAGTCTAATCCCACTTACCAGCTCTAGGTCCGTAACCCTGCAGGTTACGACACTTCAAGTGCCCATCCAAGCACCTTTTAAATGTGGTGAGGGTTTCTGCATCCACCACAACCCTCTGCGTGACGAAGCCTCCTCTCAAATCCCCTCTGAACCTTCCACCAACCACCTTAAAACTATGACCCCTCATAATTGGGCCCTCCACCAAGGGAAATAGGCCCCTGCTATCCACTATATCCAGGCCCCTCAAAATTTTATACACCTCAATGAGGTCCCCTCTCAGCCTCTTCTGTTCCAATGAGAACAAACCCAACCTATCCAATCTGTCCTCATAGCTAAGATTCTCTATTCCAGGCAGCATCCCAGTAAATCTCCTTTGCACCCTCTCTAGTGCAATCACGTCCTTCCTATAATAAGGTGACCAGAACTGCAGGCAGTACTCCAGCTGTGGCCTAACCAGAGTATTATACAATTTAAGCATAACCTCTCTGCTCTTGTATTCTATGCCTCGGCCAATAAAGGCAAGCATTCTGTAAGCCTTCTTAACCACCTTATCCACCTGGTCTGCTACTTTCAGGGATCTGTGGACAAGCACTCCAAGGTCCCTTTGTTCATCTACACTTCTAAGTGAACTACTGTTTAATGTGTATACCCTTTCCTTCTTCATTCTCCCCAAGTGCATCACCTCACACTTCTCCGAATTAAATTCCATTTGCCACTGTTCTGCCCACCTGACCAGTAGATTGATAGCTTCCTACAGCCCATGACTTTCCTCTTCAATATTAACCACACAGCCAATTTTAGTTTCATCTCAAAACTTCTTAATCATACTCCCTATATTCAAATCTAAATCTTTAATATATACCACAAAAAGCAAGGGACCCAGTACTGAGCCCTGCGGAACCCCACTGGAAACATCCTTCCAGTCACAAAAACATCCATCAGCCATTACCCTTTGCTTCCTACCTCCAAGGCAATTTTGGATCCAACTTGCCACTTTGCCCTGTATCCCATGGACTTTAACCTTCATGACCAGTCTACCATGCGGGACCTTATCAAAAGCCTTGCTAAAGTCCATATATACTACATCGTACGCAATACCCTCATCCATCCTCCAGGTTACCTCCTCAAAAAATTCAATCAGATTAGTCAAACACGATCTTCCCTTAACAAATCCGTGCTGACTGTCCCTGTTAATCCTTATCTTTCTAAATGTAGATTTATCCTGTCTTTCAGGATTTTTTCCAATAATTTTCCCACCACTGAGGTTAGGCTGACAGGCCTGTAATTACTCAGCCTATCCCTTTCTCCCTTCTTAAACAAGGGCACTACATTAGCAGTCCTCCAATGCTCCGGCACCATGCCCAGATCCAAAGAGGACTGGAAAATGATGGTCAAGGCCTCTGCTATTTCCTCTTTTACTTCGCTCAACAGCCTGGGGTGCATTTCATCCGGGCCTGGGGACTTATCTACTTTCAAAGCTGCTAAACCCCTTAATACCTCCTCTCTCACTATGCTTATTTCATCCAGAATTTCACACTCCTCCTTGATAGCAATATCTGCATTGCCCCTTTCCTTTGTGAAAACAGATGCAAAGTATTCATTAAGAACCCTACCAACATCTTCCACCTCCACACAAAGATTACCCTCATGGTCTCTAATAGGCCCTACCTTTTCCTTAGTTATCCTCTTGCTCTTAATATATTTATGGAACATCTCTGGGTTTTCCTTAATTTTACTTGCCAAGAATTTTTCATGCTCTCTCTTAGCATTTCTAATATCCTTTTTAATTTTACCTCCTAAGTTTCTATATTCCACCAAAGATTCAACAGTATTTAGCCATCGGTATATGACATAAGCTTCCCTTTTTTTTCTTTATCCTCCTCTGTAAGTCCCTAGACATCCAGAGGGCTCTAAAATTCTCATTCCCAGCCTTTTTCTTTAAGGGCACATGTTTGGCCTGAGCCTTCCGGATCTCCTCCTTAAATGCCTCCCACTGTTCCGACACTGATTTACATTCAAGTAGCTGTTTCCAGTCCACTGTGACCAAATCACTCCTCAACTTAGCAAAGTTAGCCTTTCCCCAATTTGGGACCTTTATTCCTGGTCTATCCTTGTCCTTATCCATAACTAACTTGAATCTGACTGAATTATGGTCACTGACACCCAAATGCTCTCCCATTGATGCCCCTTCCACCTGCCCAGCTTCATCCCCAAAACTAAATCCAGAACCGCCCCCCTCTCGTGTTGGGCTTGTTACATATTGACTAAATAAATTCTCTTGAATGCATTTTAAGAATTTTGCATCCTCTATACCCTTCACATTATATTTGTCCCCATCAATATTTGAATAGTTAAAATCTCCTATTATTACTACCCTATGGTTTTTGGACGTCACAGAAATGTGCCTACATATTTGCTCCTCTTTCTCCCTCCTACTGTTTGGGGGTCTATAATACACGCCCAGCAGTGTGATCGCCTCTTTTTTATTTTTCAATTCGACTCATATGGTCTCATTTTTGATGATCCCTCTAACATATCATCCCTCCTCACCGCTGTAATAGTTTCTTTAATCAGTACCGCACCCCCTCCCTCCCGTCCCCCACACACTTTTACCTCCTTCTCTGTCTTGTCTAAAAATCCTGTAACCAGGAATATTGATCTGCAAAACCTGCCCCTCTTTCAGCTATCGCTCTATAATGGCTATAATATCATACTCCCAAGCGTCCACCTGTGCTCCTTGCTCATCTGCCTTATTCACTACACTCCTTGCATTAAAGTATATACCATGTAGCACAGGAAGACCTCCTTGATGACTACTTACTAACCCTTGTTTCCTCTGATTTACAGATTCACTTTCTAAATGCTTGCTATCCAATTTCAGCTTTATTTCCTTCCCCATTGAATTTGTTCTCAGGTTCCCATCCCCCTGCCAAGCTAGTTTAAACTCTCCCCAACAGCACTAGCAAAACTCCCCGCGAGGATATTGGTCCCGGAGCTGTTGAGATACAACCCGTCCGGTTTGTACAGGTCCCATCTCCCCCAGAAGCGGTCCCAATGCCTCAAGAATTTAAAGCCCTCCCTCCTGCACCAACTTTCCAGCCATGCGTTCATCCTCTCTATCCTTCTATTCTTATACTTATTCGCACGTGGCACCGGTAGTAACAAGGAGATTACTACCCTTGAGGTCCTACCCTTTAATTTTTCTCTTTTCTCCCTAAATTATGCCTGCAGGACCTCATCCCTCTTTTTACCCAGGTTGTTGCTCTCAATATGGACCACGACTTCTAGCTGTTCACCCTCTCCCCCCAGAATGCCCTGCGTCTCCTCTTTGACATCCTTGGCCCTGGCACCAGGGAGGCACCATACCACCCTGGAGTCACACCTACGGCCGCAGAAACACCTCTTTATTCCCCTAACTATTGAATTCCCTACCACTGTAGCTCTTTTATTCTTTGTTCCCCCTCACCCCCCCACCCCAGTGCAGCTGACCCACCCGTGGTGCCTTGGACTTGGCTCTGGCTGCACTCCCCAGAGGCACCATCGCCCTCACCGGTGCTCAGAAGAGAATAACGGTTGGAAAGCGAGATGGACTCACGGAATGACTCCTGCACTACCTGCCTCGCGTTCTTCCTCCGTCTGGTGGTCACCCACTGCCCCTCTGCGTGCACGCCTTTAAGCTGTGGGGTGACCACCTCCTGAAACGTGCTATCCACGTAGCTCTCAGCCTCGCGGATGCGCCGTATTGACTCCAGCCACCGCTCAAGCTCCAAAACGTGGAGCTCAAGTAGTTGAAGCTGGAGACACCTCCTGCACACATGGTTGTCTAGGCTGTGCGAACCTCCAGGACTTCCCAGATGCCGAAGGACATGCACTCCACAGGACTGAGCTGCCCTGCCATCCCTCTAATTAGACTTAGCTAATTAAAATCTAATTAAAAAGAAAAAGAGAGAGAGAGATACTTACCAATCAAACAGCGAACCACTTACCTGCCCGGACGAGGGCTGTGAGCTCCTCGCCAGGAGTGAGATCCTCGCCTACCTCCAGCCCTCCTGCTCCTCGCACTCCTGCTCTCCTGAACTCCCCGAACTCTCTGGCCCCTTGGACTCACCGAGGTCGGGGCCGCTCGGGTTGGGGGTGTCGCTCGGGGGTCGGGGCCGCTCGGGTCAGGGGTCGCTCGGGGATTGGGGGGGGTCACTCGGGGGTCGGGGCTGCTCGGGTCGGGGGTCGGGGCCGCTCGGGTCGGGGGTCGCTTGGGGGTCGGGGCCGCTTGGGTCAGGGGTCGCTCGGGAATCGGGGGGTTGCTCGGGGGTCGGGGCTGCTCGGGTTGGGGGTCGGGTCTGGGCTGCTCGGGTCGGGGGTCGCTCGGGGGTCAGGGCTGCTCGGATCGGGGGTCAGGTCGGGGCCACTCAGGTCGGGGGTCGCTCGAACTCACTAAATGTTTTCAATACTTTCCCTTGGAGACTTCTAAGCAAGATAATATTCAGCTTGCCGCATGTCTCCAGCTCCAGAAAAACAGGGCATGCAGTGACTGCAAGAGAAATAATGATCCCAGCACCACCATGTGGATTTACATGCAAATCTTTTTAATATTTAGGGAGGTGGAACAAGGCAATTTTAAAACAGGATGGTGACAAAAAAGTGACAGGTGTTTTGCCTCGATATATTCTGATTCAGAAATATTCAACGTGTATCGGACAAACAGATGGACACAAATGGATCTCCCTGCATGTCGGACACACGGCTCAGCAAAAAAGGCGTAAAGAAAAAGTCTGTAGATTTTTATGTAATTATCAGACTTGTCAATTTACCAAAAAGCACCACATTGCATAGCTCACCAGTACAGAGGTTTGAATGAGTTACTCTGGCTCACCCATAGAATCACATGGGCTAGAAATTCGTTATAGCCCGGTTTGAGGCGGTAACACCGCCTGGTCGCTGACTTTAGCACTGGGCGATGTTTAGCGCCTCCAACTGGGATATTGGTTTTTAGCGCCCCAAGAGGGCAGTGGAGCACTAAGGGACGCGTTTCCCACACCTCTCTCCGGGCGCCAGCCCTGATTCCTGGGGCGCTACCGCGGGTGCACTGCTGGAGTTCTGGCGCTCGGAAACCAGTATCCCAGCGCCTAAAGGGGAGGTCGGCCGGGCCGCCTGGAAACTGAGAGAAAATGCAAGGGAGATTAGCAACAGTGCTGAACAACTAAGGGCGATACACCTTCGAGAGCTCACCCGCGGGAATCTCGCCCTGGCAGCTGCTTCGGGATGCCTGCTTTCCCTGTCGGGATTAGCGGCCGGCGCTACGGCAGGCAAGAGCATCCAATTTCGCGCCCGTGGCGCTAAGGGGGCGTCGCGTACTGATTGACATCACCCAGTGAGTGGTGCTAGAGTGCGCAGCGCTAACTGTTAGCGCACCGGTAAATCTCCACTGAAGCTCGCGGGTAAGCACTTAGCGGCTCATTGGCTCCCCTCTCTGGCGCTAACTGGTGGTGCTGAGCAAAGAAACTTTTAGCCCAAAGAGTCGTAGAAAGGTTACAGCACAGAGAAAGTCTATTCGGCCCGTCGAGCCCGTGCCGGCTCTCTGCAAGAGCACCTCAGCCCGTCCCCCTCCCCTGCCCTTTCCCCGTATCCCTGCAATTTTTATTCCTTCAGCTACTTATCCAACTGCCTTTTGAAAGCCACGATTGAGTCTGCCTCCAGCGCCCTCTCAGGCAGCGCATTCCAGATCCTAACCACTCGCTGCGTGAAAAAGTTTTTTCTTGTGTCGGCCTTTGGATCTTCTGCCAATCGCCTTAAACCGTCTGACAAAAGGTCACCGACCTGAAACATTAACTCTGTTTCTCCCCCCCACAGATGCTGCCTGACCCGCTGAGTGTTTCCAGCATTTTCTGTTTTTATTTCAGATTTCCAGCATCCGCAGTGTTTTGCTTTTGTCTTCACCTTAAACCTTCGCTGGTTTAATCTGAAGGAAATCCCCCAGTCTCATTTTGCATCTTGATTGCACCATGTTCCAGAGTCAAGAGGAATTTAGAGCATCTGGAGTCAATCTGTTGTCCTCACCTGGCAGATGGGATTGCCCACACGTTATAGTCCGCAATTCGTTCCACAGGAATCAATCAGACGCGTTCGATAATGATAGCCCATCAATTAGATCAATCTATCTTTTCCGTGTATTAATACATTTTAGTGTGGGACTTCAGGGACGTGGATAGACTGGAGAAGCTGGGGTTGTTCTCCTTGGAGCAGAGAAGGTTGAGAGGAGATTTGATCGAGGTGTTCAAAATCATGAGGGGGTCTGGAGAGAGTAGATCGAGAGAAACTGTTCCCATTGGTGGAAGGGTTGAGAACCAGAGGGACACAGATTTAAGGTGATTGGCAGAAAGGCGACATGAGGAAAAACGTTTTTACGCAGCGAGTGGTTAGGATCTGGAATGCGCTGCCTGAGAGGGTGGTGGAGGCAGAATCAATCGCGGCTTTCAAAAGGGAGTTGGATAAGTACCTGAAGGAAAGAAATTTGCAGGGCTATGGGGAAAGGGCGGGTGAGTGGGACTAGCTGAGAGTCAGCATGGGCTCGATGGGCTGAATGGACTTTCTCCATTCTATGATTCTATGATTTGCAAGCGTACAATTCGTCTTTGAGTTAACTCTCAGTGCCATAAACCCAGACCGAAGAAAAGCAAACATATATTGATTGATCCATTTCAGGGGAAGCTAAGCCACATCACGGAGAAAGGAAGAGAAAGATATGCTTACAGTGTTAGATAAAGAGGGTTGAGAGGAGGCTTGTGTGGAGCATAAATGGACAAGGGCAGCAGGCGCATGGGAACACCACTCCCTCCATGTTCCCCTCCAAGTTACACACTATCCCGACCTGGAAATATATCGGCCGTTCCTTCATCGTCGCTGGGTCAAAATCCTGGAACTCCCTCCCAAACAGCACTGTGGGAGCACCTTCACCACACGGACTGCAGCGGTTCAAGAAGGCGGCTCACCACCACCTTCTCAAGGGGCAATTAGGGATGGGCTATAAATGCCGGCCTTGCCAGCGAGGCCCACCTCCTATGAGTAAAAAAGATATATAGGTTTACAATTTTTCTTGTACGTCACTTTCACGGGTCTTTATTCGGCCTCAGCCTCTCCTCATTTATTTTCATACTTTGTTCCATCTCTGTCCTCCCCCATTGTGCTTTGTTCGGGCGGTAGCTTCTAGAACCGTGTAAGGTCGATTCCAGCGAAGCAGCACCACAGGGAGTGTCGGCCAGGAAATTGTGGGCCCGCTGGCTGTGATTGCTCAATCCAGCCTTCCCCCACTGAGTGCTGCTTCTCACTGGGGTGTGGCAAAACCCAAGCACCAGTCGCAAATGTGTCTGACAGACGGTGGGATTTAAAAAATGTATTTCTTCCCTTCTCTTCCGCTGAAGGCAACGTCTCTTGGTGACGCACGCACGATTCCTCGGGCATTGGATGTCTCCCTGGCACCTTGGCCAAGGCTTCACCGCCGGGCCTGATACTATCCGGACCCAACATCCGCCGCCTGCAGGCGTAGTCACTGGACATCCCTCACAAGCAAAAACATGGCGGCCGAACATAATGGCCTTACCGCTCACTGCCGCCCGGCTGTCGCCGACACTCCTCTGCTCGAACCGCCCGGTGCCACTTTCGGGGCGGCCTGGAGCGGGCGGGAGGGGAGAGACGCCGGGAAGCGCCCGCCGACCGTCAGCGGACGGCCGAGTGGCGCAACTGAGCTCCCGCCCGCCAAGCTCCCATATTGGTGCGGGCGAGAGTCTGCGGGACTCGGCGGCAGAACGGGGGGGGGTGGACCGCTGGCTGGAGGCCGGTCTGTCCCCGACGGTGAGTAGGAATATGGTGAAAAAAAGGTGAGTGAACATTTGGTAATTGTTTTTCTTTACAAGGACTAACCTGGATGGGGTCCCCTGAAGGTCTTCAGATGTTTTTTTTTTCATTGGTGCTTTTTCTTTCCAGGTCTTTGACCCTCCCTGGGTCCGACTCCATCCTCGGTGGCACTTGGGCAGCAAGTGCCTTTGCTGCCGAGAACGGGAGCTCCCGCCCGCTGCTGCCCAGATTGCCGGCGTAAGTCACTCATTTGCCGCCTGCTGACCTTCGAATTACCTTCTTCATTAAAACCCCGCCCAAAGTACCGTCAGGGACCTCGGTGGCCATCGGCGGCCCCCTGGGCTTATACAGAGAAAGTGCTTCCACTTGTGGGAAAGAGCATAACTAGAGGCCATCAATATAAGATTGTCACCAAGAAATCCAACAGGGAATTCAGAAAAAACCTCTTCACCCAGAGAGGGGTGAGAATGTGGAACTCGCTGCCACAGGGAGGGGTTGAGGCGAATAGTATCGATGCATTTAAGGGGAGGCTGGACAAGCCAATGGGGGAGAAGGGAATAGAGGGTTATGCCGATAGATTTAGATGAGGAAAGACGGGAGCATAAACGCCGGCATGGACTGGTTGGGCCGAACGGCCTGCTTCTGTGCCGTATATCTGATGTAATTAGTTTTATACATTTTTTTATTTCCTTTCTCCAGCCTACGGGCACTGAAGCCAATTGTACGACTCCAGCTGAAATGAGATAAATCAGTGCAGGTTGGGGATTGAAACTGGGCAGACTCCAAAGGGTCAATCTTTGGCTTGCAAGCTCCAGGTGTGGAACCTCACGCGCTGAGATTGCATCTCGCCACACAGCTCCTGATCTTACCATCGACTAAAGCTAACGAATGGAAAGCCACGGGCTGTATGGACACGATTTCCCATTATGTGTTTCTGGTGGGTCAGTGACCTGACCAGGAGCTTGGAAGCGTAAGAAGTACGCTATCGTCTGTATGTCTAGATATGCCCATTTTTTTGTGAGCATGCACCATGTAGAATAGACACCTCAAGTTGCTGGAGAAATACCATCAACGATTTCTCCACAAGATCCTACAAATCCCCTGGGAGATCAGAAGTACCAACATTAGCATCCTCGACCAGGCCAACATCTCTAGCATTGAAGCACTGACCACACTTGATCAGCTCTGCTGGGCAGGGCCACATTGTCCATATGCCAGACACGAGACTCCCAAAGCAAGCGCTCTACTCGGAACTCCTTCAGGGCAAACGAGCCAAAGGTGGGCAGTGGAAACGTTACAAGGACACCCTCAAAGCCTCCCTGATAAAATGCAACATCCCCACTGACACCTGGGAGTCTCTGGCCAAAGACCGCCCTAAGTGGAGGAAGTGCATCCGGGCGGGCGCTGAATATCTCGAACCTCATCGCCGAGAGCATGCAGAAACCAAGCGCAGGCAACGGAAAGAACGTGCGGCAAACCAGTCCCACCCCTCAACGACTGTCTGACCCACCTGTGACAGGGACTGTGGTTCTCGTATTGGACTATTCAGCCACCCAAGAACTCATGTTAAGAGTAGAAGCAAGTCTTCCTCGATTCCGAGGGACTGCCTATGATGATGCGATATGCCCAAGTGTCAGCTGTGGCTCAGTGGGCAGCACTCTCGCCTCGACATCAGAAGTTTATGGGTTCAAGTCCCACTCCAGGGACTTGAGCACAAAAAAAAAATCTGGGCTGACAGTCCCAGTACAGTGCTGAGGGGCTGCTGCACTGTCGGAGCTGGGGTCTTTCAGATGAGACGTTAAACCGAGGCCTCGTCTGCTCTCCCAGTCGGATGGCAAAGATCCCATTGTTTTGAAGAGCAGGGGAGTTCTCTCCGGTGTCATGGGGTCAATATTTATCCCTCAATCAACCTCACAAAAACAGATTTTCTGGTCATTGTCACATTGCTGTTTGTGGGAGCTTGCTGTGCATAATTTGGCTGCCGCGTTTCCTCCATTACAATAGTGACTACACTTCAAAAGTATTAATGGTAAAGCGCTTTCTGATGTCTGGTGGTCGTGAAAGGCGCTATATAAATGCAATTCTCTCTTTTCTTTCCAGGTGTTACCACATGTTGACTTCACCCATTAAACCATCTGGGAGCTCGGACAATTGCTGTTTAAGCATTTTCCTCAAACATCACTTTCTGTGAATCATGGAAAGAATGTTTTCCTTCCATACAATACTCACCAAAACTCCATCGATTTAAAAAAAATGTAAACATTAGAGAACAGAATTAGAGAAAAGGCTCACAAGCCAAAGAGAACCTCATAATTATGGTTTTATTTAGCGTTTGTGTCTTTGTAGACTTGACCAAGATGTTGCAATCCCCCCAGCAGTTGTCACAGGATTAATTTAAGGAAGTAGTTCAAAAATTATAATTAATGTTTTTCGCTGTGCAGAATGCCATGGGGTGTCAAGTGTAAAACGTGCTCAATTAATATTTGCATTATGATTTTGGAGAATGGGTATAGGGTTACGGTAGCGTAGTGGTTATGTTACTGGGCTAGTTATCCAGAAACTTGAGTTCAAATCCCACCACGGCAGCTGGGGAATTTGAATTCAGTTAATGAAAGAAATCTAGAATTCAAAAGCTAGTGTTAGTAATGGTGACTGTGAAACTGCCAGACTGTTGGAAAAAAAAACTCATCTGGTTCACTGATGTCCTTTAGGGAAGGAAATCTATTGTCCTTACCTGGTCTGGCCGATATGTGACTCCAGACCCACAGCAAATTGGTTGACTCTTAACTGCCCTCTGAAATGGCCCAGCGAGACACTCAGTTGTACCAAATTGCTATTGGGAGTACCTTCACCACATGGACTGCAGTGGTTCAAGAAGGCGGCTCACCACCACCTTCTCAAGGGGCAATTAGGGATGGGCAATAAATGCCGGCTTCCCGTGAATAAATACAAATAAAATTGAAATGCCTCACTGTGTTACTGCTCTCCTTAATGTTACATCTTAGTGATCCCACACAACCCTATGCACATTTCCACAATCCCTTTGGCTATTTAGCCTGCCCCTGTGTGGTACAAGCATTGAGCTTATCTACAACTAACACCAATGTCGTCAAACTGCTCCCTACCGTCAGTTCAAATCAGTCAGCCTGACCTCAGCTTTGTTACTCTGGCTCTCCCGCTCTCTTTCTACAAGACCAGGAGCAGATTCATCGAATCCTGTGGTGAACAGTTTCTCTCAGCACTTACTGACAGGGACTGAAAAAGGATTGTAAATTTGGGAGCAAAGTGTTAAGGAAGTGGAAATTATTTTTATTGCCGCTCCCAGGTTTTTCCCGATGTCCAAAAATGTTCTCTACCTCTCTGGGGAAAATGTTCAAGTCGTACACCACCCCTTCGCCCATTAAATCATGTTACTACTCGTAAAAGGCAAAATTAAGAGACAAATATGTTGAAATCATGCTGAGCAATGTTGCTAAGAAATGCATTAATGAGTCAGAATTTGTGGTGAGTGGGAAGCAAAGGCATTCACCATTGAAAGATTTGCATTTATATAGCGCCTTTCACGACCACAGGACGTCTCAAAGTGCTTTACAGCCAATTGAGTACTTTTGGAGTGTAGTCACTGGTGTAATTTAGGAAACGCGGCAGCCAATTTGCGCACAGCAAGCTCCCACAAACAGCAGCAGGATAATGATCGGATAACCTGTTTTTGTTATGTTGATTGAGGGATAAATGGGAAGTGGTCCATATTGTCCAGGGCCGCGCCATGGATCTTGATGACTGGGTGGGGGATGGGGGGAGTGCTGTGCGGCGAAGGACCTTTGTCTTACGGATGTTTAGCGTAAGGCCCATGCTTTCGTGCACCTCAGTAAATACGTTGACTATGACTTGGAGTTCAGCCTCTGTATGTGCGCAGACGCAGGCGTCGTCCGTGTACTGTAGCTCGACATCAGAGGTTGGGGTGGTCTTGGACCTGGCCTCGAATCGACAAAGGTTGAACGAGGGTTGGGGCGATGACACAGCCCTGTTTGACCCCGGTCTGGACGTGGATTGGGTCTGTGATGGATCAGTTGGTAAGGATAATGGCCTGCATGTTGTCGTGGAGCAGGCGGAGGATGATGATGATGATAATGAGGGATAAATATTGGTCAGGACACCAAGGATAATTCCCCTATCCTTCTTCGCAATAGTGCCATGGAATCTTTTACGTCCACTTGAGAGGACAGACAGGGCCTCAGTTTAACGTCTCATCTGAATGACGGCACCTCCGACAGTGCAGCACTCCCTCAGCACTGCACTGGGAGTGTCAGCCGGGATTTTTTTGTGCTCAAGTCTCAGGAGTGGGACTTGAACCCACAACCTCCATGACTCAGAGGTGAGAGAGAGAAAGTGCTGCCCCCTGAGCCACGGCTGATACTGTGCATTAACGGCCTGGAATTCGGGGTTAGCGGTGAAGCAAAGGCGGTCGCCATTGGCCCGGAAGAAACATTCTGAAGTTGCGGTCAGTTTCAAACGGGTGATAACAGCAAATGCTGTTAGCTCGCCATTGTTACCCACCGGAGATTCTGGCATTACGTCTTTATGTGAAAATCCTCTGTCTGCCAACTGAATGAAACTGTTATCCCATTTAATTTGCAGTCTAAGTTTTATGCAGATTTGGCACATTGTTTCCTTCAGAAGCTCGCCTGTTTAAGTGTTTCCTCAATAACGCTGTCCAAATTTACAATTATTTGGATGCATTTGTGATGTTCTTCAGTTTTGGCTGTTATCCCCGTATGTGCAATTAGTTCCTCAGTCCCACAGCTAGTAATTACCTTGCTCTGTCTATATTTCTCACTGAATTGCAATGTAACCATTTAGCTAGTTAAACATCAGGCCAATCATTCAATGGTCGGTGTGCTGCAACTCATCCTACACTGTTCTCGCGCAGGCCAACACCCCCAGCATCGAAGCACTGACCACGCTCAATCTGCTCCGATGGACGGGCCACATCGTCCACACGCCCGATACTCGACTCCCAAAACAAGCGCTCTACTCGGAGCTCCGACACGGCAAGCGAGCCCCAGGTGGGCAGAGGAAACGCATCAAGTATACCCTCAAAGCCTCCTTGAGAAAGTGCAACGTCCCCACTGACCCCTGGGGATCCCTGGCCCAAGACCGCTCCAAGTGGAGAAGACGCATCCGGGAAGGCGCCGGTCACCTCGAGCCTCTTTGTCGGCAGAAAGGGGAAGCCAGGTCCAAACAGCAGAAGGAGCGCACGACAACCCAAGCGCCTCACCCGCCCGTCCCTCCAACCACCGTCTGCCCCACCTGTGACAGAGACTGCAGGTCCCGCATTGGACTCATCAGTCACCTGAGAACTCATTAGTGTGGAAGCAAGTCACCCTCGACTCCGAGGGACTGTCTAAGAATAAGACTCTCTCCCCCTACAATTGTGCGTAGGCTCCCAAGTTTCTCAACGTGTTCAATGGGCTCACAGCAGCCGACCAACACAACGAGTGTTGGAAGTCCATGCACAAAGTCTGTGCTGTGGGCAAGACTCATTAAATAAGATTCTAGTTTGAAGATCTTTTTCATGCTGTTTATTCATTCTCGAGATGTGGGTGTCACTGGCAAGGCCGGCATTTATTGCCCATCCCCAATTGCCCAATACTAGACTCTTCACTGCCAGGCCACATCATAGGGCAGTTAGAGTCAACCACCTTGATGTGGGACTGAAGTCGCATATAGGCCAGCCAGGTAAGGATGGCAGATTTCCTTCCCTAAAGGACATGAGTGAACCAGTTGGGTTTTTACAACAATCTGACAGCTTCATGGTCAATTTTACTTTAATTTTGATTTAAGTTTCTGGGGGAGAAATTCAGGTCATTTGCGCCTCCCGTTAGTGCCACCCAGTGGGGCACTAACGAGGTGCAAAACGACATTGCGACCGGGCACAGTGCCGCGATCAACTCCTGCTCGGTCTTCGGTGGGGGGTGGTTTAGCGGCGGCACTACGGCGTTGCTCCCCAATCTCCCGCGCCCGGAGATCGTGACATCATCAGCGTGGGTATGGCGCCCCCCCCCCCCTCAGGCTGCGCCGGGTGGTGAGAGCGACAGCTTCAGGGGGGCAGCCATCTGCTCGCAGGCCAAAGGCTAAAGGGGAGGTGCGCCGCTGCCAAACAAAAAAAATTGCCCGGTTTTGTTTTACTCTCCGTTGGCGCTTTGAACGCCGGGGTCCGCGCCACACTCCCCAGTGGGCCAGGTAGGACCCTTTCTTTGTTGTAGATTCGGCAGCGTGGGCCCTTTAATTCAGGGAAGAGCTCCTCCTACACGGCAGCGCTACGTGGCCCGGTGCGTCCCGCTGCCCCCCCCCCTCCCGACGGATCCGCCCTGCTAGCGCCCCAGAAAGGAAGTAGAGCGTTTCATTGAGTGCTCCTCGGGGACGGTGACCCCAATTTCTAGTGAGAGGAGAGACTTCTGCGCCCGCGTGATACGCGGGTGTTGACAAATCTTTCCCCAACAGTTTTTAATTGGTTGCGGCCCTTTAAGAAGAGGGCACATGCTTCCTCTCAGTCGGTGATGGTAATTTTCCACAACTACCGCAATTGGAAGAGTCAGCATTTGTGCAATGAGCAGATGGGTTGCTGAATTAAAACAACTTAACTTTGTCCAGCTGTTTGACTGACCTGAAGAGCTCGTTATTGCAGCTACACCCTCATTGGCTGCCACTTCGTCCTCTGTCATGTCAGCCGTGGCTCAGTGGGTAGCACTCTTTCTCGCCTCTGAGTCTGAAGGTTGTGGGTTCAAGTCCCACTCGAGGGACTTTAGTACATAAATCTAGGCTGACACTCCCGGTGCAGTGCTGAGGGAGTGCCACACTATCGGAGGTGCCGTCTTTCGGATGAGACGTTAAACCGAGGCCCCGTCTGCTCTCGCAGGTGGATGTAAAAGATCCCACGGCACTATTTTGAAGAAGAGCAGGGGAGTTATCCCCGGTGTCCTGGGGCCAATATTTATCCCTCAATCAACATCATGAAAAACAAATTATCTGGTCATTATCACATTGCTGTTTGTGGGAGCTTGCTGTATGCAAATTGGCTGCCGTATTTCCACATGATAACAGTGACTACACTTCAAAAGTGCTACATTGGCTGTAAAGTGCTCGGAGACATTTGGTGGTGGTGAAAGGTGCTATATAAATGCAAGTCTTTCTTTCTCCAGCACATACTTTGTTATATCTGAATTCTCCTGTTCCAAGCCTGAGCACATTCCCCGCCTTGAGGGTGGGCACAAGTTCACCGAAGGAAGTGTTAGTTGGGTGAATTGTAAGAAGTGCCCTAACTTGCACCAAGTCTCGCTGACCTACATTGGCTCCTGGTTGAGCAACGCCTCGATTTCAAAATTCTCAATCCTTGTTTTCAAATCCCTCCATGGCCTCGCCCCTCCCTATCTCTGTAATCTCCTCCAGCCCCACAACACCCCGAGGTGTCTGCGCTCCTCTAATTCTGCCCTCTTGAGCATCCCTGATTATAATCACTCAACCATCGGTGGCCATGCCTTCTGTTGCCTGGGCCCCAAGCTCTGGAACTCCCTCCCTAAACCTCTCTGCCTCTCTTTCCTTCTTCAAGACGCTCCTTAAAACCTACCTCTTTGACCAAACTTTTGCTCACTTGCCCTAATTTCTCCTTATGTGGCTTGGTGTCAAATTTTAAAATTTTATCTCGTAACACTCCTTGGGATGTTTCACTATGTTAAAGGTGCTATAGAAATAAATTGTTGTTGTTGTCACCAGTTCTTGTGACAAATTGTACTTGAAACATTCCAATTTGATTTGTTAATATAAAAATATATTGCAAATGCTACGGTTTAATGAAAAAAGCTTTTAACTAGATAGTTAGAGAGTAGGATTCTCTGCCACAAACTATTGTTGAGCCTTTTCTATTGTGGAAGGTCATCATCTCAAAGTTGGAATTTGGTTAGCCGATGTGACTTAACCCTCCATGGCCCTCGCCCCTCCCTATCTCTGTAATCTCCTCCAGCCCCACAATCCCCTGAGATGTCTGCGCTCCTCTAATTCTGCCCTCTTGAGCATCCCTGATTATAATCGCTCAACCATTGGTGGCCGTGCATTCTGTTGCCTAGGCCCCAAGCTCTGGAACTCCCTCCCTAAACCTCTCCGCCTCTCTTTCCTCCTTTGAGACGCTCCTTAAAACCTACCTCTTTGACCCAGCTTTTGGTCACGTGCCCTAATTTCTTCTTATGTGGCTCAGTGTCAATTTTTTTATAATACTCCTGTGAAGCACCTTGGGACGTTTACTACGTTAAAGGCGCTATATAAATACAAGTTGCTGTTGAACAATTTGGTTGGTTCATTGGTCTACATAATAGCAGTGTTATTGCTTCAAGAGTAATTTATTGGGATGTTCTGAGGATATGAAATGTGCTATGTGAATACAAGTTAGTTCTTTATTCTTTTCATAACTTAGGCTACAATTCAACCGATGATTCCATCACTTGTGTTGCAAGAAGTTCAAACTATAGTGCATGAAAGTATGTTGTGTGGTCTCTGGATTTAGAGATTTCTGAAGGGCAGTGGGGGAGATAAATGTTGAAAGTGTACAATTTATTTTCTGGATGGTCTCAGACCATTTATTTGGCGCCCTGGATGCCAGAGGTTTATCCTGGAAGGATTGCAGATGCTTAAGTATGAAAATAAAAGAGTTGCTCAGACTTGGCCTGCTGAGCTGTCTCAGACTTGCTCCCCATTGGGATAAAACTGCACCGCTCATAACTTGAGCAGAGTCGCGATGATTGGCGGGGTATCTGATTGGTCCATCTATTAGTGCTGATTTTAACCCATAAAATAGGTAATGGAGCAGAGGGGTGTTGTGATTTAGGACATGCATCAGCCGAGATTTGGATGAGCTCAAGTTTACATGGGGTGGAACGTGGGACAGCCAACCAGGAGGAGTGCGTTGGAATAGTCAAGCCCAGAGGTAACAAAGGCATGGGTGAGGGTTTCAGCAGTGGATGAGCTGAGGCAGGGGTGGAGACGGGCAATGTTATAAAGCTGGAAATAGACGGTCTTGTTTATGCTGTGGATGCACGAAGCAAGTTTCCACACATAACGATGAAATGAATGATCAGTTGATTGATCCAATAGGTTGATTCCGGAGATGAGGGATTTGACTTATGAGGAAAGGTTGAGTAGGTTGGGCCTCTACTCATTGGAATTCAGAAGAATGAGTGGTGATCTTATCGAAACGTATAAGATTATGAGGGGACTTGACAAGGTGGATGCAGAGAGGATGTTTCCACTGATGGGGGAGACTAGAACTAGAGGGCATGATCTTAGAATAAGGGGCCGCCCTTTTAAAACTGAGATGAGGAGAAATTTCTTCTCTCAGAGGGTTGTAAATCTGTGGAATTCGCTGCCTCAGAGAGCTGTGGAGGCTGGGTCATTGAATAAATTTAAGACAGAAATAGACAGTTTCTTAAACGATAAGGGAATAAGGAGTTATGGGGAGCGGGCAGGGAAGTGGGCCTGAATCCATGATTGGATTAGCCATGATCTTATTGAATGGCAGAGCAGGCTCGAGGTGCAGTATGGCCTACTCATGCTCCTATTTCTTATGTTCTTATGTTAATCTGGTTTGGTGATGTTGGTAAAGGAATAAATGTTTATGATGATACTCGGAAAACTCTTTGCTCTTCTTTGAAAAATGTCAGTGTAGCGTTACGTCCAGGTGAACAGGCTTACAGGGCCTCAGTTTAACATCCCATCTGAAAGATGGAGAGAAGTCCTTGTCCCACTCCACTTTCAGTGCATTCATTTGTTTTAACATGCCACAAATCTTTATTTCGGGTTGCTCTTTCCAGGTCTTGTCAGCTCTGCGCTGTTAGGGAAGGATATCAAGGGGCACAGATCTAAGACGGGTAAATGAAATTGAGGTGCAGATCAGCCATGATCACATTGAATGGCGGAGCAGGCTCGAGGGGCTGAATGGCCTCCGTGTTTCCAGGTTGATACATATGACCTGAGCATGAGACGTTTGAGTTGTGAGGGGAAAGTTTGGTCAGGGTTCCTGCTCTCAGTGTCAGCTGTGGCTCAGTGGGCAGCACCCTTGCCCTGTGAGTCAGAAGGTTGTGGGTTCAAGTCCCACTTGAGCACAGAAATCTAAGCTGACACTCCCAGTGCAGTGCTGAGGGAGTGCTGCACTGTCGGGGGTGCTGTCTTACAGATGAGACACTAAACTGAGGTCCTGTCTGCTCTCTCAGGTGGACATAAAAGGTCCCATGGCACTGTTTCGAAGAAGAGCAGGGGAATTATCCCTGGTGTCCTGGGGCCAATATTTATCCCTCAATCAGCATAACAAAAATAGATTATCTGGTCATTATCACATTGCTGTGTGTGGGAGCTTGCTGTGTGCAAATTGGCTGCTGTGTTTCCCACATTACAGCAGTGACTGCACTCCAAAGGTACTTCATTGGCTGTAAAGTGCTTTGGGAAGTCTGGTGGTCGTGAAAGGCGCTATATAAATGCAAGTCTTTCTTTTTTCTTTTCGATCGCTACCCAGTGAGCCCTGTGTGGAAAGTGGCCACATGCAGACAGGGACTGAGGGCAGGATTAATGCCGGCTGTTATGCTGCTGTGACCAAGGAGCCCATTGACCCTCAATGCTCAGGCTCACAAATGAGGAGGGGTCAGCGGAGGGAGGCTGGCGCGGATGATTCCGTACTCCAGCGAGAATCAACGGGGGGGGGGGGGAGAATCTCCACGGAAGAGCGACGGGAACCCTGGAGGGGTGGCTTTTCTCACTCACCTGTTGGCGCAGTTTCCGCGGGACAGCGAATGAAATTACTGAAGGTGATCAGGGGAGCCCCTCCCAGAAGGAGGTGAGCAGCAAAAAGCAAAAGCAATCAAACAAAACAGTCATTATTTTGAAAAATCTCGCATCATAAATATAAGAAAGCGTGCCACAACAAATCCTTTGTAATATTTGCCCAGTAATTGAGGGCAAAGTGAATGCTTGTAGCAACTGAATAAAGAAAGACAAACTTGCATTTTTAGAGCGCCTTTCATGACCACCGGACGTCTCAAAGTGCTTTTACATCCAATAAAATACTTTTTGGGGTGTAGTTACTGTTGTAATGTGGAAAATGCAGCTTCTAATTTGCACACAGCAAGCTCCCACAGACAGAAAATAATGACCAGGTAATTTGTTTTAGTGATGTTGATTGAGGGATAAATATTGGCCAGGAATAACTCCTCTGCTCTTCTTCTCAATAGTGCCACATCCACTTGAGAAAGCAGATGGGGCCTCAAAAGACAGCACCTCCAACAGTGCAGCACTCCCTCAGCAGTGCATTGGGAGTGTCAGCCTGGATTTTTGTGCTCAAGCCCCTGGAGTGGGACCCAAACCCACAACCTTCTGAACCCAGACGTGAGAGTGCTACCCACTGAGCCACGGCTGATACTGTGGGTGATTAAGTTACGAGTTAGAGATTGCATTCAGGGCTGCCCCTCACGAGTAATGTTCCTGTGTTATATAAGAAGCTTTGGTTGGATTTAGATCTGAGTTATTCCTTTTATCTCTATGCCTTTAAACATTTGCAGGCAACGTACACAAAGTACTGCCATTGAATCCAAGACAGACTTAAATCCCACTGCCTATCCTCTTTCTTAAAAGGAGATGCAACTTTATTCTTTTGAAATGTGTTCTTGTGACATCTGCTGTGAAGGCAATTTTCAACCTTCAATCCTTTGTGGCACCATCACAGCTAACATCTGTTTCCTTCCACCCGCACATCTGTTTACATCACCACGTGTCTTACATAAGAACATAAGAACATAAGAACATAAGAATTAGGAACAGGAGTAGGCCATCTAGCCCCTCGAGCCTGCTCCGCCAATAAACAAGATCATGGCTGATCTGGCCGTGGACTCAGCTCCACTTACCCGCCCGCTCCCCGTAACCCTTAATTCCCTTATTGGTTAAAAATCTATCGATCTGTGACTTGAATACATTCAATGAGCTAGCCTCAACTGCTTCCCTGGGCGGAGAATTCCACAGATTCACAACCCTCTGGGAGAAGAAATTCCTTCTCAACTCGGTTTTAAATTGGCTCCCCTGTATTTTGAGGCTGTGCCCCCTAGTTCTAGTCTCCCCGACCAGTGAAAACAACCTCTCTGCCTCTATCTTGTCTATCCCTTTCATTATTTTAAATGTTTCTATAAGATCACCCCTCATCCTTCTGAACTCCAACGAGTAAAGACCCAGTCTGCTCAATCTATCATCATAAGGTAACCCCCTCATCTCCGGAATCAGCCTCGTGAATCGTCTCTGTACCCACTCCAAAGCTAGTATATCCTTCCTTCAGTAAGGTGACCAAAACTGCACGCAGTACTCCAGGTGCGGCCTCACCAATACCCTGTACAGTTGCAGCAGGACCTCCCTGCTTTTGTACTCCATCCCTCTCGCAATGAAGACCAACATTCCATTCGCCTTCCTGATTACCTGCTGCACCTGCAAACTAACTTTTTGGGATTCATGCACAAGGAGCCCCAGGTCCCTCTGCACCTCAGCATGCTCTGGTCTTTGTGGCGGTAATCGGCCTCGGACTAAAGTTGGTGAGGAACGCGGTTTCTACCGCGAATCCTCGTGCAACGCTGATTTTTACCGTCGGGCTCATTTTGTTGCCAATTTTATACCTTTAAAAAAATAGCGGTATTTGTAGCTGTATTTTGGGCGAAAAATGACGAAACAATACCACTATGGCCAAAAGACCAATTTCTTGCCCAAAGAAGCATAGAATAGTACGGCACAGGAGGAGGCCATTCGGCCCATCGAGTCTGCGCCGGCTCTTTCGAAGAGCAATCCCGTCAGTCCCCCTCCCATGCTCTTTCCCCATATCCCGGCAATTTGTTCTCCTTTAAATATTTCTCCAATTCCCTTTTGAAGGCTACTATTGAATCTGTATCCATCATCATCATTGGCAGTCCCTCGGAATCGAAGAAGACTTGCTTCCACTCCAAAAGTGAGTTCTCAGGTGGGTGAACAGTCCGATACGGGAATTACAGTCTCTGTCACAGGTGGGACAGACAATGGTTGAGGGAAAGGGAGGGTGGGGAGTCTGGTTTGCCGCACGCTCCTTCCGCTGCCTGCGCTTGGTTTCTGCACGCTCTCGGCGACGAGACTCGAGGCGCTCAGCGCCCTCCCGGATGCACTTCCTCCACTTAGGGCGGTCTTTGGCCAGGGACTCCCAGGTGTCGGTGGGGATGTTGCATTTTATCAGGGAAGCGTTGAGGCTGTCCTTGTAACGTTTCCTCTGCCCACCTGGGGCTCGCTTGCCTGAGCATGCAGACTGCACAACAGGCGGAAGCAGAGGTCATCAGAGAGTAGTCAGGCTAAAGTGGAAATAGTCAGTCAGACGTGAGAGTGGTCGGGTGGAAGTCGTCTGGTCAGTAGCATTGGAGGCCGGAGGCTGGTTGTTTTTGGGCGATGGTTTCTGAAAGGACAGACCAGCAAAGGAAATAAAACCCGATGGTTCGCAACCTTGGTGTCATATTTGACCCTGAAATGAGCTTTCGACCACATATCCACAGCATAACTAAAACTGCCTATTTCCACCTCCGTAACATCACCCGTCTCCGCCCTTGCCTCAGCTCATCCGCTGCTGAAGCCCTCATCCATGCCAAACATGACTACTCCAATGCATTCCTGGGTGGCCTCCCACATTCTACCCGACGTAAACTCGAGGTGATCCAAACCTTGGCTGCCCTGTGTCCTAACTCACACCAAGTCCTGTTCCGCTATCACCCCTGTGCTCGCCAACCTACATCGGCTTCCAGTTAAGCGATTTCAAAATTCTCATTCTTGTTTTGAAATCCCTCCGTGGCCTCGCCCCTCCCTAACCCTGTAATCTCCTCCAGCCTCACAACCCCCCCGAGATCTCTGCGCTCCTCTAATTCTGCCCTCCTGAGCATCCCTGACTATAATCGCTCCACCATCGGTGGCCGTGCCTTCTGTTGCCTGGGCCCCAAGCTCTGGAACTCTCTGCCTAAACCTCTCCGCCTCTCTGCCTCTCTCTCCTCCTTCAAAACGCTCCTTAAATCCTACCTCTTTGACCAAGCGTGTGGTCACCTGCCCTAATTGCTACTTATGTGGCTCGGTGTCAAATATTTAGCGCATTATATTTCTGTGAGGCGCCTCGGGACGTTTCACTATGTTAAAGGCGCTATATAAATACAAGTTGTTGTTGGAATTCCATGAACAAAAATTGGTAACATTTCTATCAAACTCAAATAAAATTGCGCTGCTCTCCACGTTGACAGGAAGTGTTTTGAGCCACATTATATATGAGGTCGGTGTGCGTGTGTGTGCTTAGTTTCCATGTGTATGACTACCTGCTGAACAGCCAGTTGGACAGGTTCAGGTTTGTTCAGTGCTGTTACCTTTCATGTTTCAATTCATACATTGAATAGTCAAAGCAAACGCCAACAAAATACTCTCTATGGAAAGTGCGTTCAATCCTAGTTACATGATACCTTTACCAAAGATTAAAAAACCATTTTGTCCCATTCGCTTAAAGGGAAATGCACGAAACGTGAAGATTGCCACCGAATAAATGCCATCAAGTGTGACACCAGCACTGCCATTCTCTCTTCCTGTGTTGTGGTTTGAAGTCTACTTTCATCAGCAGAAAAAGTGCTTACCGAACTCAAATATACAGAAGGTCAATTGGTGTTTGAAAATAGAACGCTCTGAGTCCTGCCTCAGGCTGCGACTCAAGGTACGAACCGTTCTGTGTCCAGATGCTGATGGGCCTTCTGTGCATCTGTGGGATTTTCTGGCTTTATTTCAGATTCGTGGAATGTCCCATTTCTTATATCTGTTGAATTTAATAGAACACATGTGTGTGGTTCGCTTGAGATTTTGGTTACAGCACTTTAATTCTTGTTTCAGCGCACAGAGAAATCATACAGGCAGGGTACAATTAATTGTAGATATGCGCTCCTCACATTGTACCATCTATCGCTAGTGAAAGAATTGCATTTATATAGAGCCTTTCACAAGCACCAGATGTCTCAAAGCGCTTTACACAGCCAATGAAGTACTTTTGGAGTGTAGTCACTGTTGCAAAGTGGGAAACGCAGCAGCTAATTTGCACACAGCAAGCTCCCACAAACAGCAATGTGACAATGATCAGATAATCTGTTTTTGTGATGTTGATTGAGGGATAAATATTTGCCAGAACACCAGGGTGAATTCCCCCTGCTCTTCTTCAAAATAGTGCCATGGGATCTTTCACATTGACGTGAGAGAGCAGGTTTAACATCTCATCCGAAAGGCAGACAGTGCAGCACTCCCTCAGCACTGCACTGGAGTGTCAGCCTAGATTTCTATGCTCAAGTTCCTGGAGTGGGACTTGAACCCACAATCTTCTAACTCAGAGGCGAGTGTGCTGCCCACTGAGCCACAGCTGACGTTAGTGGACATAGCTATTTATATATTGGCAATGTGGGTGTTGCAGAAAATCCTTTCCATCTCCTATTGGTCCCTTCGTATTGTTACAGCACCTTATATAGTACTACTTCCCCAGCTGTTTCCCTTCAAGCCCAGACTTGCCCGGACTTGCTTGGACATAACCCCTTCTGTCTCGACATCCCACTTTCTGTCTCCTATTGGTCCCTTTGCATTATTGCAGCAGCTTATATGGCATTCTCCCTTTCTTTTTTTGAGTTTTCACATTTTTATTTTATAACTACTATACATCAAAGCACAGTAAGACAACAGACCAGTGTTCAAGATCTTTTCATAACCAGCATCTGAGGTGCCTCGAAATTGTTGGTCTTGGCGGTACATGTATAAACAGGAATTTTCGCCTTTATTGCAAAGGGGATGGAGTATAAAAGCAGGGAAGTCTTGCTACAGTTATACTTGCTGTGGAGGCAGTTCAGAGAAGGTTCACTCGGTTGATCCCGGGGATGAGTGGGTTGACTTATGAGGAAAGGTTGAGTAGGTTGGGCCTCTACTCATTGGAATTCAGAAGAATGATAGGTGATCTTATCGAAACGTATAAGATTATGAGGGGGCTTGACAAAGTGGATGCAGAGAGGATGTTTCCACTGGTGGGGGAGACTAGAACTAGGGGGCATGATCTTAGAATAAGGGGCCGCCCATTTAGAACTGAGATGAGGAGAAATTTCTTCTCTCAGAGGGTTGTAAATCTGTGGAATTCATTGCCTCAGAGAGTTGTGGAAGCTGGGACATTGAATATATTTAAGACAGAGATAGACAGTTTCTTAAATGACAAGGGGATGAGGGGTTATGGGGAGCGGGCAGGGAAGTGGAGCTGAGTCTATAATCGGATCAGCCATGATCGTATTAAATGGCGGAGCAGGCTCGAGGGGCTGTATGGCCGACTCCTGCCCCGATTTCTCATGTTCTTATTATGTTCTTCCGCCATTTACCTCTCATGTCGACAAAGATCTTAGAATAAGTGGCTTTTGACCGACCTGGACTTGTCTTTTCCTTTCTGTCCCTGTATCAATAATATCCCTCTTCTTCCTCTGCCACTTTAGCTCAGGCTCTAGTACAGACGTCCCAGGGCTCACGCCTGAAGCATCAGACATGTTACAGGGACACCCTCAAAGCCTCCCTGAAAAAGTGCAACATCCCCACCGACACCCGGGAGTCCCTGGCCAAAGACCGCCCTAAGTGGAGGAAGTGCATCCGGGAGGGCGTTGAGCACCTCGAGTCTCGTCGCCGAGAGCATGCAGAAACCAAGCGCAGGCAGCGGAAGGAGCGTGCGGCAAACCAGACTCCCCACCCACCCTTTCCTTCAACCACTGTCTGTCCCACCTGTGACAGAGTCTGTGGTTCTCGTATTGGACTGTTCAGCCACCTAAGGACTCAATTTAAGAGTGGAAGCAAGTCTTCCTCGATTCCGAGGGACTGCCTATGATGATGATGATGATGATGATGAGGGGAAAGATTTTTAAAATTAAAATCATAAAGTTTATGAGCAAAGTACATTGCTGCTCTCACTGGAAATGTTCCTGTTATGTTTAACATGGCGTTAACGCATAGAGGTGTTGGAGAGGAATATTCACCCTTCCCTCTCCCACACGGACGATCTACCGTTGCGTTTTGTAGAGGCTGCGCGGTGGTTAAAATAAAGTGGCTCTGGTGTCTATTATGTCCCTGAGGCCACAGCTCCTTATGTGGCTCAGCGTTAAAGTTTGTTCGATAACGCTGCTGTGAAGCGCCTTGGGATGTTTCACTACGCTAAAGGAGCTATATAACTGCAAGTTATTGTTGTACACAAGCGTTCCTCTTAAGCTGCGCGGTCTGGGGGCTCCACGCAGCCCGTGAGACGGCTTGCAAATGGGAAAAAAAACGCGCACACGGGGAAATTTGAACGTGCCGCCCAGCCCATTATAAAGGCCGCACACTCAAAAACAAAATTAGGGGGAACAGAGGTTGTTGAGATGGGATTTTCTTCTCTCTATGCTGCCGGGGTCAAGGAGGCCACAATGTTTCCGGAGTGGGCTGAACCCAGAGCCCTCCCTACACAGGCCAGCAACCATACTGTACAATATTTCACTCCCCACTAACACAACAATATTTGACTCTCCACCCACAATATGATAATTGACTTGGAAATGTCAGCCGTGGCTCAGTGGGCAGCACTCTCTCTCGCCTCTGAGTCAGAAGGTTGTGGGTTCAAGTCCCACTCCAGGGACCTGAGCACAAAGAAAATCTAGGCTGACACTCCCAGTGCAGTGCTGAGGGAGTGCTGCACTGTCGGAGGTGCCGTCTTTTGGTTGAGACGTTAAACCGAGGCCCCGTCTGCTCTCTCGGGTGGAGGTTAAAGATCCCATGGCACTATTTCGAAGAAGAACAGGGGAGTTATCCCCGGTGTCCTGGGGCCAATATTTATCCCGCAATCAAAATCACTAAAACAGATTATCTGGTCATTATCACATTGTTGTGTGTGGGAGCTTGCTGTGTGCAATTTGGCTGCTGTGTTTTCCACATTACAACAGTGACTACACTTCAAATGTACTTCATTGGCTGTAAAGCGCTTTGGGATGTCTGGTGGTCGTGAAAGGTGCTATATAAATGCAAGTCTTTGTTTCCTTTCCCCACCCACAGTACAATATTGGCCCCCACCCACAGTACGGCCATCCCCTTTATACGACAGGAACTCACAATCTAAAATGTCAAAAGATATCAGCGACACCTACACAATAACACATGATTCCTGATGGACATAATGACACATACTTTAACCTACATAACATCTTCTAATGCGACAATTGTTTAAGCTGCTTTATGTTGGTCTTAAGGCACTCTTTTCAGTAGCCCAAGAAAGAAAGACTTGCATTTCTATAGTGCCTTTCACGGTGCGCCGGTGGTGGAGGGAGTGAATGTTGAAGTTGGTGGATGGGGTGCCGATCAAGTGGGCTGCTTTGTCCTGGATGGTGTCGAGCTCCCAACGTTTCCTTGTGGAGCCTGATTTTAATGACTAGGCAGCCATTTTGGTCCGGAACTCGGCAAGCGACTTGCAAATGAGCCTGGACGTTAAAACCAGCCGTGCCTGCCCGCTGCCCCTCCCGGACGGGCTCACCAGTTAAAATCAAGGCCAGCAACATTTAAATAATTTGATCATATACATAATCTCATTTTCCTATAAAACATAACATGCCACAAATCGCTGTCTCTACGGGCGCGTACGATGTGCGTGCCGCATCCAAAGAGGCCCCACCAGTACCGGTTCTCGGCCCATGATGCGCATGTGCCAAAATCCGGCATTTGCGATCTGTCAAAATGACAATTCTAATGCATCCCCGGGAGAAGGGCCTTCACGGGTGGAGATTTGGGCTACTTGCCTTACTCCTGCCAGCAACTGTCCTTCAATGTCGGAAAGTGTGAGGTCATGCACTTTGGCAGAAAAAAATCAAAGAGCAAGTTATTATTTAAATGGAGAGAGATTGCAAAGTGCCGCAGTACAGCGGGACCTGGGGGTCCTGGCGCATGAAACACAAAAGGATAGTATGCAGGTACAGCAGGTGATCAGGAAGGGCCAATGGTATCTTGGCCTTTATTGCAAAAAGGATGGAGTATAAAAGCAGGGAAGTCTTGCTACAGCTACACAAGGTATTGGTGAGGCCACACCTGGAGTACTGCGTGCAGTTTTGGTTTCCATATTTGCGAAAGGATATACTTGCTGTGGAGGCTGTTCAGAGAAGGTTCACTCGGTTGATTCCGGGGATGAGGGGGTTGACTTATGAGGAAAGATTGAGTAGGTTGGGCCTCTACTCATTGGAATTCAGAAGAATGAGAGGTGATCTTATCGAAACGTGTAAGATTATGAGGGGGCTTGACAAGGTGGATGCAGAGAGAATATTTCCACTGATGGGGGAGACTAGAACTAGAGGGCATGATCTTAGAATGAGGGGCCGCCCATTTAAAACAGAGATGAGGAGAAATTTCTTCTCTCAGAGGGTTGTAAATCTGTGGAACTCGCTGCCTCAGAGAGCTACAGAAGCTGGGACATTGAATAAATTTAAGACAGAAATAGACCAGTTTCTTAAATGATAAGGGGATAAGAGGTTATGGGGATCGGGCAGGGAAGTGGAGCTGAGTCGAGGATCAGATCAGCCATGATCTTATTGATTGGCGGAGCAGGCTCGAGGGGCCATATGGCCTACTCCTGTTAGTATTTCTTATGTTCTTATGTTCTTAAACTATTACATCTGGGAAAAGCAAGCATAAGGCTTGCTTTTACCAGGTTAAGAATTTTAATAGACAGAAAAAATAAATGTTATTACTTATTTTTATATTAAAAACCCTGCCCATGAAGGTAAGTTTATTTTTAACATTATTAAAATATTTTCAAAAAAATAAATTTTTCTCTAAAACATTTAACTTAATGCAATGTCAATTAATTTTTTAAAAAGTGAAGTCTTTTTTTCGTAATGAGTGTGTTTTATTTGATTTTAGGGGTATTCTCATTGATAGTAACCGGAGCTCGGAGCTGCCATTACGATGAATGAGAATACTGCATTGTGATTGGTGGTCCAGGCCCACGTGATCCCAGGATGCCTGTTCGTTCCCGGGATACGTGGGCCTCTGCGCTGGGCTGTGCATCTCGGCCTCGGAGCGCCAGTGTTCGTTCCTCCGGGACCTCCAGATACATTCGTAAAATAAATTTGGTCGTAGGCGTGTGCCCGCAGGAAGCCCCCCGAGCGCAATTTCTGTGCCAATAGTCACGGTCAGGGTACAGCATTCAAAACAGGATGTGTTTTCAAGCTTAGAAGACATACTGCCATGATCAATGATCTAATTTAAGACTGTACAGCCGCCCGCTCGGAGATTGCCAAGGATCAGCACTAGATGCAGCACTGCTACTAAATGATTTAAATGTGTATTTTTTTTTCTAATCAAATAAAGATGAACTTCTTTCGAAGGATGTTTCCAAAGGGTTTATTTCCTGGAGGTAATTTCCAGGTAAAATCACTTATATGAGTACATCACAACTTTCTACATCAGTCCCAAATGTTAACACGGAACAGCAGTGAATCTGCTCTCACTGTCGGTGGAACTCACTCCCAGACAGCGCCACCTCCTGATACTCTGTTGCTCATACGCAGAAGCTAAAATGCAGGGTTAACTGTTATTTACTGGACCATTTATTTGCCTTTGGGAAATGTGACATTTTTTTTGCACACACCCGCGAAGATCCAGGTCAATTATGTGAGACATCTGTCCTTATCACAACTGTTCCCTCTTTCCTTATCTTCAGCATACTGCTGTTCAGTACCATGCCAACCATCGCCAAGCATCCCCGTACCATGCCAACCATCGGCAAGCATCCCAGTACCACCACACATCCCAGCATCTCCAAACATCTTAACACAACCGCCAAGGTCTAAACATCACCACAACTATCTCCAAGAATCTCAACAACACCACAAGCTTCTCCAAGGACCTCAATACAACCACAGCCATCTACAAGAATCTCAATACCAGAACCAGCATCTCCAAGAATCGCAACACCACCTCAAGCATCTCTAAGAATCTCAGTACCACCACGAGCATCTCCAAGTACATCCCCCCAGGAGACCAGCACTAAAACAGGCTGTCTATCGAAGCTGATATTCCCCAAAATATAAATGGTAGCAAATTACAACTGTCAGAGGAGGTTGAAGGAAGCAATCCATCCTGTCTGGTGCCCACCGGTGATGCAATGACTCTGGCTGGCTGGTGGACACCATGTCCCTGTCGTTGGCCAAGCAGTAAAAAGCCTTTTTCTTTCTTTCAGCACCTTGGCTCATCTGGTAGCCTCTGAGTCAGAAGGTAAGATTTTGAGCTTGTGGTGGTCGTGACATTGAGGGAGTGCTCATTGTTGTAGGTGCCATCAGTGTTCTTGATCAGGCCAACATCCCCAGCATCGAAGCACTGACCACACTCGACCAGCTCCGTTGGGCGGGCCACATCGTCCGCATGCCCGGCACGAGACTCCCAAAGCCAGCGCTCTACTCGGAACTCCTACATGGCAAGTGAGCCCCAGGTGGGCAGAGGAAACATTTCAAGGACACCCTCAAAGCCTCCTTGATAAAGTGCAACATCCCCACCGATACCTGGGAGTCCCTGGCCAAAGACCGCCCTAAGTGGAGGAAGAGCATCCGGGATGGCGCTGAGCACCTCGAGTCTCGTTGCCGGGAGCATGCGGAAAACAAGCGCAGGCAGCGGAAGGAGCATGCGGCAAACCAGTCCCACCCACCCTTTCCTTCAACCACTGTCTGTCCCACCTGTGACAGAGACTGTAATTCCCGTATTGGATTGCTCAGTCACCTGAGAACTCACTTTGAGAGTGAAAGCAAGTCTTCCTCGATTTTGAGGGACTGCCTATGATGATGAGGTGCCATCCTCCAGATCAAACATTAAACTGGGCCCATCTACTTGTTCAAGTGGATGTCAAGGATTCCATGACAAAGTACAGGAGAGAGTTCTCTCTGTGTTCTGGCTAACATTTTTCTATCAAACCACGTCACTAAAAACAGATTAACTGGCCATCCTGAAATTCACTATCCCATACATTGCAAGAGCTCCATCTTCGCAAAGTCTGCAACAGTTCCAGGAGAAGACCCACCATCACTTTCTCATGGCACGAGGGATGAGCAAAAATGTGGCCCTTTTTGGCATTGCCCACTTTCCGAGAACAAATTTAAAAAATATATCTCATCAGATCTTTGTGAGATCTTGCTGTTCAAAATGGCTTCTGCATTTAATTACATAACAACAGTGTTTGCACTTGAGAGCAATTTGTTGTTTATGAAGAGCTTTGGAATTTGCTGGAGCTATATAAATGCAATGTTCTTTCTTGTTTCCCTCTGGTAGGCGTCTAAATGCCTTTGCTTTTCCAGGGAAAGCCTTGTTAACTTGTGGTAACATTTTCTTCAGTATCTTCAAACAAAGTGAGAAGTAATAGCTTGATAACTATCTCCTATCTCGATCTTCCTTCCTCACTGATGTTTAATGTGAAGCCCAGGCTCTCGTGCGCTTCAGTGAAGGTGTCAACGATGGTTTGGAGTTCGGACTCCGAGTGTGCATACACGCAAGCGTCGTCTGCGTACTGTAATTCAATGACCGAAGTTGGAACAACCTTGGATCTGGACTGGAGGTGACGGAGGTTCGAACAATTTCCCGCTTGTCCTGTAGATTAACTCCACTCCAGCGGGGAGCTTGTTAAAGGTGAGATTAAACATTACAGCGAGGAAGACTGAGAAGAGCGTTGGTGCGATGACACAGCTTTGCTCGATCCCGGTCTGCACTTGTATTGGGTCTGCGATGGATCCGTTGATAAGAATCACAGCTTGCATATCATCATGAAGCAGGCAGAGGACTCATTTTTTTGAGGGAAGCCAAATTTGAGAAGGACACTCCATAATCCCTCATGGTTGCTTTTGTGTGGTCAAAGAAGGCCATGTATAGAGGTTGATGCTGCTTCCAACATTGTTCTGTAATGAGGAGACGCTAAAATGTGCCATTTTGTGTGACTATGATACAGCGAGAAAATATTTGAAAATGCGAAAAGTTCCATTCTTCTGCTCTCACGACCATTTGATGATAACTTAAAGACCTTACAGTGATGTCATTTATTTGGATATGAATACAAGTGAATATGTAAATAATATGACTACAAATCCCAAACAGGTTTCTGTGTACACCAATTGCATTTACCGTGTTGAGTAAATCATTTCAACTGTAATTATCTTTTCGGCCTGGATTACACATTTCACTAGTTTTACAACCAGAATTTTATGTGCCAAGTTTTACAATGAAATGCGCTTCCATGCCTTAACTAAGACCACCTATTTCCACCACTGTAGCATCGCCCGTCTCTGCCTCTGCCCCAGCCCATCTGCTGCTGAAGCCCTCACCCATTCCTTTGTTACTTCTATACTTGACTATTCCAACACAATCCTGGCTGGCCTTCCACGTAAACTTGAGGCGATCCAAAACTCGGCTGCCCGTGTCCTAACTCGCGCCAAATCCCGCTCACCCATCACCCCTGTGCTCACTGACCAACATTGGCTTCCGATTAAGCAACGCCTCGATTTGAAATTTCTCATAATTGTTTTCAAATCACTCCATGGCCATGCCCCTCCCTATCTCTGTAACCCCCTCCAGCCCCTACACCCCTCCCTATCTCTGTAATCTCCTCCAGCCCCACAACCCCTGAGATCTCTGCGCTCCTCTAATTCTGCCCTCCTGAGCATCCCTGATTATAATCACTCAGCCATCGGTGGCCGTGCCTTCTGTTGCCTGGGCCCCAAGCTCTGGAACTCCCTCCCTAAACCTCTCTGCCTCTCTCGCCTCTTTGAAGACGCTCCTTAAAACCTCCCTCTTTGACCAAGCTTTTGGTCACCCGCCCTAATTTCTCCTCATGTGGCTCGGTGTCAGATTTTGTTTGATGACACTCCTGTGAAGTAGCTTGGGCCGTTTTACAATGTTGAAGGTGCTATATAAATACCAGTTGTTGTTGTTGCTGAAGCAAATTGCAGCAACACAACAGTAACACTGGGGCAAAATGACCTGCTGTTCATGGATGTAAAACTGGGTGGGCTCTGTCACAGGCGTGCAATGCTCTGCACCTAACCTTCCTTTGGGCATTGTGCCCAGGCAATCCGTCACGCCCAAGTGCAAAATGAGGCAAAGGTGCCTCATTATCTGTGCCAGATAATTCATTCAGCACATTCTGTAATCTCCTGATTAGTAAGCAAGTCCTCCAGGTAAGTGAATCTGCAATTGAGAAAACATTTAGAAGTACTGTAAGAAATTTACTGTGCATTTACATAGTATTTTTATCCGATTGAAGTATCTGAGAGCAATGAATTACTTTATTGAAGTGCAATGATAGTTGTGTTGGTAAGTGGCAGTCATTGTGCACGAACAACATTCCACAATCAACATTGTTGATGTTAGTGGCTGAGGGGGGGAATGTTTCTCAGAACTCCTTCCTCTTATTCAAATAGTGCCCATGGGATTTACGAACATACGAACAATGACGGACAGGTAAAGATCGTCTGGTCCCTCCAGCCTGTCCCACACAGTTGTGATCAATTTGTGCATTACAATACATACACTCCCTACCCACCTGGGAGAGGTGAAAAACCTGAGAAAAAAGCCAAGGCCAATTTATGGTATTATAGAGCCGTTACAGCACAGAAGAAGGCCATTCGGCCCGTCGAGCCCGTGCCGGCTCTCAGCCAGTCCCACTCCCCCGCCCTTTCCCCGTAGCCCTACAATTATTTTCCTTCAGGTACTTATCCAACTCCCTTTTGAAAGGTAAGATTGAGTCTGCCTCCACCACCCGATCAGACCGTGCATTCCAGATCCTAACCACTCGTAAAAATGTTTTTTCTTCCATCGCCTTTGGTTCATTTGCCAATCACCTTAAATCTGTGTCCTCTGGTTCTCGACCCTTCCACCAATGGGAACAGTTTCTCTCGATCTACTCTGTCCAGACCCCTCATGATTTTGAGCACCTCGATCAAATCTCCTCTCACCCTTCTCTGATCCAAGGAGAACAACCCCAGCTTCTCCAGTCTATCCACGTAACTGAAATCCCTCATCCCTGGAACCATTCTCGTCAATTTTTGGGGGGAAAAAAAATCTGGGAAGCTCCTCTCCGGCCCCCTCAGGTGATCAAAACTAGTCCAGGAGCTCATTCTGGCCCTGATAATTCAATGCAGCGCCTGTACAGGTTGATCTCCGCCCCAGCCAGAAACAGGAACAACTCTCGATTAAAGGGATTCATCGAATCGCCATCCACCACACGAGCCAGTTGCCTGTTCCAGAGGTGTTTACCTGCACATCAGAGCAGGCAGACGGGGCCTTGAGCGTGGAGGAACACCACAGCATAGCTGTGCAGGCCATTTTCTGACCGTACATTCTCGTCACTGGACAAGCATGTTAAACCGGCACTTTCAAAATATTACATAACAATCAACAACAACAACTTGTATTTAGATAGCGCCTTTAACGGAGTGAAACGTCCCAAGGCGCTTCACAGGAGTATTGTGAGGTAAAATATTTGACACCGAGCCGCATAAGGAGAAATTAGGGCAGGCGACCAAAAGCTTGGTCAAAGAGTAAGGTTTTAAGGAGTGCCTTGAAGGAGGAAAGAGAGGCAGAGAGGTTTAGGGAGGGAGTTCCAGAGCTTGGGGCCCAGGCAACAGAAGGCATGGCGACCAATGGTTGAGCGATTATAATCGGGAATGCTCAAGAAGGCAGAATTAGAGGAGTGCAGACATCTTGGAGCCATCTTGCAGACTGGCAAGGAGCAGCTCCTTCAAGCGAGAGCTGTTCCTGTTTCTGGTTGGGGCAGAGGTCAACTTGTACAAAAGCCAGGCAACTGCGTTGAATTATTTGGGTCAGAGTGAGCTCCTGGACTTATTTCAATCACCTGACGGGGCTGGAGAGGAACTTCACAGATTTTTGCCCCCTCAAATTGGCCTTGGTTTTTTTTCTCCTCTCCCAGGAGATCACATGGTTTCAAGTGGGTAGGGAGTGTATTGTGACGCACAAAGTTGTCACAATTGTGTGGGACGGGCTGGAGGGACCAGACGATCTTTACCTGTCTGCCATTGTTCGTATGTTCGGAAATCCCATGGACACTATTTGAATAAGAGGAAGGAGTTCTGAGAAACATTCTTCCCCTCAGCCGCTACCATCAACAATGCTACATAAGAATATCAGAAATAGGAGCAGGAATAGGCCATACGACCCCTCGAGCCTGCTCCGCCATTCAATAAGATCATGGCTGATCCGATCATGGACTCAGCTCCACTTCCCCGCCCGCTCCCCATAACACCTTATCCCTTTATCGTTTAAGAAACTGTCTATTTCTGTCTTAAATCCATTTAATGTCCCAGCTTCCACAGCTCTCTGAGGCAGCTAGTTCCTCAGATTTACAACCCTCTGAGAGAAGAAATTTCTCCTCATCTCAGTTTTAAATGGGCGGCCCCTCATTCTAAGATCAAGCCCCCTAGTTCTAGTCTCCCCCATCAGTGGAAACATCCTCTCTGCATCCACCTTGTCAAGACCCCTCATAATCTTATACGTTTCGATAAGATCACCTCTCATTCTTCTGAACTCCAATGAGTAGAGGCCCAACCTACTCAACCTTTCCTCATAATCAACCCGCTCATCTCCGGAATCAACCTCGTGAACCTTCCAGTTATGCATTTAGAAGTACTGCAAGTCACCATAATCCAGGTCGCTGATTGGAGCGTGGGCAGGTACAGCAGGAGCGGCAAGGTCGGGGGTGAAGGAGCAGTGAGAGATTGTGGAGCAACGTGATCGGGTTGTTTGTGGAAGGTTGTTCGTACAGAATGACTGCCACTTACCGACACAACTATCATTGCACTTCAATAAAGTAATTCATTGCTCTCAGATATTTCAATTGGATAAAAATACTATGCAAATGCACAGTAAATTTCTTACAGTCTTCTCCTTAGGCGGTCCCTTGTATCGAGGATGAACCGCTTCCACACCAAAAAAGGATGAGTTCACAGGTGTTTCAATGAAGGACCTAATATTCCAGATCCCGAACGACATGTTGAAGGGTGGAAGATGCCTGTGGCGTGGATTTTTTTAATGTGGGGTGGCCGTTGCACACCAGCCACCACACGGGCTTGACAGAGCTCGGTCTTGGTCCAGTGCCAAGGATTAACCAAGACGACTGGAGACCTGCTCTGCTGCACGGACCTAGTGCACACACATATCGCAGTGTGGGCTGGGCCATGCTGCCCCTGGGCCCTCGCCTCTCCTGGGCCCCGAACTCCGAACTCACGCCTCTCCTGGGCCCCGGTCACGTCACTCTGCAATCTCTCACCACTCCTTCTCGCCCCGACCTCGCCGCTCCTAGAAACATAGAAACATAGAAATTAGGTGCAGGAGCAGGCCATTCGGCCCTTCGAGCCTGCACCGTCATTCAATAAGATCATGGCTGATCATTCAACCTCAGTACCTCTTTCCTGCTTTCTGTCCAGACCCCTTGATCCCTTTGGCTGTAAGGGCCATATCTAACTCCCTTTTGAATATATATAACGAACTGGCCTCAACAACTTTCTGTGGTAGAGAATTCCACAGGTTAACCACTCTCTGAGTGAAGAAGTTTCTCCTCATCTCGGTCCTAAATGGCTTACCCCTTATTCTTAGACTGTAACCCCTGGTTCTGAAACTCCCCAGCAAAGGGAACATTCTTCCTGCCTCTAACCTGTCCAATCCCGTCAGAATTTTATATACTTCTATGAGATTCCCTCTCATTCTTCTAAACTCCAGTGGATACAGGCCCAGTTGATCCAGTCTCTCCTCATATGTCAGTCCTGCCATCCCAGGAATCAGTCTGGTGAACCTTCGCTGTACTCCCTCAATAGCAAGAACGTACTTCCTCAGATTAGGAGACCAAAACTGAACGCAATATTCGAGGTGTAGCCTCACCAAGGCTCTGTACAACTGCAGTAAAATCTCCCTGCTCCTATACTCAAATCCTCTCGCTATGAAAACCAACATGCCATTTGCCTTCTTCACTGCCTGCTGTAACTGCATGCCAACCTTCAATGACTGATGAACCATGACACCCAGGTCTCGTTGCACCTTCCCTTTTTCCTAATCTGTCACCATTCAGATAATATTCTGTCTTCCTGTTTTTGCCACCAAAGTGGATAACCTCACATTTATCCACATTATACTGCATCTGCCATGTATTTGCCCACTCACCTAACCTGTCCAAATCATCCTGCAGCCTCTTAGCATCCTCCTCACAGCTCACACCGCTACCCAGCTTAGTGTCATCTGCAAACTTGGAGATATTACATTCAATTCCTTCATCTAAATCATTACTGTACCTGCTGTACCTGCCCACGCTCCAGCGACCTGGATTATGGTGACTTGCAGTACTTCTAAATGCATAACTGGTTTGTCTCAATTGCAGAACCACTTACCTGGAGGACTTGCTTACTGATCAGAAGATTACAGAATGTGCTGAATGAATTTCACTGGCACAGATAATGAGGCATCTTTGCTTCATTTTGCACTTGGGCGTGACGGATTGCCTGGGCACAATGCCCAAAGGAAGGTTGGGTGCAGAGCATTGCACGCCTGTGACAGAGCCCACCCAGTTTTTCATCCATTAACAGCGTGTCATTTTGCCCCAGTGTTACTGTTGTGTTGCTGCAATTTGCTTCAACAACAACAACAACTGGTATTTATATAGCGCCTTCGATGTTCTAAAATGTCCCAAGGTACTTCACAGGAGTGTCATCAAACAAAATCTGACCCCGAGCCACACAAGGAGATGTCAGGACAGATGTGCACAAGCTTGGTCAAAGAGGGCAGAATTAAAGGAGCACAGACATCTCATAAGAACATAAGAACATAAGAAATAGGAGCAGGAGTAGGCCATACGGCCCCTCGAGCCTGCTCCGCCATTCAATAAGGTCATAGCTGATCTGATCATGGACTCAGCTCCACTTTCCCGTCCGCTGCCCATAACCCCTTATCCCCTTATCGTTTAAGAAACTGTCTATTTCTGTCTTAAATCGGGGAGGTTGTGGGGCTGAAGGAGATTACAGAGATAGGGAGAGGTGAGGCCATGGAGGGATTTGAATACAAGGATGAGAATTTTGAAATCGAGGTGTTGCTTAACAGGGAGCCAATGTAGGTCAGCGAGCACAGGGGTGATGGGTGAGTGGGACTTGGTGCGAGTTAGGACATGGGCAGCCAAGTTTTGGGTGATCTCTAGTTTATGAAGGGTTGAATATGGGAGGCCAGCCAGGGGTGCGTTGGAATAGTCAAGTCTAGAGGTAACAAAGGCACGGATGAGTGTTTCAGCAGCGATTCAGATAGATGTGAATAATGGTTTGTGTACCGATGCTGAAATTAGTTAATGATGTGCCTTTCTACAGTTTACTCGACTCAATACTATCGCGTGGTATCGAATATGAAAAGTGATTTCAGATCACCCTTACCGCACAGACACAAAATCTGAACGACACTGTCTTTGAGATTCAGTTGTAAACCACACGCATGGTATATGCTGCCTTCAGGTTTTCTGTATTACCTATGAAAACATTTTCAATTTGATATTGTCTAGTAATCACAAAATAGGCATATCATGGAAGCGATTCCAGATTACCATCAGTAGCACACCGAGCTTGCAAATGGTCCCTTTCTACTGTCTCAACAGGATAATTCAGGCTTGTTAAAATAATTAGCTTGGACAAGCAGAATTTATTTCTAATGCTGCCATCATCTGATAAAAGAGAATTGGAAATGACAGTATCATATTATTGCAGGGCCCTCAGCCATTCATACTCTCTGTTATAATATGCAATGTTTAAGGCAGAATAGTTGTTCTATATAAAGTTTCCGTCTGCGGCCTGCTCTCTGCCTCTCTGTGGTGCACACCTCCCTGTGGCGTTTTCTGAATGACCTCCAAAGACGATATAATAGTGCGCTGGATGAATGGTTCTGCATTCTGCTTTGGATTCAGTGCTCCTCATCGCCATGGGCATTCAATCTTACACCAGACTCCCACACAAACGTAATGTCCAACATACTGGGAGTGTTGCTTTAGGTATACTCTCGGGATTGTTGCATACTTTCTACCTGTTAAATTGGTCATCTAAAGGCTTTAAGAGAGAAGAGGGTTAAAAAGCCACTTGTTATGGAGTGAATGCAGAGGAAGAGAACGTATCCATCATCTGCAACCTGCCGCATCTGTTGTTTCTTTATTAAGAACATTAGAATTAGGAGCAGAAGTAGGCCATCTGGCCCCTTGAGCCTGCCCCGCCATTCAATAAGATCCTGGCTGATCATCGACCTCAACTCCACCTTCCCGCCCGATCTCCATAGCCCTTGATTCCCCATGACTCCAAAAATCTATCTATCTCAGCCTTGAATATATTCAGAGACTCAGCATCCACAGCCAATGTGGCCAAGACTAGTGGGAGGGCAGAGGATTGGGAAACTTTTAAAAGCCAGCAAAGAACGACTAAAAAAATAATAAAGAGAGGGAAGATAGATTATGAAAGCAAACTAGCACGAAATATTAAAACAGATAGTAAGAGTTTCTACAGATACTTAAAAAGGAAAAGAGTGGCTAAAGTAAATGTTGGTCCCCTAGAGGATGAGTCTGGGGGATTAATAATGGGGAACAGGGAAATGGCAGAGACTTTGAACAAATATTTTGGATCAGTCTTCACTGTAGAAGGCACTAAAAACATCCCAATAGTGGATAATCAAGGGGCTATAGGGAGGGAGGAACTTAATACAATCACTATCACTAATGAAGTAATACTTGCTAAAATAATGGAACTAAAGGTGGACAAGTCCTCTGGACCTGATGGCTTACTTTCGAGGGTCTTAAAATAAGTGACTGCAGAGATAGTGGATGCATTGGTTGTAATCTACCAAAATTCCCTGGATTCTGGGGAGGTCCCAGCAGATTGGAAAGCCGCTAATGTAACGCCACTATTTAAAAAAGGAGGCAGACAGTAAGCAGGAAACTTTAGGCCAGTTAGCCTAACATTTGTCGTTGGGAAAATGCTGGAGTCAATTATTAAGGAAGCAGTAGCAGGATATTTGGAAAAGCATAATTCAATCAAGCAGAGTTAGCATGGTTTTATGAAAAGGAAATCATGTTTGACAAATTTGCTGGATGTAACGAGCAGGGTGGATAAAGGGGAATCAGTGGATGTGGTGTATTTGGATTTCCAGAAGGCATTCGATAAGGTACCACATAAAAGGTCACTGCACAAGATAAAAGTTCACGGGATTGGGTATCAGCATGGATCGAGGATTGGCTAACTAACAGAGAACAGAGTCGGGATAAATGGGTCATTTTCCAGTTGGCAAACAGTATCTAGTGGAGTGCCACAGGGATCGGTGCTGGGGCCTCAACTATTTACAATCTATAATAGTGACTTGGATGAAGGGACTGAGTGTAATGTAGCCAAGTTTGCTGATGAAACACAGGTGGGTGGGAAAGCAAGTTGTGAGGAGAACACAAAAAATCTGCAAAGGGATATACTCAGGGTAAGTGAGTGGGCAAAAATTTGGCAGACGAGGTATACTTGGGAAAATGTGAGGTTATCCACTTTGGCAGAAATAATAGAAAAGCAAATTATAATTTAAATGGAGAAAAATTGCAAAGTGCTGCAGTGCAGAGGGACCTGAGGATCTGAATGCATGAAACACAAAAGGTTAGTATGCAGCTACAGCAATTAATCAGGAAGGCAAATGGAATGTTGGCCTTTATTGCAAGGGGGATAGAGTATCAAAGCAGAGAAGTCCTGCTACAACTGTACAGGGTATTGGTGAGACCACACCTGGAGTACTGCGTACAGTTTTGGTCTCTGTATTTAAGGAAGGATACACTTGCAATGAAGGCTGTTCAGAAAAGGTTCACTAGGTTGATTCCGGAGATGAGGGGGTTGACTTATGAGGATAGGTTGAGTAGGTTGGGCCCATACTCATTGGAGTTCAGAGGAATAAGGGTGATCTTATCGAAATATATAAGATAATGAGGCGGCTCAACAAGGTGGATGAAGAGAAGATATTTCCACTCATGGGGAAACTAAAACTAGGGGACATAGTCTCAGAATAAGGGGCCGCCCATTTAAAACTAAGCTGAGGAGGAATTTCTTCTCTCAGAGGGTTGTAAATGTATGGAATTCTCTGCCCCAGAGAGCTGTGAAGTCTGGGTCATTGAATATATTTAAGGCGGAGATAGACAGATTATTGAGTGATAAGGGAGTAAAGGGTTATGGGGAGCGGGCAGGGAAGTGGAGCTGAGTCCATGATCTGGTCAGCCATGATCTTATTAAATGGCTGAGCAGGTTCGAGGGGCCAAATAGCCTACTCCTGCTCCTAGTTCTTATGTTCTTAATCCCTTTCAGAATCTTGTATATTTCAATGAGATCACCTCTTATTCTCCTAAACTCCAGAGAGCATAGATCCATTCTACACAATCTCCCATCACAAGATAGCCCTCTCATCATTATTAGTATGTCCGCTGTAAATGGCACAATTGCACGCTAGATTTGTTTAGACCTTGGCCACATTAAGTTACTTCATCTGCCACAGCGCACATTCAAACATTTCCCAGCATTGGTTTCAATGAATGAAGGTTGATGTTGTGATATGTGCTGACACGGGCCTGGACTCAGAAACTGAGCCCTTTCACCGATGCAGTTAATACTCGCATATCATCGCAAGATAGTTACAGCTGAAGAAGGCACTGTGGCCCAGCATACGTCACCTTTACAGAATGACTCTCAAGCTGCCCCACTGCAGCATTCAATGGGTCGTCCACTACTCTTCCACAGAGTCCATTCCAAGTACTGAGCACTCCCTGCGTGAAAATCGTGGGCCACCCCGACCTGCGAGAGGACACCGCCGCGGGTCGGGGATATAAAAGAGCTGGAGGCCGGCCACTACAACGTCCAGCACGAGCCGCTCCAAATGTGCGACGACTTTGAGGTGGGCGACTGGGTGAAATCATCAAGGCCCAGGTCGCCGGTTAGAGCGTGGGCTGGAACATCGGCGGGACACAGGCACAGCGGAGGAGCGGCAAATGAGGGTACAGGGTTAGGAAGAGGCGAGGGCCCAGGGGCAGCACGGGCCCAGCCCACACTGCGATACGTGTGCGCACCAGGTCCGTGCAGCAGAGCTGGTCTCCAGTCGTCTTGGTTAACCCTTGCCACTGGACAAACATAGAAACATAGAAACATAGAAAATAGGTGCAGGAGTAGGCCATTCGGCCCTTCTAGCCTGCACCGCCATTCAATGAGTTCATGGCTGAACTCTGTCGAGCCCGTGTGGTGGCTGATGTGCAACGGTCATCACACGTTAAAAAAATCCACGCTCCAGCATCTTCCACCCCTGGAGTTCAGGACTGGAACATCGGGTCCTTCATTGAAACATCTGTGAACTCATCCCTTTTGGTGTGGAAGCAAGTCATCCTCGTTCGAGGGACCGTCTATAATGATGACTCTCTGCGTGAATAAGCACTTGCTGATATCAGTCGTAAATTGACCTTTTATTAACGTGAACTTGTGAAACCCTCGACCTACTCTGGAAATTAATTTAAAATAATTATTTTGATTTATCTTTTCCACACACCTTTCACACGTTTCCTTTCAATACAGAAAGGTGTGAAGTGATACATTTTGGTAGAAAGAATGAGAAGGGGAAATATAAACTAACGGGTACAATCCTGAAGAGGGTGCATGAACAGAGAGACCTGGGGGTATGTGTGCACAAATTGTTGAAGGTGGCAGGGCAGGTTGAGAAAGCGGTTAAAAAAGCTTACGGAATCCTGGGCTTCATGAATAGAGGCATCGAGTACAAAAGCAAAGAGGTTATGATGAACCTGTATAAAACACTTGTTCGGCCTCAACTGGAGTATTGTGTCCAATTCTTGGCCCCGCACTTTAGGAAGGATGTGAAGGCCTTAGAGAGGGAGCAGAAAAGATTGACGAGAATGGTTCCAGGGATGAGGGACTTCAGGGACGTGGATAGACTGGAGAAGCTGGGGTTGTTCTCCTTGGAGCAGAGAAGGTTGAGAGGAGATTTGATCGAGGTGTTCAAAATCATGAGGGGTCTGGACAGAGTAGATCGAGAGAAACTGTTCCCATTGGTGGAAGGGTCGAGAACCAGAGGACACAGATTTCAGGTGATTGGCAAAAGAACCAAAGGCGAGTGGTTAGGATCTGGAATGCACGGCCTGATCGGGTGGTGGAGGCAGACTCAATCTTATCTTTCAAAAGGGAGTTGGATAAGTATCTGAAGGAAAAAAAGTTGCAGGGCTACGGGGAAAGGGCGGGGGAGTGGGACTGGCTGAGAGTCGGCACGGGTTCGACGGGCCGAATGGCCTTCTTCAATGCTGTAACCGTTCTATGATTATGGGCCCATGTTATGGGGAGCGGTCAGGGAAGTGGAGTTGAAGCCAAGATCACATCTGCCATGCTCTTATTGAATGGCGGAGCAGGCTCGATGGGCCAAATGGCTTACTCCTGCTCCTATTTCTTATGTTCTTATGATTCTGTAATTCTAAGTAAATCTGTTATGTTGATGGAAAACCAGGGCAATTAAAAGGAACTCCAGACAACCTGGATCAGTGCCAGAGAGGCCTGTGTGTGCCTACTCGGCCAATAACATCATAATGTCATTCATTATTTCAAACATTTTTTTAACCGCTGCTTAGCAAATAATGCCACAGCTAATAATTCAATGATGTTTCTATACAAACTAGGTCATAACGGCTCCCACTTCAAATTTGTTTTCACTCTTACAATGATGATATCTTAATGAAAGTAAGTGGGAAAGATTAATCTTGACAGGCTCTGAAATAACAATTGTCTGCGATTCTAAATGGACATTTTAATTTGTAGTCGTGTAACAGCTAAGATATTTGAGCAGGGTAGGTACAAATCTCTGGCCAGTCTTATGCTGTGTTTCTCAGCAGGCAGAAAAACTGGAAAGAGGATATTGAAGTTAATCCTGAGGATTTCTCATGCTGCTTCTGAAGAACAAAGAGGCGTCCTGTCTTTCTTAAACTGCGGCATATTAATTTTTGGCATTTCATTTTTTCTTTATTATAGTTTTTAAGAAAGTTGACTGAAGTAGGCAGAAATAAACACGAGGATATTAAAGGGACATTGGCCCTGAAATTGCGTAGCGCCCGTTTGGGGGTGGGGGGGGGGGGGAGCGGGGTGGCGGTAGCATCCACGGGGCGGGAGTTCCTGTGGCCGGCGCAGAAATCACGCCCCGTGGCGTATATTCGGATCACCGCCCCCAGGAGCAAGTGGAGCACCAAATAGCGCGCACCACTTGCTGAGTGGGGCGGGAGCGGGGCGGAAGGACTCCGCGAAGGGCGCAGCGTTACACGGCGGGATGTGCAGCATGGCGCGTACACAGGGCCCTCCCCTTCATTAACGGGGGGGGGGGGGGGGGGGGGGGGAAACCGGGGCCAACCCTGGACCACCGGAGAGCGGGGTGCTGTGGCAACAGCCCGGCGCGCAAGCGGAGATCGCGGCACAGACCCCGCGAACCAGGCCGTTTATTTTTTACATTCCGCACCTCCCCTTTAATTATCGCCGCTGAGCATTGCCCCCCCCCCCTGCCCCCCCCGTAGCTTTAGGGGGCCGCTGCTGAACGTTAGCTCTCGGGCGAAAACGGTACGCTGCGCACGATTATGACGTCGTCATCGCCGTTGCAGTGGAGCGGGCGTTACCGGTTACCACCACCGCCAAACTCCCATGGAATTCCACGCAAGTCGGTAGCGGTGTCGGGCCCGGGTGAAAAGTCGTCTACGTCCCATTAGCGCCCCCTGGAGGCGCCAACGAGCGGCACAAACACGCCAAACTTCTCCTTATCGTCCTTGTAGTCCATGGAGAGAGTAAAGCCACAATTACCGAGCATTATTATTTCCAATTACGCTGCGCAGAAGGGTAATTTCCACAGTGTAGAGATGAATTTTGATTTTGCCATAACGTCCAGCCCCCTCAAAAATAGCAACAGAGTCCACTTCAAAATGAATGATCGATCTTTTCAACAGTTCATTCTTTTTCAAGTTACGAATGACCCTGACGCCCTATTTGATTATTTTTTGGATCATGTTTTCAGTGCCCTTGTATTGTTGAATGGAGTGATTTACACCATATTGAGATTCTATTTATACCAGTGGGTTTATGCACAGTGGTTTATGTTTCCACCTGAAGGGGGCGATTATAACCCGACTCGCTCAGCAGAAACCTGGCGGGCGGGCGGTTAAAATCGCCCCGGGCTCTTACCTGTCCGAAAGCCGCCACGATCGCAACATCTGCGATTTTAACCTGCTCCCCTGAGCGGGCAGCAAGGACAGGCGCCCGGAGCCAACAGGGTCCTTCTTTACACGGGTATGGTGCGGCCCAATGACATAATTGAGACCCGGCTGTAATTTTAACCCAGGCCTGAACGAGGAATCCAGCTGGAGTTAAAATCGGGAACTTCCTTTTTTAACCTTCATGTCCCCATCACTCCTGCTACATATTGAATTTTACCAAATATTGTAGGAAGAATTTATTTGGAGAGTTGGGATTGCTTTTACTGATCAGTGTGCTTTATTTTCTGCATAACTGATTTTGGTTAACTTCACACAGCATTACAATGCGTTATATTCCACATATAGAATAAAGAAAAGAAAGAAAGACTTGCATTGCTATAGCGCCTTTCATGGCTACCGGACGTCCCAAAGCACTTTACAACCAATGAAGTACTTTTTGGGGTGTAGTCATAGAAACATAGAAACATAGAAAATAGGTGCAGGAGTAGACCATTCAGCCCTTCGAGCCTGCACCACCATTCAATATGATCATGGCTGATCATGCAACTTCAGTACCCCATTCCTGCTTTCTCCCCATACCCCTTGATCCCTTTAGCCGTAAGGGCCACATCTAACTCCCATTTGAATATATCTAACGAACTGGCCTCAACAACTTTCTGTGGTAGAAAATTCCACAAGTTCACAATTCTCTGAGTGAAGAAATTTCTTCTCATCTCGGTCTTAAATGGTTTATCCCTTATCCTTAGACTGTGACCCCTGGTTCTGGACTTCCCCAACATCGGGAACATTCTTCCTGCATCTTTGAGGATATAAAGAGCATGGTGGATAGAGGTGTACCAATGGATGTGGTGTATTTAGATTTCCAAAAGGCATTCGATAAGGTGCCACACTAAAGGTTACTGCAGAAGATAAAGGTACGCGGAGTCAGAGGAAATGTATCAGCATGGATAGAGAATTGGCTGGCTAACAGAAAGCAGAGAGTTGGGATAAATGGGTCCTTTTCGGGTTGGAAATCGGTGGTTAGTGGTATGCCACAGTGATTGGTGCTGGGACCACAGCTGTTTACAATATACATAGATGACCTGGAAGAGGGGACAGAGTGTAATGTAACAAAATTTGCAGATGACACAAAGATTAGTGGGAAAGCGGGTTGTGTAGAGGACACGGAGAAGCTGCAAAGAGATTTAGATAGGTTAAGCGAATGGGGTAAGGTTTGGCAGATGGAATACAATGTCGGAAAATGTGAGGTCTTCCACCTTGGAAAAAAACAGTAAAAGGGAATATTATTTGAATGGGGAGAAATTACAACATGCTGCGGTGCAGAGGGACCTGGGGGTCCTTGTGCATGAATCCCAAAAAGTTAGTTTGCAGGTGCAGCAGGTAATCAGGAAGACGAATGGAATGTTGGCCTTCATTGCGAGAGGGATGGAGTACAAAAGCAGGGAGGTCCTGCTGCAACTGTACAGGGTATTGGTGAGGCCGCACCTGGAGTACTGCGTGCAGTTTTGGTCACCTTACTGAAGGAAGGATATACTAGCTTTGGAGGGGGTACAGAGACGATTCACTAGGCTGATTCCGGAGATGAGGGGGTTACCTTATGATGATAGATTGAGTAGACTGGGTCTTTACTCGTTGGAGTTCAGAAGGATGAGGGGTGATCTTATAGAAACATTTAAAATAATGAAAGGGATAGATAAGATAGAGGCAGAGAGGTTGTTTCCACTGGTCGGGGAGACTAGAACTAGGGGGCACAGCCTCAAAATACGGGGGAGCCAATTTAAAACCGAGTTGAGAAGGAATTTTTTCTCCCAGAGGGTTGTGAATCTGTGGAATTCTCCGCCCAAGTTAGCAGTTGAGGCTAGCTCATTGAATGTATTCAAGTCACAGAGAGATAGATTTTTAACCAATAAGGGAATTAAGGGTTACGGGGAGCGGGCGGGTAAGTGGAGCTGAGTCCACGGCCAAATCAGCCATGGTCTTGTTGAATGGCGGAGCAGGCTCGAGGGGCTAGATGGCCTACTCCTATTCCTAATTCTTATGTTCTTATGTTCTTATGTTCTAACCTATCTAATCCCGTCAGAATTTTATATGTTTCTATGAGACCCCCTCTCATTTTCTAAATTCCAGTGAATATTGTCACTGTTGTAATGTGTGAAACTTAATTGGCACTCCATCCGCCACCTTCATCATACACTCCCTCCACCGCAGGTGCACCATAGAAGACACGATAGAAATGCAAGTCTTTCTTTCTTCGGCTACTGAAAACAATGCCTTAAGACAATTGCTGCATTAGAAGATGTTATGTCGGTTAAAGTATGTGTCATTATGTTCATCAAGAATCACGTGTTATTGTGTAGGTGTAGCTGATATCTTTTGACATTTTAGATTGTGAGTTCCTTTTGTATACTGTGGGTGGGGACCCATATCGTACTGTGGGTGAGAAAGGAAAGAAAGACTTGCATTTATATAGCGCATTTCATGACCAGCAGACATCTCAAAGAGCTTTACAGCCAATGAAGTACTTTTGGACTGTCATCACTGTTGTAATGTGGGAAACGCGGCAGCCAACTTGCGCACAGCAAGCTCCCACAAACAGCAATGTGATAATGACCAGATAATCTGTTTTAGTGGGTTTAAACGGTTCCTTTTCAGAATGGCAGGCAATGACCAGTGGGGTGCCACAGGGTTCAGGGCTGGGACCCCAGCTATTTACAATATACATCAATGAATTAGATGAAGGAATTGAATGTAATATCTCCAAGTTTGCAGATGATACTTAAGCTGGGTGGTGGTGTGAGCTGTGAGGAGGATGCTAAGAGGCTGCAGGGTGACTTGGACAGGTTAGGTGAGTGGGCAAATGCATGGCAGATGCAGTATAATGTGGATAAATGTGAGGTTATCCACTTTGGTGGCAAAAACAGGAAGACAGAATATTATCTGAATGGTGACAGATTAGGAAAAGGGGAGGTGCAATGAGACCTGGATGTCATGGTACATCAGTCATTGAAAGTTGGCATGCAGGTACAGCAGGCGGTGAAGAAGGCAAATGGCATGTTGGCCTTCATAGCTAGAGGATTTAAGTATTGGAGCAGGGAGGTCTTACTGCAGTTGTACAGGGCCTTGGTGAGGTCACACCTGGAATATTGTGTTCAGTTTTGGTCCCCTAATCTGAGGAAGGATGTTCTTGCTATTGAGGGAGTACAGCGAAGGTTCACCAGATTGATTCATGGGATGACAGGACTGACATATTAGGAGAGACTGGATCAACTGGGTTTGTATCCACTGGAGTTTAGAAGAATGAGAGGGAATCTCATAGAAACATATAACATTTTGACGGGATTGGACAGGTTAGAGACAGGAAGAATGTTCCCTTTACTGGGGAGTACCAGAACCAGGGGTCACAGTCTAAGAATAAGGGGTAAGCCATTTAGGACCGAGATGAGGAGAAACTTCTTCACTCAGAGAGTGGTTAACCTGTGGAATTCTCTACCGCAGAAAGTTGTTGAGGCCAGTTCATTATATATATTCAAAAGGGAATTAGATATGGCCCTTACAGCCAAAGGGATCAAGGGGTCCAGAGAGAAAGCAGGAGAGGGGTACTGAGGTTGAATGATCAGCCATGATCTTATTGAATGACGGTGCGAGCTCGAAGAGCCGAATGGCCTGCTCCTGCACCTAATTTCTATGTTTCTATGTTAGTGATGTTGATTGAGGGATAAATATTGGCCAGGACACTGGGGATAACTCCCCCGCTCTTCTTGAAAAGAGTGCCATGGGATCTTTTACATCCACCCAACATCTCATCCGAAGGACGGCACTTCCGACAGTGCAGTACTCGAGTGTCAGCCTAGATTTTTGTGCTCAACCTCCTGGAGTGGGACTTGACAACCTTCTGACTCAGAGGTGAGTGTGCCACCCACTGAGACACATCTGATAATTTATTATATTCCACACAGGATTATAATGTGCTGTATTCCACACAATTTGCCATAGATTGTATTCCACAAGCTTTCCACACTGCCCAAAGTCTGAAAAGTAAATTGAAAATTATCCTTATTTTTTTAATCAGATGTTTTACTTGCTGAATATATTGCTACACAGAAGAAACTGTGAGAAACCGAAGCTGATGAAAATCAGCCGCATGTGTTGTGAGTGTCCCATTCAATGCCTCATTTATCACTGTCTGTGGCAAGACCTGAACTTACTCTTGATTTTCTTGCCATTATAAGATTTATTCCTGGGATGAGAGAGCTGTCCCTCATTTAAAAAAAAAATGTATTAGTTGCTGAGATGTGGGCGTCGCTGGCAAGGCCGGCATTTATTGCCCATCCCTAATTGCCCTTGAGAAGGTGGTGGTGAACCGCCTTCTTGAACCACTGCAGTCCGTGTGGTGAAGGTGCTCCCACACTGCTGACTTTGTTGTGTTGGTTTGATACAACTGAGTGTCTCGCTGGGCCATTTCCGATGGCAGTTAAGAGTCAACCACATTGCTGTGGGTCTGGAGTCACATATAGGCCCAGACCGGGTAAGGGCGGCAGATTTCCTTCCCTAAAGAACATTAGTGAACCAGATGGGTTTTTCCAACAGTCCGGTAGTTTCATGGTCACCATTAATGGCAGTAGCTTTTTAATTCCAGATTTATTTAAGATTTGAACTCAGATCTCCGATTTAGAGTTTACAGGAATGAGAGATGAACTCATTGAAACGTATAAAGTTCTCAGAGAACTTTACAGATTAGAGGCTGTTTCCCCTGGCTGGAGAGTCTAGAATCTGGGGGCACAGTCTCAGGATAAGGGGTCAGCCATTTAAGTGCTGAGATGAGGAGGAATTTCTTCACTCAGAGTGCGGTGAATCTCTGGAATTCAAGACTGAGATCGATGGATTTTTGGAAACTAAGGGAATGAAGGGGTATGGGGATAGAGCGGGAAAGTGGAGATCAGCCATGATCTTATTGAATGCCGGAGCAGACGCGAGAGGTCACTCCTGCTCCTAATTCACATGTTTTTAAGAGAAAGACTTGCATTTAGATAGCATTTCAACACAGCTCCCACAAACATCGCAAAGCACTTCACATACCGTGACAAAATACAAAGTTTTAAGAAGGCTGTATCTATTTTGTTCCTTTCTAATTTTGTACACATGCTTACTTCTTTTCACAGGAAGAAGTTTACTCCCAATTACTTGATGCCATGAAACCCAGCCTGTCATTCCATTCAAGATATTTCATCTTTTGAGAGCTATCGGTTCTGCACTGGAATAAAGCCCAGCAAACCATGGGATTTCACCTGTGGGACAGAAATCTTCAAGCAGTACAATTATGGGAAACACCTATTAAAGAAGCGCCCTTATAAGAACAAATTGGGGGGAAAATTGCTGTCGGAGGCTTCACTCGTACGAACGCCTCCGACCCCCAAAAAATCTATGAAAGTACCTGGTGGTCCTGGACGAATGTACGATCCTAGTCGGAGGCCGAGATTCGCTGTGCAGCGCACGGGAAGATGCCTTTCACATACGTACATACAAGCTGGAATCACATGGGCCGGGACCACCAATCATGATGCAGTATTCTCATTGATAAAAATGGGAGCTCTGTTTGTACGGACTCTCATTACTTTCAATGAGAAAACCATCCCAAAACACCCAAACACAGCACAATAAATAAATAAAACACCTCACATATTTAAAATTAATTGAAATTAAATGTTTAAAAAAAAAATGTTATACGGACCCGGCAAGGCTGGAATTTTCGGCCCAATAAATAGGAGCAGGAGTCGACCATTCAGCCCCTCGAGCCTGCTCCGCCATTCAATAAGATCATGACTGATCTGATCTTGGCCTCAACTCCACTTTTGTGCCCGCTCCCCTTAACACTTGACTCCCTTATCGTTCAAAAATATGTCTATATCCACCTTAAATACGTTCAATGACTTAGCCTCCACAGCTCTCTGGGACAGAGAATTCCACAGATTCACGAGAGGAAACAATTATACATAATTAACTGTAATTATCATAACTCATTAATACACTGCTTCTAATAGAGTAATGAGTATACCAGCTAAGTTTATTTTGAAACTAGGATTGACAGGTTTTGAATTATTGGAAAGTTTTCAAAAATCACCTAATTTGTAAACTACACCAATTAGCACCACTAATAGCTAAACAATTATCTCTTCCAAATTTCATAAGCAAATGTCTTTGAAATAGAGAATAGACTATTTTATAATTAATCTTATCTATGTACGTAAGTTAAATTTAATTAACATTTAACTTCAATTAACATAAATTTAAGATGTGCGTTTTTAATATAATTAATGTTCCCTTCAATTTTTATCAGTCTATAATTTAAGGGATTTCTTAATTGATAAGGGGAAAGATTATTTTTCCCAAGTTAACCTGCGAACTGCTTGTAGATCGAGAGAAACTGTTTCCATTGGCGGAAGGATTGAGAACCAGGGGACACAGATTTAAGGTGATTGGCAGAAGAACCAAAGACGACATGAGGATAAACTTTTTTGTGCAGCGGAGTGGTTATGATCTGGAAGGGTGGTGGAGGCAGATTCAATCGTGGTTTTCAAAAGGGAGTTGGATAAGTGTCGGAAGGAAAAAAAAAATTGCAGGGCTCCGGGGAAAGGGCGGGCGAGTGGGACTGGCTGAAGTGCTCTTGCAGAGAGCCAGCACAGGCTCGACGGGCCGAATGGCCTCCTTCTGTGCTGTAAGCGTTCTATGATTCTGCTATGGGCGCAGGGAAACCGCTGTACACGCGAGGCTAACCAGTTTACCTCGCTCAAGGGATGTGGGCGTCGTTGGCCAGGCCGGCATTTATTGCCCATCCCTAATTGCCCTTGAGAAGGTGGTGGTGAGCCACTATTTCAGAGGCTAATTTGAACATAAGAACATAAGAACTAGGAGCAGGAGTAGCCCATACGGCCCCTCGAGCTTGCTCCGTCATTCAATAAGATCATGGCTGATCTGATCATGGACTCAGCTCCACTTCCCTGCCCGCTCCCCATAACCCCTTATTTCCTTATCGTTTAAGAAGCTATCTGTTTTTGTCTTAAATTTATTCAATGACCCAGCTTCCACAGCTCTCTGAGGCAGCGAATTCCACAGATTCACAACCCTCTGAGAGATGAAATTTCTCCTCATCTCTGTTTTAAATGGACGGCCCCATATTCTAAGATCATGCCCTCTAGTTCTAGTCTCCCCCATCAGTGGAAACATCCTCTCTGCATCCACCTTGTCAAGCCCCCTCATAATCTTTTACATTTCGATAAGATCACCTCTCATTCTTCTGAATTCCAATGAATAGAGGCCCAACCTCCTCAACCTTTCCTCATAAGTCAACCCCCTCATCCCTGGAATCAACCTAGTGAACCTTCTCTGAACAACCTCCAAAGCAAGTATATCCTTTTGTAAATAAGGAAACCAAAACTGCACGCAGTACTCCTTATTAAGAGTCAACCGCATTGCTATAGGGTCTGGAGTCACATATAGGCCAGACCGGGTAAGGGGGGCAGGTTTCCTTCCCTAAAGGACATCAGTGAACCAGATGGGTTTTTACAACAAACCGATAGTTTCAGGGTCACCATTACCGACACTAGGGGCTCGAATTTGATGAAGGCCATGGCCCGCCCAAGTGCCGCCCAAAGATGCGCCGATGGCTGCCGAGAGACCTGACGGTACTTTGGGCGGGCTTTTCGTCAACAAGGTCCCTCGAAGGTCGGCGAGCGGCAAATGAGGGTGGTAAGCCACCAATCTGGGCGGCAGTGGGCGGGAGATCTCATTCTCAGCGCCTCTGCCGCCCAAGTGCCTCCGAGGATGGAGTCGGGCCCACGGAGGGTCGAAGACCTGCAAAGAAACAGCATCAACAAAAAAAAATTCCAGATTTATTTAATTAACTGAATTTAAATTCCCCAGCTGCCGTGGTGGGATGTTGAACTAATGTCTCAGGATTATTTGTCTCGGCTTCTGAATTACTGGTCCAGTAACATAACCACTATGCTACCATTCCCTTGCATGGTGAGCGGTTAGGATCTGGAATACACAGAAAAGAATATCGGAATTTTGGGGGAACAGAAAAAGACACATAAGACCAACAAACCCATTTATTTTTTATCCCCAGTACGTACAGTAGGAACCTGTAAAATGTTGCTTGGACCCATCCTGCGAATAGTTACATTTATACTGCTGCTTCATCACCATTTCTTCTTTGGCAGCCAAACAGTTTGCACGTTGCAATAACGTGCATTCTACAGGAGATGTCTGATAACAAAGCATTAAATGTCATGATAAAACCTCAGGAGCCCATGCCCAAAATCTGCTATATCAGACATTATTACTCTTGGTGATATTAGTAGATGAATGGCTAACATATTTTTATAACATTCCTCTGTCCATCATTTGAACATAAATGACCTAGTTTATTTTAAATAGACGAACAATGTGGATACAGGAATGTTATATAAAAACACGTTAACCATTTCTAATATGGCCAAAAGTAATTTATATGCTATTGGCCCGGATTTTGCTGTACTATTAACAGCGAGGCTGTCATCACTGGCTGTTATTACAGGGTAAAACTGACAGTCACTTCTGGCATTCGCACATGCGCAGTTAAACGTGGAAATCCAGAAGTTGCTGTCAGTGACACCCGGCTCCTTCACAGGCTGCAATGTTGCGTTCTGCACTGATGGAACCTGATGGAAATCACTGTAATGGCATGAACACGGGATAAGTACACACTAGTCATGCACTAAACACAGCAGAAAAAGTTAGGGCGAGTGCAATCAGGAGTAACTGAGTTTTCCTGTACAATGCTTTAAATGCAATTTCTATTTCCTGTTTTTTACTTCCTGCTTTTCAGTCTGCATGGCTCAGTGAGGATTCTTCAGTCTGATTGGTTGAAGGGCCTCGCTGCTGCTTGACCTGCTCACAGATGCCACAGATCCCCTGTAGAGGGCGCCGCGCTGGATCAGACACGGGATTAGTAGAAATCTCCTCTCTCAAGCCCGGGGAAAGTCTCCGGGCAAATTTACACACGGTGAACGGGGAAAGCCATTCCTTCACTGCTTACAGTAAAATCTGGGCTGTTGTTTTATAGGCTAATACCTCCACCAGTTCATATGGGGTCAGATTAATTAGCTTGTCAAAACTCTACTAAGTGATATCTGTCTTGAATATACTCAACGACTGAGCCTCCACGGGTAAAGAATTCCAAAGATTCACAACCCTTTGAGTCCTAAGGCTGACCCCTTAATGAAATTCAATACGGATAAGTGTGAAATATTGCACATAGGGAAGAAAAATATGTGCGCTATGTCGACTCATGGATAATGTCCAAATAGCCAGAGGTGAAGTTGGGATAGATGTAGGGATGTTAGGAGACACAATACTCCACATATCCAGACACTGCAGAGCAGTAATCAACAGTAGAATACACAGCAGGTTATATCATGTCCTATCATGGGGGGTTTTGTTCAATTGAAACAAATAGATACTCATGAAGCCACAAGTCTGCCATCTTCCACGTTCATACTGTTAGAATCTATTGTTCTAGCAAAAATTTTTTTTCCTGTAGCATACAAAACTGCTGGCTTTGCAGCACACTACTCTGTCGGCATTGATCTCCTTGAATGCAAAGTTAATTTTCAGGTCAGTGGCTTCCTGTTGGCTTCCACTTGATACTGTTGTATTGGTGACTATATATAGAGCCTCACTTCCTCTGAGAGATCTTCTCCCCTTCTTAGATTGCTGCTGTTACATTAATTAGTGGGTTCAGCGGAGCCAATCCAGCAAACAGGCCGTTCATCCACAATTGCTTTCCTGACTGCGCTTATTGCCTTTCTCAAGAGCTGCGGGTGGTGGGGGCCAAGGAGGCATATCGGGCAACCAGGGCGGCCACAAACTAGATGATGCATCCTTGACAATGTAGCCTACCCTCCCTTCGCCGCACCTATCTGGGTTAACACCAACGATCGCAAGGCACAAACCTGTGGGTTCGACCTTGTACTGAAAAAAAAACATGAAAGTGCTTCAAAACTTAGCACTTGAAGTTATACTATGGGGCAAAGGTGTACGAACACAGAAACAAGGAAGGAGAGGAACTTTAGATGAACGCATTAACTGACCATATTCCAATGTCCCATAGTGTAATTTGACAAATTCACAAATTTCACAAATCAGAAAGAAATCAACAATTTCTAGACACACAAGGCTTTGTTAGCACTTAAGCCCAATCACTCTCCATTTCAAAAAAATTTTGCCCTATTTACAATTTATTACAAATTGCACCAAGTCCCGCTCACCCATCACCCCTGTGCTCGCTGCCCCATATCCTAACTTGCACCAAATCGCGCCCACCATCACCCCTATGCTCGCTGACCCGTGTCCTAACTCGCACCGAGTCCCACTCACCCACCACCCCTATGCTCGCTGACCCGTGTCCTAACTCGCACCGAGTCCCACTCACCCATCAGCCCTATGCTCGCTGACCCGTGTCCTAACTCACACCAAATCCCGCTCACCCATCACCCCTGTGCTCGCTGACCCGTGTCCTAACTCGCACCAAGTCCCGCTCACCCATCACCCCTGTGCTCGCTGACCCGTGTCCTAACTCGCACCAAGTCCCGCTCACCCATCACCCCTGTGCTCGCTGCCCCATGTCCTAATTCGCACCAAGTCCTGCTCACCCATCACACCTGTGCTCGCTGACCTACATTGGCTCCCGGTTAAGCAACGCCTCGATTTCAAAATTCTCATCCTTGTTTTCAAATCCCTCCATGGCCCCGCCCCTCCCTATCTCTGTAATCTCCTCCAGCCCCACAACCCCCCGAGATCTCTAATTCTGACTTCTTGAGCATCTCTGATTATAATCGCTCAACCATTGGTGGCTGTGCCTTCTGTTGCCTGGGCCCCAAGCTCTGGAACTCCCTCCCTAAACCTCTCCGCCTCTCTACCTCTCTTTCCTCCTTCAAGACGCTCCTTAAAACCTACCTCTTTCAGCAAGCTTTTGGTCATCTGCTCTAACTTCTCCTTATGCGGCTCGGTGTCAAATTGTTTTTATCTCATATCACTCCTGTGAAGCGCCTTGGGATGTTTCAATACGTTAATGGTGCTATATAAATACAAGTTGTTGTTGTTGTTGTTTTTGAGTGGCAGGATGTGTTATTTTTATTTATTCGTTCACGGAATGTGGGCAGCAAGGGCAAGGCCAGTATTTATTGCCCATCCCTAATTTGCACTCCTGAAACATCTAGTAAACCCTGCAAAATAATGGCTATGTATGGACAGCTAAAGGAAAGAAAGACTTGCATTTCTATAGCGCCTTTCACGATCACCGGACGTCCCAAAGCACTTTACAGCCAATGAAGTACTTTTGGAGTGTAGTCACTGTTGAAATGTGGGAAACGCAGCAGCCAATTTGCACACAGCAAGTGCCCACAAACAGCAATGTGATAATGACCAGATAATCTGTATTTTGTTATGTTGATTGAGGGAAAAAGATTGGCCCAGGCCACCGGGGATAACTCCCCTGCTCTTCTTTGAAACAGTGCCATGGGATCTTTTACATCCACCTGAGAGAGCAGACAGGGCTATGGTTTAATGTCTCATGTGAAAGTTAGCACCTCCGACAGTGCAGCACTGGAATATCAGCTTGGATTTTTGTGCTCAAGTCTCTGGAGTGGATTTGAACCCACAACCTTCTAGACTAAGAAGCAAGTTTGCTATCCACTGAGCCACAGTAGAGGAAAGGTTTCAAGTAATGATGTGTTGTCCCACTAAGGTCTAACAACCTGTAAACATTCACTGCGAAGCTCATAACTGAAGAATGGAACAAGGTACCTGAGAACTGCTGGCATCTCTGGATCTGCAACCCAGCACGGACCGACGTCTTCAGGAAAGCTGAGGGGAAAATTGGGAGGGAAAAGCCACTGCTTTAAGCAAATACCGGTAACACATGTCACAAGAGAAATTGATGACCTGTGAGTGTGAGAAGATTGACTCGGTTGATTCCGGAGATGAAGGGATTGACTTATGAAGAGAGGTTGAGTAGGTTAAGCCTATACTCATTGGAGTTCAGAAGAATGAGAGGTGATCTTATTGAAACATATAAGATAATGAGGGGGCTCGACAAGGTGGATGCAGAGAGGATATATCCACACTTAGGGGAAATTAAAACTAGGGGACATAGTCTCAGAATAAGGGGCCGCCCATTTAAAACTGAGATGAGGAGGAATTTCTTCTTTCAGAGGGTTGTATATCTGTGGAATTCTCTGCCCCAGAGAGCTGTGGAGGCTGGGTCATTGAATATATTTAAGATGGAGATAGACAGATTTTTGAGCGATAAGGGAGTAAAGGGTTATGGGGAGCGGGCGGGGAAGTGGAGCTGAGTCCATGATCAGATCAGCCATGATCTTATTGAATGGCGGAGCAGGCTCGAGGGGCCAGATGGTCGACTCCTGCTCCTATTTCTTATGTTATGAGTGTTAGCAGTCAGCCTCCTTCCTTCTCTGGTTCACAACAACACATTTTGAGTAAGTAGGAGACAGTTGAAGATGTGGTATCGGGAACAGGCTTTCTTGACACCTAGGATGAGGGATGGGCTCAACCCGGATCAGAGAGTGGCTTTAAGACTTCAAGTTCTATCTTCTGAGCCCTCTGAAGATCTATTGAAAACCATGTTCCTTTATACATCATAGTTTGCCTACATCAAAGGTACATGTCATAGATAATACATCACGACCTATCTAATCCCAAATTCTTTTAATCCATCTATTCATATCGATACTTGTAGCTGTTTACTCCAAAGCTACTTCCCTCAAACAAGACTTCCTGCCGGAACTGTTCTTAACCTCTTTGAAGAGGAAGCTTTATAAACTGTCATCTTTGTATACCATAGCTAATGCATCCCTCTCCCTTGTTTATTACCCAACCCCTAAATTTACACTTTCATCACTCATGGCTGACGTCTTTACTGCCATGTAATTCCTTAAACATCCTGTCTATATGGGAAAGCCTGTTGATCCAAGATACAAAGAAGTTCATTTTTAACTCCCCAAGACGTCCCACGTACAACTCTCCAGGAGTTCCAACAGTGAGCAGATGTTTATTGGTAAAGTATTAGAAGGATATGCTAATGGGGTTAGATGAAGAAAGGGTTGAGGAGGCTCGTGGGATGAATGGCCAGTTGCTGTGCTGTAAATTCTATGCAAAAAAAAAAATCTGTGACATTGGGACCACGTGAGTCTCCTTGTCCAACCTGACCCTTGGGTTCTGTCACCTTAATTCTGCAAATTGGTTTCTTTTCCAGTGAACTGTTGTCCTCTCTTTTCAATGCAACAGATCCTGCATGGCATGACTTTTTGAAAAATTATTTAGCTACAACCTTTAATTGCGAAGGGAGGTTCAAAGTTTATAGGAGAGCGCACACACCATCGTAAATTCAGATGGTGTTATTGCATGATTTGAATTTATGAGGCTGTAAATTAATTCTGTTCTATAGTAGTATTTTGAAGGTTATAACTGTTTTAAGATGGAACCGAAAGGCCTGAGCATAACTGCCTAAAGAACTTGATGGTCTTTAAGATGAGAAACTCGGCAGTTCTCAACATTACAGTCCCAGTAATGACATTTAAATTGTAGTTTTGGGGCCAATGTCGCCAAGAAAAGTATGTAACGTAATCACACTTGCGATGCAAAACTGGCCTTTAGATCTTAGTTGGACTGAGATAATTTGCTCAGGGCTGATCAAGCTTGCAGAAGATAGAGTATTTGAGGGAAAATCACTCGCATCCAACTACCGTCTCCATCATTGTCTGCATGAATATGTCCTGGGGCGATTTTTATCATAAAATATTGCTCACCTGCGAACATCTGAATTTTGATGCAAGAGTGTGAAAATCTGCTCAAGTTATTGGCTAATTAAAATTTAACTGTCCAATGAAATGTCCATAACAACAATTTTAAAAAAGCTATCGAACTGGTAATCTTAGTTTAAAATAAGGCTTATCTGCTGTCATGTCAAGATGTTACAGGGCTTAATGACTATTTAATGTAGGTTATAGCAGCCTACTGGTTATGTTACCAGTCTAGTAATCCTAACGTTTCAACTAATGATCTAGAGACATGAGTTCAAATCCCACCAATGCATATGTGGAATTTAAAGTCAGTTATTTAAATAAGTTAATTAAATAAATCTGGCATCAGTAATGGTGACCATGAAACCTACTGGATTGTTGCAAACACCCTCTGGTTCACTAATGTCCTTTAGGGAAGGAAATCTGCTGTCCTTGGCTGATATGTGACTCTAGACCCACAGCAATGTGGTTGACTCTTAACTGTCCTCTGAAATGGCCCAGCGAGCCAATTGTACCAAACTGCTACATCAGTGGTTGAAGAATGTGGCTCACCACCTTCTCAAGGGCAATTAGAGATGGGCAATAAATGCTGGCCTTGTTAGCAACATCCCAGGAATGAATAAAAACAAAAATCTCACTTTTTCTGTGCCAGTTTCTGGATTTTGAAAGGAGTTGAATTCCCTTACTGTGTTAATTTTCAAGTGTTGGTTAATCACTTATGTCAGGTTTATATCTGCCGGCCAAGTCTGGAGCCTAGCAGGCCTGAGGGCAAGGCTGGGAGCTGAGCCAGACAGGAGTAGGTCGGTGTCAGGAAGCCGTACAACTGGGAGTCGGGGGTCACATCAGAATGCCAATGGGGGCGGGGGTTATGCCAGAAGGCCAATCGGGCTGCAGCCACGTGAGGAGGCCAATCGGAGGTGGGACTGGATTCAGGGGCCAACAGGACTCAGTGATGTGTCAGGGGTCAGTGATGTGTCAGGGGTCAGTGATGTGTCAGGAGCCCAGCTTGAGCCAGTGTCACACTGGGTGCTTGAGCTGGACTGCAGATTATCTACTAGGTTGATGACTGCATGAAAATACTACAGACAGGAATTGGCCATCAGAGCATTAATTGATGCACTAAAATTAGACGAGCGAGGAAATTAAATCCAATAGTCTATGGAGAATACACTCCACTTGATCCATCTAAGGAACTGAAGGCAAATTAAAATACTGGAGTACGGAGGGTCTATAATTCAAACAGAGTCAACATTCAGATTATTGTCAACCAATAGTTAGACATACTTGAAATGCAGTATTAGATAAGGACACACATTATCACAAAAGCTCTTTATCCTATGATATGAATCTGTGCTGAAAAAATGTTTATTAAGCTAATCTAATTTTGAACCTGCCTGAATTAATTGTGCACTCAAAAATTTGAACTTGAAATTTAAGAAGAGGAAATGCAAGGTGCGATTCCACTGGAATCTTAGTCATTCTCACTTCCAGCAGTTTTCTACATAGGAACACCAAGAGAAGAATACACCCTCTCCACTGGTTCCTCAGTGTGTCCCCACTTGTGCTTGGCAATCCTTGAACGATGGTGCTCCCGTACTTGTCATTTGCATTCACTCCCAGTGCAGTGCTGAGGGAGTGCTGCACTGTCGGAGGTACCGTATTTCGGAGGAGACATAAAACCGGGGCCCCATCTACTCTCTCAGGTGGATGTAAAAGATCCCATGGCGCTGTTTCAAAGAAGAGCAGGGGGAGTTATCCCCGGTGTCCTGGGGCCAATATTTATCCCTCAATCAACATCACAAAGACAAATTATCTGGTCATTATCACATTGCTGTTTGTGGGAGCTTGCTGTGCGCAAGTTGGCTGCCGCGTTTCCCACATTAAAACAGTGACTGCACTCCAAAAGTACTTAATTGGCTGAAAATGCTTTGAAATGTCCGGTGGTCGTGAAAGGCGCTATATAAATGCAAGTCTTTCTTTCTTTTAACGGGGCATTGAGGCTACTGATCCCATTTTGAGGCCAGTACCACCCTGTTAATGCCAGGCTAATCAAGTGAAAATGAACCCTTACATGTTTCCCCGGGCTGGAGACTCTAGAACCAGGGGGTATACTCTCAGGATAAGGGGTCGGCCATTTAGGACTGAGATGGGGAGGGATTTCTTCACTCAGAGGGTGGTGAATCTTTGGAATTCTCTTCCCCAGAGGGCTGTGGAGGCTCAGTCATTGAGTATATTCAAAGTTGAGATCGATAGATTTTTGGACTCTAGGGGAACCAAGGGATAGGGGGATTGGGCGGGGAAGTGGGGCCGACATCGATGATCAGCCATGATCTTATTGAATGGCGAAGCAGGCTCGAGGGGCCATGTTCTTACCTCATGTGCTACACTGCACAGGTTTGGATGAAGGCGGCACATTTGATCTGATCTATCTCTCTCCTCGTCACAGCTTTTAACATCCACCTCAGGTTAACATCTCACCTGAAGGATGGCACCTTCAACGAGGCAGAATTCCCTTATTGCTGCACTGGAGTATCAACTCAGTTTAGGCTCATCTAGTGCTGGTGCAGGGTTCTGTGTGTTCTCAGCAGTTCCTGTTTTAATTTCAGATTTCCAGCATCTGCAGCCCTCTGCTTAGGTATTAGTGCAAATGAATGTAGGATCCCAGGCACTTTTTGTTAGGGCAGATAGGTTGCCACTGAGAGCGGGATTAAGATTGTCCAACCTTATTTCACAACAAACCCATATGACCAGAAAAGCGAAGGTTTTCCATTCTAGCAGTATTCAAACCCAGTTCTCAGATATGCATAGACAACGCTCCCACCGAGAACACACCTAGTCCCTTTCAGTGTCAGCCGTGGCTCAGTGGGTAGCACCCTTGCCTCTAAGTCAGAAGGTTGTGGGTTCAAGTTCCACTTGAGCACGTAAATCTAGGCTAACACTCTTGGCGCAGCGCTGAGGGAGCGCTGCACTGTCGGAGATGCTGCCTTTTGGATGAAATGTTAAACAGAGGCCCCGTCTGCTCTCTCAGGTGGACGTAAATGATCCTATGGCACTATTCAAAGAAGAGCATTAGAGTTATCCCTGGTGTTCTGGCCAATATTTATCCCTCAATCCATACAACAGAAAAACAGATTATCTGGTCATTATCACATTGCTGTTTGGGGGAGCTTGCTGAGCGCAAATTGACTACCGCGTTTCACACATTACAACAGTGACGATACTTCAAAAGTACTTCATTGGCTGTAAAGAGCTTTGAGATGTCCGGTGGCTGCTGTATAAATGCAAGTCTTTCTTTCTGACATCAGTAGTGGGTAAAATGTTGGAATCAATTATTAAAGATGAAATAGCAGCGTATTTGGAAAGCAGTGACAGGATCGGTCCAAGTCAGCATGGATTTATGAAAGGGAAATCCTGCTTGACAAATCTTCTGGAATTTTTTGAGGATGTAACTAGTAGAGTGGACAAGAGAGAACCAGTGGATGTGATGTATTTGGACTTTCAAAAGGCTTTTGACAAGGTCCCACACAAGAGATTGGTGTGCAAAATCAAAGCACATGGTATTGGGGGTAATGTACTGACGTGGATAGAGAACTGGTTGGCAGACAGGAAGCAGAGAGTCGGGATAAACGGGTCCTTTTCAGAATGGCAGGCAGTGACTAGTGGAGTGCCGCAGGGCTCAGTGCTGGGACCCCAGCTATTTACAATATACATTAATGAATTATATGAATGAATTGAGTGTAATATCTCCAAGTTTGCAGGTGACACTAAGCTGGGTGGTGGTGTGAGCTGTGAGGAGGATGCTAACAGGCTGCAGGGTGACTTGGACAGATTATTTGAGTTGCCAAATGCATGGCAGATGCAGTATAATGTGGATAAATATGAGGTTATCCATTTTGGGGACAAAAACACAAAGGCAGAATATTATCTGAATGGCGGCAGATTAGGAAAAGGGGAGGTGCAACGAGACCTGGGTGTCATGGTTCATCAGTCATTGAAAGTTGGCATGCAGGTACAGCAGGCGGTGAAGAAGGCAAATGGTATGTTGGCCTTCATAGCTAGGGGATTTGAGTATAGGAGCAGGGAGGTCTTACTGCAGTTGTACAGGGCCTTGGTGAGGCCTCACCTGGAATATTGTGTTCAGTTTTGGTCTCCTATTCTGAGGAAGGACATTCTTGCTATTGAGGGAGTGCAGCGAACGTTCACCAGACTGATTCCCGGGATGGCAGGACTGACATATGAGGAGAGACTGGATCAACTGGGCCTTTATACAATGGAGTTCATAAGGATGAGAGGGGATCTCATCGAAACTTATAAGATTCTGACGGGAATGGATAGGTTCGATGCGGGAAGAATGTTCCCGATGATGGGGAAGTCCAGAACCAGGGGACACAGTCTTAGGATAAGGGGTGGGCCAATTAGGACTGAGATGAGGAGAAACTCAGAGAGTTGTTAACCTGTGGAAATCCCTACCACAAAGAGTTATTGATGCCAGTTCATTGGATATATTCAAGAGGGAGTTAGATATGGCCCTTACGGCTAAAGAGAGCAAGGGGTATGGAGAGAAAGCAGGAAAGGAGTACTGAGGGAATGATCAGCCATGATCTTATTGAATGGTGGTGCAGGCCAAATGGCCGACTCCTGAACCTATTTTTTATGTTTCTATGTTTCTTTCAGAAAAATTTCAACGTTGCTTTTTATCGAAATACATCGCGAAATTTGGAGAGGTTTTGTTCCAAATAAGCAATGACCTCCCATGCGAAATATCGATCCGAGATTGTTCCGTGCTGAAGTCACGAAGTGGCATCCAGTGAGGGAAAACACAAACCTACGTTCACTGTCGGCTAAGTGCTCGTGTATACTTTCACCTGCTGAATTCTGCTGAGGCGGCAGGTCGAACAGGCTCCTGCTGATAATGTTTCGCCACTGCACAAGGAGCAGAGACAGAACACAAATTGCATTTGGGTTTACTTCAAACATACCGCGAATTAACCCTTCTGCCACCAGAGCATCATGTTGACAAACTCCAGATAATTTTTATTTAATTTCTTGAACATGGGATGTGGGCATCACCAGCAAGACCAGCATTTATTGCCCATTCCGAATCGCCCTTGAGAAGGGGGGTGGGGTGAGTCGCCTTATACAACTGAGTGGCTTGCCAGGCCATTTCAGAGTCAACCACATTGCTGTGGGTCTCGAGTTACAAAAATTCTCCGCAAGACCCTGCAAATCCCCTGGGAGGACAGACGCACCAACGTCAGCATTCTCGATCAGGCCAACACCCCCAGCATCGAAGTACTGACCGCACTCGACCAGCTCCGTTGGGCGGGCCACATTGTTCGCATGCCTGACAGGAGACTCCCAAAGCAAGCGCTCTACCCGAAACTCCTACACGGCAAGCGAGCCCCAGGTGGGCAGAGGAAACGTTTCAAGGACACCCTCAAAGCCTCCTTGATAAAGTGCAACATCCCCACCGACACCTGGGAGTCCCTGGCCAAAGACTGCCCGAAGTGGAGGAAGAGCATCCGGGAGGGCGCTGAGCACCTCGAGTCTCGTCGCCGAGAGCATGCAGAAAACAAGTGCAGGCAGCGGAAAGAGCGTGCGGCAAACCAGACTCCCCGCCCTTCAATCACTGTCTGTCCCACCTGTGACAGAGACTGTAATTTCTATATTGGACTGTACAGTCACCTGAGAACTCACTTTTACAGTGGAAGCAAGTCTTCCTCGATTCCGAGGGACTGCCTATGATAGGCCAGACGGGGTAAGGATGGCAGATTTCCTTCCCTAAAGGGCATTAGTGAACCAGATGTGTTTTTACAACAATCCTCTGGTTTCATGGTCACCATTACTAATTCTAGCTTTTTATTCCAGATTCATTTAATTGAATTTAAATTCCGCAGCTGCCGTGTAGGATTTGAACTCATGTCTCTGGATCATTAGTCCAGACCTCAGGATTACTAGTCCAGTGTCATAACCCATATGCTAACGTTACGTCAGGCTGGGAGACCCGAAATTATCAGCAAAATTGGTGTTAAACATTGTATGGTGTGATGTGTTTTTAATTCTCCTTTATACAATATTGATCCAGAGATATTAATGTCATTGTAAGTGCTCTGAGCCCATCATACTTTCTTTACACAGAGAGTGGCCATTACGTGGAATTGTCTGTTGCTGAAACAGCTACCAACAATGCCTGTTTCCTTCATAATGAAAAAATACTGAGTTTTTAACCAGTTTTCCTTTTAGGAAATCACTTCAGCTATTTTCAACTCATTGCCATCCGACAATTGGAGACTTACAGCCATCGTTTGGCACTGTTGCTCTCTTCAAGAAACCACATAGATAGAAACATGGTAAAAATAGCAACATAACACTGCTGCATTGTGCTATTCTTGCGAGCTTGATGGCATTGTACAATGGGATAGAGTTTGCCAGCTATTTGCTGGAGTTCTTTAAGGATGCAACGAGCAGGGTGGATAAGGGGGAACCAGTGGATGTGGTGTATTTGGATTTCCAGAAGGCATTCCATAAGGTGCCACATAAAAAGTTACCGCACAAGATAACTGTTCACAGGGTTGGGGTAATATGGATTGGTAATATGAATAGCATGGATTGAGGATTGGCTAACTAACAGAGAATCGGGATAAATGGGTCATTTTCCGGTTGGCAAACAGTGACTAGTGGGGTGCCGCAGGGATCGTTGCTGGGGCCACAACTTATTTACAATCTATATTAATGACTTGCATGAAGGGACCGAGTGTAATGTAGCCAAGTTTGCTGATGATACAAAGAGGGTGGGAAAGCAAATTGTGAGGAGGACACAAGAAATCTGCAAAGGGATATAGACAGGCTAAGTGAGTGGGCAAAAATTTGGCAGGTGGGGTATAATGTGGGAAAATGTGAGGTTATCCACTTTGGCAGAAAAGAATAGAAAAGCAAATTATAATTTAAATGGAGAAAAATTGCAAAGTGCTGCAGTACAGAGGGACCTGGGGGTCCTTGTACATGAAACACAAAAAGTTAATATGCAGGTACAGCAAGTGATCAGGAAGGCAAATGGAATGTTGGCCTCTATTGCAAGGGGGATGGAGTATAAAAGCAGGGAAGTCCTGCTACAACTGTACAGGGTATTGGTGAGGCCACACCTGGAGTACTGCATACAGTTTTGGTCTCCGTATTTAAGGAAGGATATACTTACATTGGAGGCTGTTCAGAGAAGGTTCACTCGGTTGATTCCGGAGCTGAGGGGGTTGACTTATGAAGATAGGTTGAGTTGGTTGGGCCTATACACATTGGAGTTCAGAAGAATGAGAGGTGATCTTATCGAAACATATAAGATAATGAGGGGGCTTGACAAGGTGGATGCAGAGTCGATATTTCCACTCAAAGGAGAAACTAAAACTAGGGGACATAGTCTCAGAATAAGGGTCTGCACATTTAAAACTGAGATGAGGAGAAATTTCTTCTCTGAGAGGGTTGTAAATCTATGGAATTCTCTGCCCCAGAGGCTGGGTCATTGAATATATTTAAGGTGGAGATAGACAGATTTTTGAGCAATAAGGGAATAAGGAGTTATGGGGCGCGGGCAGGGAAGTGGAGCTGAGTCCATGATCAGATCAACCATGATCTTATTGAATGGCAGAGCAGGCTCCAGGGGCAAAATGGCCTACTCCTGCTCCTAATTCTTATGTTCTTATGTCATAATTCACAGGCGAGTATTTTGCTGGTGTCGACACTGTCCGGCTGTCCTGATTGCTGGTTCAGCAACAGAGAGTTCCACATTCTAACTATATTTTGGGTAATGAAAGTGTGATGGACTCAGGGCATTTATAACACGGTCAGCCAAATCATCAATGGATTGTCCAGAGAATCTTCCCTTACTTTCCCAAAATAGAAATTGCAAGGTCATGGGAACACCATCCCTCCAAATCACCCGCCACCTTTACTTGGACATTGCCCTTCAACGCCTTTCAAATAATAAAAGAAAGACACAGTTCTGCAGCACCTTTTATGGCCACCAGACGTCCTAAAGAGCCTTACAGCCAATGAACTACTTTTTGAATGTTGTAATGTGGGAAATGCAGCAGCCAATTTGAACTCAGCAAGCTCCCAGAAACAACAATGTGATAATGACTAGATAATCTGTTTTTTGTTATGTTGATTGAGGGATAAATATTGGCCCCAGGACAACGGGGATAACTCCCCTGCTCTTCTTTGAAATAGTACCGTGGGATCTTTTACATCCACCTGAGGGGGCAGACGGGGCCTCGGTTTAACGTCTCACCCGAAAGATGGCACCTCCTACAGTGCGGCACTCCCTCAGCACTGCACTGGGAGTGTCAGCCTAGATTTTTGTGCTCAAGTCTCTGGAATGGGACTTGAACCCACAACCTTTTGACTCAGAAGCGAGAGTGCAACCCACTGAGCCACGACTAACACCCAAGTTTACCTAACACCATAGTGGGAGCACCAGTGGCTGCAGCAGTTCAAGGAGAAGGCTCACCATTACCTTCTCAGGTCAATGAATGGTCGGCACTGACTGTGACCTTGCCAGCATCATCCTGAGGACAAGTACATTGTTTTCTAATATTAATTAATGTGCTCATTCATCACCTCGATCAGAACACACAGCAGGCTTTACTAATTTTAGTGAAGAAGTAAATATGATTACAGAGCAGGGGAAAAACTATATTCATATCTTGCTGAAACTAATGCAACATCCCAAAATACTGCTCGAGTTGAGTTAGAGGGTAGGATAGAAATCTGTCAAAGGCAGTCAAGTAAGTGATTCATGGTAAAGTATTTTTTTGCTTGTTTCCTGGGAAATTTGAGCTAACCTGAAAGGTATATTATAAAAAGGATATCGAGGCACTGGAGAGGGTGCAAAAAAAAAATTACAAGGATGATACCAGAAATGCGAGGGTATATATATCAGGAAAGGATGAACAGGCTGGTCTCTTTTCTCTTGAAAAAGAAGGATGAGGGGTGACCTAATAGAGGTCTTTAAAAGGATGAAAGGTTTTGATAGAGTGGATACAGAGAGAATGTTTCCACTTGTGGGGAAGAGCATAACTAGAGGCCATCAATATAAGATAGTCACCAAGAAATCCAATGGGGAATTCAGAAGAAACTTCTTTACCCAGAGAGTGGTGAGAATGTGGAACTCGCTGCCACAGGAAGAGGTTGAGGCGAATAGTATCGATGTATTTAAGGGGAGGCTGGACAAGCGTATGAGGGAGAAGGGAATAGAGGGTTATGCTGATAGAGTTCAATGAGGAAAGATGGGAGGAGGCTCGAGTGGAGCATAAACGCCGGCATGGACTGGTTGGGCCTAATGGCCTGTTTCTGTGCCGTATATCCGATGTAATCCTATGAGAAATTTGTGGAGCTAAGGACACATTTGAAATGTAGCCTGGGAATTTGAGTTATACGCAAGAATATATATATGTGAGTGCCCATAAAAATTTAATTATGATAATGCTAAAATTGACAATTAGTAAAGATTGCCTACAGGATTTCTTTCCTTTAAACAATTTATAAAGTAACACAACCCATAATCTGTCAAGAGTGGTTACTCAAAGAGTCTCATTTTTTTGTGGGTTTGTGTAGTGTAGTGCCTATTTTAGTACTTCCTGCTACCCAAGTGCTGCTGTGAGTAAGCCACAATAAATAGATACAGCTACAGCTTCTCATTCATGATGGCCTGATGAGGTCCTACAGGAAGAATTCAGGGAGCTAGGAAGAAAATTAAAGGGTAGGACCTCAATGGTAGTAATCTCCGGGTTACTACCGGTGCCACGAACTAATGAGTACAAGAATAGAAGGACAGAGAGGATGAATACATGGCTGGAGAGTTGGTATAGGAGGGAGGGCTTTAAATTCTTGAGGCATTGGGACCGCTTCTGGGGGAGATGGGACCTGAACTAATGAGTACAAGAATAGAAGGACATAGAAACATAGAAACATAGAAAATAGGTGCAGGAGTAGGCCATTCGGCCCTTCTAGCCTGCACCGCCATTCAATGAGTTCATGGCTGAACATGCAACTTCAGTACCCCATTCCTGCTTTCTCACCATACCCCTTGATTCCCCTAGTAGTAAGGACTACATCTAACTCCTTTTTGAATATATTTAGTGAATTGGCCTCAACTACTTTCTGTGGTAGAGAATTCCACAGGTTCACCACTCTCTGGGTGAAGAAATTCCTCCTCATCTCGGTCCTAAATGGCTTCCCCCTTATCCTTAAACTGTGTCCCCTGGTTCTGGACTTCCCCAACATTGGGAACATTCTTCCTGCATCTAACCTGTCTAACCCCGTCAGAATTTTAAACGTTTCTATGAGGTCCCCTCTCATTCTTCTGAACTCCAGTGAATACAAGCCCAGTTGATCCAGTCTTTCTTGATAGGTCAGTCCCGCCATCCCGGGAATCAGTCTGGTGAACCTTCGCTGCACTCCCTCAATAGCAAGAATGTCCTTCCTCAGGTTAGGAGGCCAAAACTGTACACAATACTCCAGGTGTGGCCTCACCAAGGCCCTGTACAATTGTAGCAACACCTCCCTGCCCTTGTACTCAAATCCCCTCGCTATGAAGGCCAACATGCCATTTGCTTTCTTAACCGCCTGCTGTACCTGCATGCCAACCTTCAATGACTGATGTACCATGACAGAGAGGATGAACACATGGCTGGAGAGTTGGTATAGGAGGGAGGGCTTTAAATTCTTGAGGCATTGGGACCGCTTCTGGGGGAGATGGGACCTGTACAAACCGGGACGGTTTGCACTTCAACAGCGCCGGGACCAATATCCTCCCGGGGAGTTTTGCTAGTGCTGTTGGGGAGAGTTTAAACTAGCTTGGCAGGGGGATGGGAACCTGAGAACAAATTCAAAAGGGAAGGAAGTAAAGCAGGAGTTGGATAGCAAGAATCTAAAAAGTGAATCTGTAAGACAGAGGAAACAGGGCATAGTATGTAGTAAGCAAGGAGGTCTTCCTGTGCTGAATGGTATATACTTTAATGCAAGGATTTGACGAATAAGGCGGATGAGCTAAGAGCAAAGGTAGACACTTGGGAGTATGACATAATAGCCATTACAGAAACATAGCTGAAAGAGGGGCAGTTTGGCAGATCAGTATTCCTGGCTACAGGATGTTTAGACAAGATAGAGAGTGGGGTAAAAAGGAGAGGGCGGGGGTGGGGTTGCAGTACTAATTAAAGAAACTATTACAGCGGTGAGGAGGGATGATATGTTAAAGGAATCATTAACTGAGGTCATATGGGTCGAATTGAAAAATAAAAAAGAGGCGATCACACTGTTGGGCGTGTATTATAGACCCCCAAACAGTGAGAGGGAGATAGAGGAACAAATATGTAGGCAAATTGCTGTGAAGTCTAAAAACCATAGGGTAGTAATAGTAGGGGATTTTAATTATCCAAATATTGATTGGGACAAATTTAGTGTGAAGGGTATAGAGGGTGCGGAATTCTTGAAATGCATTCAAGAGAACTTTTTTCGTCAGTATGTAGCAAGCCCAACACGAGAGGGGGCAGTCTTGGATTTAGTTTTGGGGAATGAAGCTGGGCAGGTTGAAGGGGTATTAGTGGGAGAGCACTTGGGTGCCAGTGACCATAATTCAGTCAGATTCAAGTTGGTTATGGATAAGGACAAGAATAGGCCTGGTATAAAAGTTCCGAATTGGGGAAAAGTTAATTTTGCTAAGTTAAGGAGTGATTTGGCCATAGTGGACTGGAAACAGCTACTTGTGGGTAAATCGTTGTCGGAACAGTGGGAGGCATTCAAGGAGGAGATCCGGAATGCTCAGGGCAAACATGTGCCCTTAAAGAAAAAAGCTGGGAAAAATAATTCTAGAGCCCCCTGGATGTCTAGGGACTTACAGGGGAGGATTAAGAAAAAAAGGGACACTTATGTCACATATCAACGGCTAAATACTTTAGAATCTTTAGAGAAATATAGAAAGATAAGAGATAAAATTAAAAAGGATATTAGGAATGCTAAGAAAGAGCATGAGAAATTCTTGGCCAGTAAAATTAAGGAAAACCCTAAGATGTTCTATAAATATATTAAGAGTAAGAAGGTAACTAAGTAAAGGGTAGGGCCTATTAGAGACCATGAGGGTAATCTTTGTGAGGAGGAGGAAGATGTTGGTAGGGTTCTGAAAGACAGGATAAATCTGCATTTGGATAGGCAAGGATTAATTAGGAACAGTCAGCATGGATTTGTTAAGGGAAGATCATGTTTGACTAACCTATTTTCACAAAGGAAAGAGGTAATGCAGATACTGCTATAGAGGAGGAGTGTGATATTCTGGATGAAACAAGTATAGAGAGAGGAATTATTAAGGGGTTTAGCAGCTTTGAAAGTAGATAAGTCCCCAGGCTCGGATGAAATGCATCCCAGGTTGTTGAACGAAGTAAAAGAGGAAATAGCAGAGGCCTTGACCATCATTTTCCAGTCCTCTTTGGATCTGGGCATGGTGCCAGAGGATTGGAGGACTGCTGATGTAGTACCCTTGTTTAAGAAGGGAAAAAGGGATAGGCCGAGTAATTACAGGCCTTTCAGCCTAACTTCAGTGGTGGGAAAATTATTGGAAAAATCCTGAAAGACAGGATAAATCTGCATTTGGATAGGCAAGGATTAATTAGGGACAGTCGGCAAGGATTTGTTAAGGGAAGATCGTGTTTGACTAATCTGATTGAATTTTTTGAGGAGGTAACCAAGAGGGTCGATGAGGGCAGTGTGTATGATGTAGTGTATATGGACTTTAGCAAGGCTTTTGATAAGGTCCTGCATGGTAGACTGGTCATGAAGATTAAAGCCCATGGGATACAGGACAAAGTGGCAAGTTGGATCCAAAATTGGCCTGAAGGTAGGAAGCAAAGGGTAATGATTGATGGATGTTTTTGTGACTGGAAGGATGTTTCCAGTGGGGTTTTGCAGGGCTCACTACTGGGTCCCTTGCTTTTTGTGGTATATATCAATGATTTAGATTTGAATATAGGGAGTATGATTAAGAAGTTTACAGACGACACTAAAATTGGCTGTGTGGTTGATAATGAAGAGGAAAGTCATGGGCTGCAGGAGGATATCAATCTACTGGTCAGGTGGTCAGAGCAGTGGCAACTGGAATTTAATTCAGAGAAGTGTGAGGTGGTGTACTTTGGGAGGGCTAATAAGGAAAGGGTATACACATTAAGTGGTAGGCCACTTAATAGTGTAGATGAACAAAGGGACCTTGGAGTGCTTGTCTACAGATCCCTGAAAGTAGCAGGCCAGGTGGTTAAGGTGGTTAAGAAGGCATACGGAATGCTTGCCTTTATTGGCCGAGGCATAGAATATAAGAGCAGGGAGGTTCTGCTTAAATTGTATAATACTTTGGTTAGGCCACAGATGAAGTACTGCAAGCAGTTCTGGTCACCATATTATAGGAAGGACGTGATTGCACGAGAGAGGGTGCAGAGGAGATTTACTAGGATGCTGCCTGGAATGGAGAATCTTAGTTATGAGGACAGATTGGATAGGCTGGGTTTGTTCTCATTGGAACAGAGGAGGTTGAGAGGAGACCTCATTGAGGTGTACAAATTATTGAGGGGCCTGGACATAGTGGATAGTAAGGGTCTATTTCCATTGGTGGAGGGGTCTATTACGAGGGGGCATAGTTTTAAGGTGGTTGGTGGAAGGTTTAGAGGGGATTTGAGGGTGGAGGGCTTCTTCAAACAGCTGGCTGCTTGGAAGAGTGGTGGATGCAGAAACCCTCACCACTTTTAAGAGATGATTGGATGGGCACTTGAAGTGCCATAACCTGCAGGGTTACGGACCTAGAGCTTGTAATTGGGATTAGACTGGTTGACCTTTTGTTGGACGGAGCAGATATAATTGTAAGTACAGCAGGGAATAGAATACGGCCAGGGTGATCCCCTGGACTAGTTTCGATTGCCTGGATGGGTCGGAGAGGAATTTTCCCAGATTTTTTTTCCCTAAATTGGCCTGGGTTTTTATCTGTTTTTTGCCTCTCCCAGGAGATCACATGGCTCCGGTTGAGGTGGAGTATGGATGTTTTCAGTATAAGGGGTGTTGCCGTGGTGTGGGACGGACTGGTTGGGCTGGGTGCTCTTTACCTTTCCGTTATTGTTCATGTGTTTGTATGTAACCTTCAGGGCTGCTGACCGAGGGCCGTGCGGCTCTTTGTCGGCCGGCGCAGACATGATGGGTGAAAATGGCCTCTTTCTGCGCTGTAAATTTCTATGTTTCTATGTTTCTATTACCCTTAGGGACCGGTGCACACATGTTGGACAGTGGGGCCACTCGGTAATAACACAGCTTGATATGGCACATGCAGAAAGCATGAAGGGGTTTTATTGTTATTCGTTTCTGGGATGTTAGTGTGTCTATCCTCCCAGGGGTATTTGCAGGATTTTGCAGAGACATCGTTATAATGGTGGAGACTCATTCTTTAAGGTTGTGACTTGCTTTTGGAGATTTAAAAAGTCATATTTTGTCTCTTTTCTCGCTTTCACTTGAACCAACCTTTCTTTCCGTCTCTTTATTTCTCTTTATGTATTTGATTTGGCATTGAATTCACCCACTCTAATTCAGCCTCCTTCTCAGTCCTCCTCTGTTTAATTCACAATCCTGTAATCTCATTGTTTAAGGAGGAACACTCTTGATTCCGTTGTTCACCAAGGTCCCAGATGCCCCGTTGCCATGGCAATGCCGTTATCCTTCCAGCAACTTCATGGGCAACATCTTTAAAAACCTGAACATACACGAATAGGTCCAACTGATGGAGTATGCCGCAAGATACCCTGCATCAGATAACTCTGGCCCATTGTCTCCGCTGGTACAATTTTGTGGTTATTAATTTACAATAAGTTAACAACATTTAATGTCAGCTGTGGCTCAGTGGGCAGCACTCTCACGCCTCTGGGTCATGAAGTTGTGGGTTTAAGTCCCACTCCAGGGACTTGAGCACAAAAATCTAGGCTGACACTCCCAGTGCAGTGCTGAGGGAGTGCTGCACTGTTGGAGGGGCCATCTTTCAGATGAGACGTTAAACTGAGGCCCCGTCTGCTCTCTCAGGTGAACGTAAAAGATCCCACGGCACTAGTTCGAAGAAGAGCAGGGGAGTTATCCCCGGTGTCCTGGGGCCAATATTTATCCCTCAATCAACATCACTGAAACAAATTATTTGGCCATTATCACATTGCTGTTTGTGGGAGTTTGCTGTGCGCATATTGTTTGCTGCGTTTCCTACATTACAACAGTGACCACACTTCAAAAAGCACTTCATTGGCTGTAAAGCGCTTTGGGACATCCGGTGGTTGTGTAAGGTGATTAAAAAAAATCACCTCCACTAATCAGCTCCGCTGGGCAGGCCACATTGTCCACATGCCAGACACGAGACTCCCAAAACAAGCACTCTTCTCGGAACTTCGTCACGGCCAGCAAGCCAAAGGTGGGCAGTGGAAAGGTTTCAAGGACACCCTCAAAGCCTCCCTGATAAACTGCAACATCCCCACTGACACCTGGAAGCCCCTGGCCAAAGACCGCCCTAAGTGGAGGGAGTGCATCTGGGAGTGCGCTGAGCACCTCGAGTCTCATCGTCAAGAGTATGCAAAAATCAAGCGCAGGCAGCGGAAAGAGCGTACAGCAAACCAGTCCCACCCACCCTTTCCCTCAACGACTATTTGTCCCACCTGTGACAGAGACTGTGGTTCTCGTATTGGACTATTCAGCCACCTAAGAACTCATGATAAGAGCGGAAGCAAATCTTCCTCGATTCCTAGGGACTGCCTATGATGATGATGATGAAGATGCTATGGAGATGCCAGTATTTTTTTTATAATTGTAAGTCGGAAACAAAGCAGTGAAAGCTTTACTTATTTGGGATGCATTTTTTCACATGTTACAGTAGCGTGCTGCTTGCAAAGGTAACGATTTGGAGTTGTGTAATATCTTGGTGTGGATTTGCTGTGTTGCTGAACAATGCAAATGAAAGGATGCTATCACGCGGTGAGATGTGTGCATTGAAGGATCACATCCATCACATAACAAGGAGAATGTTATTACGAGACAAGTGTCTGCACTTACTTACAGGGTTAACTATGATTTTTACTTACATTTGCTGGGTTGTTCACAGTCAAAACCGATTCATTTGACAGCAAATATATTTTTTGTTGTATTTGGAAATGACTTGAGTCCTGTAAAATAGCTTATACTTTTAACATTATTTGCCAGTGTGGCAGGAACATGCACTGTACTTGTTATTATTTAAAAGTGGGCATTTGCAGTTTCCACAACCTTCTTTAAAGTGCTCACATTAATTGTCTTTCTGTATTTTCCTTCACACCATTATACAGCCTTCATAACTCTGTGCTCAGATACATGCTTGCTGTTTAACGTCAGGAAGCATTATTTCAGATGATTTTTACAATCCCTTCAGTTAAGTTTTTTCCCCTTTTTACTACTCAATGTAGATGTAACATTATTAATACATTTACTATATTCTAGAATTCTACTTTCATTTTGTTTCTGGCTGGTACATGGTGGGCTAACATAGCTAATGACATAATCCAGCAAATGGAATTGTCTGTGAAATGCCTCATTAATCTCAGTTACTTTCTCATGTTGTGATTGCATACTGGTGATTGTTTACTGGGGCCTGTGAATTAGTGATTGTGTATTGGTGATTGTGTATTGAAGGGTTGTTAAATGTCAGCTGTGGCTCAGTGGGGAGCACCCTTGTTTAGGTGCCTGAAGGTTGTGGGTTCAAGTCCCACTTCTAGAGACTTGAGCACATAAACCTAGGCTGACACTCTAGTGCAGTGCTGAGGGAGTGCTGCACTGTTTTTCAGATGAGATATTAAACTGAGGCCCCGTCTGCCCTCTCAGGTGGATGTAAATGATCCCATGGTACTATTTTGAAGAAGAGCAGGGGAGTTATTCCTGGTGTCCTGGGGCCAATGTTTATCCCTCAATCAACATCACTAAAACAGATTATCTGGTCAGTATCGCATCGCATCGCATCAGTGTGAGGGAGTTTGCTGTGTGTAAATTACCTGCCATGTTTCCCACATTACAACAGTGACTACACTCCAAAAGTACTGTGTTGGCTGTAAAGCACTATCAGACATCCGGTGGTTGTGAAAGGTGCTATATAAATGCAAGCCGATTGTGTATTGCTGATTGGGTCTGGATGATTATGCTGTGCTTATTTATTGGTGACTGTTGTGAATGTATATGATGACTGTACTGTGGTTGTGTGTTGATGATTATGTACGAGTGTTCTGATTGTGTATTAGTCATTCAGTCTTTATGATTGTGCATTGATGATTACGTACTAGTGACTATTCTGATTATGTATTGATGTGTATGTACCAGTGGCAGTGTCTCCATTGTATATCGGTAATGCTGAAATGTATCTTGTGTATTTTATTCAAAGGGCAGCCTTTGCAAAATATACTGTATGCAAAATGTACCTGTTTCTCATTATAGTGAGTAGCTTCAAGTGAGCTATTTGACACATGATTAAGCCTTAAAGTTCTTTAACTTTTTCTTTTAGAGAAAGTTATTTTTATTCATTAACTTTCGTACTCCTGTATTGATTTTTTTTTCTTTTTAAAAAAAAGTCTGGATTGATTTTCTTTCCCTCAGTATTTTAGAAACTGGCTCCTTGCAAGAAAAAAACAGGATCTTATTTAACCGAAACATCACGTAGCTAATATCTCTACAACAGCTCCGAAAGGGCAGATCAAATAAGCGCTCGCTAAACATCAATCCTGCTTTGTTATTTCATCAAAACCGACAAAAGGCAACAAGTTGCACGACATCTGATGAAAGGCAGGTCACTGGTTGCAGCAGTGAAACGGTCGATAATTAGAACGTGGAAGATAACCAAGTACCGTAGCAACAGACTAGTTACCATACAAAGGACAGGATTCTTGGTGAGGTGCTAATAATTTAAATACTGGCAGGTTCTCTCTCATTGTAGTATTCTACTAATTTGGCTAACATTTTGGAAAATGTTGAGATTTTATTTAAATGGAGAGAGATCACAGAGTGCTGCAGTACAGAGGGATCTTGTACAGGAAACTCAAAACGTTAGCACACAGATTCAGCAAGTAATTAGGAAAGCAAAATGAAGGTTTGCCTTTATTGCAAGGTGGGGTGGAGTATAAAAGTGGGGAAGTCCTGCTCCAACTGTACAGGGTATTGGTGAGGCCACACCTGGAGTACTGTGTACAGTTTTGGTCTCCTTATTTAAGGAAGGATATACTTGCATTGGAAGCAGTTCAGAGAAGGTTCACAAAGTTGATTCCTGGGATGAAGGGGTTGTCTTGTGAGGAAAAGTTCAGGTTTGGCCTGAACTCATTGGAATTTAGAAGAATGAGAGGGGATCTAATCGAAACATATAAGATTCTGAGGGGGCTTGACAGGGTAGATGCTGAGAGGATGTTTCCCCTCATGGGGGGGAATCTGAAACTAGGGGGCATAGTTTCAGAATAAGGGGTCGCCTATTTAAGATGGAGATGAGGAGGAATTTCTTCTCCGAGGGTTGTGAATCTTTGGAATTCTCTGCCCCAGAGAGCTGTGGAGGCTGGGCCATTGAATATATTTAAGGCGGAGATAGACAGATTTTTGAACGATAAGCGAGTCAAGGGTTATGGGGAGCGGACAGGGAAGTGGAGTTGAGGCCAGGATCAGATCAGCCATGACCTTATTGAATGGCGGAGCAGGCTCGAGGGGCCGAATGGCTGACTCCTGCTCCTAATTCTTCTCTTCTTATGTTCTTAAAACGTTTTTTCTATCTTCAAGATCTTACACTGCTGCCATTCATCATTACTAAAGTTACTTAAATATTGGTTAGTACCTGACTCTGTGGAAAGAAAAGAATTGGTCAGCATTGGTCAGGTGGTAACAATTCAGTGAAAAACTGTTGGATTTTATTTATATTTATGAAAACAATTGCCAGGTATTCCCTCGGGGCACCTTCTGCTCCACCAGTGCACCTTTCGTGGAATTTGGGGGGGGATAGAGAGAAACTGTTCCCATTGGTGGAAAGGGCGGGGACCAGAGGACACAGGTTTAAGGTGATTGGCAAAAGAACCAAAGGCGACATATGATAAAGCTTTTTTACGCAGCGAGTGGTTAGGATCTGGAATGCACTGCCTGAAACGGTGGTGGAGGCAGACTCAATCGCAGCTTTCAAAAGGGAATTGGATAAGTACCTGAGAGAAATATTTGCAGGGCTACGGGGAAAGGGCGAGGAGTGGGACTGGCCGAAGTGCTCTGGCAGAGGGCCAGCACAGGCTTGACGGGCCGAATGGCGGCCTCCTGTGCTGTAACCTATAATTTTATTGATCTGTGTCCACTGACCAACCTGGAAAGTACCTATTGGACCCACACAGTCAACGCTCACTGTCTAGACTCACACATGAAGAATGGTCACATGGGTAAGGTAGCTATGGGCTTCCGGCACCCATAGAGTTGTCCCCAGACAGAGTCAACACCATCGAACATGAAGGCCATCGAGCAAAAACAACAACAACAACAACAGGTTTGATTTATCTAGTGCCTTTAACGTAGTAAAATGTCCAAAGCCGCTTCACAGGAGTGTTTTAAGACAAAACAAATAAATTTGACTCCGAGCCACATAAGGAGAAATTAGGACAGGTGACCAAAAGCTTGGTCAAAGAGGTCGGTTTTAAGGGGCATCTTAAAGGAGGAGAGAGAGGCGGAGAGGTTTAGGGAGGGAGTTCCAGAGCTTGAGCCCAGGCAACAGAAGGCACGGCCATCAATTTTTGAGCGATTATAATCAGGGATGCTCAAGGGGGCAGAATTTGAGGAATGCAGACATCTCAACAAAAAAAAATGTTGATGAAAAATACTGCATTTCCAAGTATCCCTTGCAAATCCACAAATGCATCAAAACAGATTCCTCCCAAAATACTCGCCTGAGACAGATCAACAAAGAGTTTAAACTGATACTTCCTACTGATGCAGTGGATTTATCAATCGGCATTTGTCCACAAGCAAAGCAAAGCATTATATTTTCACAGCAACAGGTACTTTGCAGGAAATTCAATGCCATTTGAAAATCAGAGCCCAGCTGTTGGAGATCCATCAGCAGGTCTGCTTGGGGCAGAAGTTTTAAGGATATCCGAAACCGTAGAAAGAGAAATAGCTCTTCATTCCATTCTTCTTCCTCCCTATGGTAGTAACCAAGCAAATCAAACATCAATATCTAAGTCAGATATCCAGGCCAAAGCTCCCGGTGTAACAGCGTGGGTATCTTGTAGACTGCCTGTCAATTCCCTCTGAGGGCAGTGCTCGATGATGTGCTCCAGGGTCTGATTAGGAGCTCCACAGTCACCTGATGGGGAGGCTTTAATCTTCCACCTATGGAGAAGGTGGCAGCATCGACCACTCATAGGGCAAACTAAAACAAAGGGATATAGTCTTAGAATAAGGGGCCGCCCATTTAAAACTGAGATGAGGAGAAATTTCTTCTCTCTGAGGGTTGCAAATCTGTGGAGTTCTCTGTCCCAGAGAGCTGTGGAGGTTGGGTCATTGAATATATTTAAGGCAGAGATAGACAGATTTTTGAGCGATAATGGGGTAAAGGGTTATGGGGAGCGGGCAGGGAAGTGGAGCTGAGTCCATGATCAGATCAGCCATGATCTTATTGAATGGCGGAGCAGGCTCGAGGGGCCAAATGGCCGACTCCTGCTCCTATTTCTTGTGTTCTTATTTTTGTGGCCGGTTCTGAGGCGGTTGATGGTTGTCCACTGTTTGCGAGGAAGGTTTGATCCTTCACATTGTACTGTGGGGTCCGCGATAAGGATTCCATTCCGTATGTCGCAGTTTTTCCCAGCATTTCGCTGTTGGTCATCAAGTCTGAGGGGAGATCGCTGAAGGGCTTCGGCAACGGTCCAATATGGCCTTCTAGATTTGAGATGGGTTGGTGGTTGGTTATTCAAGTCGGCCTGGATCGGCATGTCTTTGCTGGTGTAGCGGTTAGAATCATAGAAGTTTACAACACGGGAGGAGGCCAGTTCGGCCCATTGTGTCCATGCCGGCCAACAAGAGGCTATCCAGCCTAATCCCATTTTCCTGCTCTAGGTTCATAACCCTGCAGGTTACAGCACTTCAGATGCATATCCGGGTACTTTTTAAATGTGGTGAGGTTTTCTGCCTCTACCACACTTTTTCAGGCAGTAAGTTCCAGACCCCACAACCCTCTGTGTGAAAAAATTTCCCCTCAAATCCCCTTTAAACCTTCTACCAATTACTTTAAATTTATGCTCCTTGGTTGTTGACCCCTCTGCTAAGGGAAATAGACCCTTTCTAAGTATGGGACGGTTAATTGGCAGTGGCAGACATTTAAAGAGATATTTCATAACGCGCAACAAAAATATATCCCAACGAGAAGGAAAGACTGTAAGAAAAGGGATAACCATCCGTGGCTAACTAAGGAAATAAGGGATGGTATCAAATTGAAAACAAAGGCATGCAATGTGGCCAAGTCTAGTGGGAGGCCAGCGGATTGGGAAACTTTTAAAAGCCAGCAAAGAACGACGAATAAAATAATAGAGGGAAGATAGATTATGAAAGTAAACTAGCACAAAATATAAAAACAGATAGTAAGAGTTTGGACAGGTATGTAAAAAAGAAAAGAGTGGCTAAAGCAAATGTTGGTCCCCTGGAGGATGAGACTGGGGAATTAATAATGGGGAACAGGGAAATGGCAGAGATGTTGAACAAATATTTTGTATCGGTCTTCATGGTAGAAGACACTAAAAACATCCCAATAGTGGATAATCAAGGTGCTAAAGGGATGGAGGAACTTAATACAATCACGATCACTAAAGAAATAGTACTCGGTAAAATAATGGGACTAAAGGCGAATATGTCCCTGGATCTGATGGCTTACATCCTAGGGTCTTAAAAGAAATGGCTGCAGAGATAGTGGATGCATTGGTTGTAATCTACCAAAATTCCCTGGATTCTGGAGAGGTCCCAGCACAAATGTAGCACCCCTATTTAAAAAAGGAGGCAGACAGAAAACAGGAAGCTAAAAGACCAGTTAGCCTAACATCTGTTGTTGGGAAAATGCTCGAGTCCATTATTAAGGAAACAGTAGCAGGACATTTGGAAAAGCATAATTCAATCAAGCAGAGTCAGCATGGTTTTATGAATGGGAAATCATGTTTGACAAATTTGCTGGATTTCTTTGAGGATGTAATGAACAGGGTGGATAAGGGGGAACCAGTGGATGTGGTGTATTTGGATTTCCAGAAAGCATTCGATAAGGTGCCACATAAAAGGTTACAGCACAAGATATAGTTCACGGGGTGGGGGGTAATGTATTAACATGGATAGAGGATTGGCTAACTAACCGAAAACAATCACACCTAAATAATATCAATGGGATTAGACAAAGTCAACATGGATTTATGAAAGGAAAATGACGTTTGACAAACCTACTGGAGTTTTTTGAGGATGTAACACTGATAGAATAGATAAGGGAGAACCAGTAGATGTAGTGTATTTGGATTTTCAGAAAGTCTTTGATAAAGTCTCACATAAGAGGTTAGTGTGCAAAATTAAAGCATATAGGATTGGGGGTAATGTACTAGCATGGATTGAAAATTGGTTAACTGACAGAAACAGAGAGTAGGAATAAATGGGTCTTTTTCGGAGTGGCGGGCAGTGACTAGTGGGGTACCACAGTGATCAGTGCTTGGGCCCCAGCTATTCACAATATATATAACTGATTTGGATGAGGGAACCAAATGTAATATTTCCAAGTTTGCTGATGACACAAAACTAGGTGGGATTGTGAGTTGTGAGGAGGATGCAAAGATGCTGCAAGACGATTTAGATAGGTTGAGTGAGTGGGCAAACATATGGCAGATGCAATATAATGTGGATAAATGTGAAGTTATCCATTTTGGTAGGAAAAACATAAGGACAAAGTATTATTTAAATGGCGATGGCTTGGGAAGTGTCGATGTACAGAGGGACCTGGGTGTCCTTGTACACCAGTCATTGAAAGCAAACATGCAGGTGCAGCAAGCAGTTAGGAAGGCAAATGGTATGTTGGCCTTCATTGCAAGAGGATTTGAGTACAGGAGCAAGGATGTCTTACTAGTTATACAGGGCCTTGGTGAGACCGCACCTGGAGTATTGTCTGCAGTTTTGGGCTCCTTACCTAAGAAAGGATATACTTGAAAGGATAGAGGGAGTGCAGCGAAGGTTCACCAGACTGATTCCTGGGATGGTAGGACTGTCTTATGAGGAGAGATTGGGTCAACTAGGCCTGTATTCACTAGAGTTTAGAAGAATGAGAGGGGATCTCATTGAAATGTATAAAATTCTGACGGGGTTGGATAGACTGGATGTGGGGAGGATATTTCCCCGGGCTGGGAGGTCTAGAACAAGGGGTCACAATCTCAAGATATGTGGTAGGAAATTTAGGAGTGAGATGAGGGAAATGCTTTCACTCAGAGGGTGGTGAACCTGTGGAACTCTCTACCAAAGAAGGCTGTGGAGGCCAAGTCACTGAATATATTTAAGAGGGAGATAGATTTCTAGACAAAAATGACATCAAGGGATATGGGGAAAAAGCAGGAATATGGAGTTGAGATAGAGGATCAGCCATGATCATATTGAGTGGTGGTGCAGACGCGAAGGGCCGAATGGCCTACTACTGCTCTGATTTTCTATGTTTCTAGAGAGTCTGGATAAATGGGTCATTTTCTGGTTGGCAAACAGTAACTAGTGGGGTGCCACAGGGATCGGTGCTGGGGCCTCAACTATTTACAATCTATATCATCATCATCATCATCATCATAGATGGTTCCTCGAACGAGGATGACTTGCTTCCACGAGTTCACAGGTGTTTCGATGAAGGACCCGATGTTCCAGTCCTGAACTCCAATTGAGGGGGTGGAAGATGCCTGTGCGTGAATTTTTTTAACGTGTGGTAACCATTGCGCACCAGCCACCACATTGGCTTGACAGAGCTAGGCTTTTATCCAGTGGCAAGGGTTAACCAGGACGACTGGAGACCTGCTCTATATATTAATGACTTGGATGAAGGGACCGAGTATAATGTAACCAAGTTTAATGATGATACAAAGAAAAGATGGGTGGGAAAGCAAATTGTGAGGAGGACACAAAAAATCTGCAAAGGATTATAGTCACGCTAAGTGAGTGGGCAAAAATTTGGCAGATGGGGTATAATGTGGGAAAATGTGAGGTTATTCACTTTGGCAGAAATAATAGAAAAGCAAATTATAATTTAAATGGAGAACAATTGCAAAGTGCTGCGGTACAAAGGAACCTGGGGGTCCTTGTGCATGAAACACAGAAAGTTAGTATGCAGGTACAGCAAGTGATCAGGAAGACAAGTGGAATGTTGGCCTTTATTGCAAGTGGGATAGAGTATAAAAGCAGAAGTATTGGTGAGGCCACACTTAGAGTACTGTGTACAGTTTTGGTCTCCGTATTTAAGGAAGGATATACTTGCATTGGAGGCTGTTCAGAGAAGGTTCATTAGGTTGATTCCGGAGATGAGGCGGTTGACTTATGAAGATAGGTTGGGTCTATACACATTGAGTTCAGAAGAATGAGAGATGATCTTCTCGAATTATATAAAATAATAAGGGGGCTCGCCAAGGTGGATGCAGAGAGGATATTTCCACTCATAGGGGAAACTAAATCTAGGGGACATAGTCTCAGAATAAGGGGCCGCCTATTTAAAACTGAGATGACGAGGAATTTCTTCTCTGAGGGTTGTAAATCTATGGAATTCTCTGCCCCAGAGAACTATGGAGGCTGGGTCATTGAATATATTTAAGGTGGAGATAGACACAGTTTTGAGCGATAAGGGAATAAAGGGTTATGGGGAATGGGCAGGGAAATGGAGCTGAGTCCATGATCAGATCAGCCACGATCTTATTGAAAGGCGGAGCAGGCTCGAGGGGCCAAATGGCCTACTCCTGCTCCTATTTCTTATGTTCTTATGTATCCACTATATTTAGGCCCCTCATAATGTTATACACCTCAATGAGATCTCCCGTCAGCCTCTTCTGTTCCAATGAAAACAAATCTAATCTGTCCTCATAGCTTAGATTCTCCACTCCCGGCAACATCCTCGTAAATCTCCTCTGTACCCTCTCCAGTGCAATCACATCGTTCCTCTATTATCTGGAGACAGCATATTCACGGCGTAGGTGTGGTGGGCGATGTTTGCAAGCACGGGGAGCCAAGGTGTTGGTGTCGATACAAGTGTACTGGTGATAATTCTCACCACATTCATTCCATTAATCCCACCCTTTCCACAGATCATACACACTACACAATCATGGACTCTATAACTTACATTAAATGAGCAGAGTTCCTTGCGACTCTGTTTTCTGACTTCACAGAGTTTAATTTATTGCCGAACTGTGATGAATTGCTATTGCTTTATAATCACAGTGCAAAAACAAGAGTTCCATCTCAGCCCCAGCTCTCCCACGCTGGGGGTGACATATTTACAAGAGCGATGCATATCTGAATCTGTTCATTTAAAACTGCTTCTTAACTTTGTTGCTTTCTTGTATAATAAATATGCAGAAGTAAGCTCTCCACTTGACTTGGAACTCCCCAAGGGAGCCTCCTGAGTTTCCTCTTACGATCCTGCACTTTTGCTTACCGTTCAGAAGTGATCCTTGCCCGATATATAGGCCCGCTGGTACTTGGAAATGGAAGCAAAGCAAATGTATTCTCTTGGAGCGTGTATACGAGTTAGCTAGAAATAGAAGATGGAAGTCTTTCAGACACATGTTTGTGATGCTGTGACATGTATTGACCAGAGGAAACTTTTTCTCATAGACATCGAACTGTGGAAAAAGAGAGCTTTTTTTTATAACTCAATGCATCGTATCCAATCTCCACAAACGAATTGAAGCCTTTGGGATATCAAAATGGAAATTAAAACCGGGCTGTTTTTATAACGGCCGCCAGATCAGCGGCTCAGTTTACGTCCGGGGGCTAAGTTGACAATCTACCCAATGCTGCTTTCACAGTTTAGAAACTGGGGAGGCCAAATTTTTAAGCATGGAATTTTATGCAAGAGGCTTGTCTACAGCAACACGGACACTCAGTGAGACCCCCAGATGGTTGAGTAGGTTAACGTAAGAACATACTGCAGGGAAAATTGCGGTCGGAGGCTTCATTTGTACGAACGCCTCCGACCCTGAAAAAATCTATAAAATTGCCTGTTGGTCCCGGAGAAACGTAGGATCCCGGTCGGAGGTCTTCATTCGCTGCGCAGCGCACAGGGATCTGTCTTCCACGTACGTATTTCATGCTGGAGTCATGTGGGCCGGGACCACCAATCACTGGGTAGTATTCCCATTGATAATAATGGGACCTCCGTTTGTACCGACTCCCATTACTATCAATGAGATAAAAACAGCACAATAAATTAAAAAAGCACCTCACATATTTAAAATTAATTGAAATTAAATGTAATTAAAAATATTTTTTTGATTTTTTTTTTTAAGTGTTTTATTAAGGTTAAAAATAAACTTACCTTACTGGACAGGGCTTTTAATATGAAAATGAGAGTTTAAGTTTAATTATTCTATGTTCTTACTTTTACCAGCGTAACACTTTTAGCTGTGCGCCTGCTTTTACCAGGCATAAGAGTTAGAAGGACATTCGCTGGGCATGAGTTGGGCAAATAGCCCAATCTCTCCCACGCGGATGTCCTTCTCCCGGGGATGCGGAGGATCTGTCGACAGATCGGAAAAGCCCCGAGAAGCGGCTTTTGCGCGGCCTCGCCGGGTCCGTGCGCACTCCGTACACACCCGGAGAGGTTGGAATTTTCGGCCCAACAACATAAGAAATAGGAGCAAGAGTAGGCCTTACCGCCCCTTCGAGCCTGCTCTGCCATTCAATTCGACCTCAGCTCCACTTTCCCGCCCGATCCCCATATCCCATAAGAAAATGAGGATGGTGGAGATTGGATTGGTTGCATTAAGGAGGTGAGACATCGGGACAAGGAAAGCCCCAGGTTCTAGCCCCGCACCATGTTGAGTTAGTGAATCTCAGCCGAGGCAGTGGTACTGATGTGACAATTACCCTGGAATTCCTGGATTAAGGATGGTATTGTCAGCAATGGTTCCCATGAATGCTAGTCAACCCATGCGATCCCTGTTGAAAATGAGGGCAGCTGAGGGCAGGACCAGATTCGTTTGTGATACGCACCATGGTAAGTTAGCCTGCCAACGCTCACTCTCCGGACTTGTGTGTGAAGATTGACCATTGGGTGAGGTATCACAGGTGACGCGTGCCCACGGAACCGTACTCCTGCATGGAGTCATTGGCCTCCGTTGGCAAGGGGATGGACATACTGTAAGTGGAAAAGACAGGAAACCCAGCCACTGCTCCCTCAGTTGTAAGAGTTGTCCTCGTACCTTTCTAAGGACCTCTGTGACATTCACACATTATTAGCCACAATTCGAACCAAACCAAGCAATATAAATATGGAAACTTGCCCGTTACTAATGTGTGATGCATGCAAATTGCAACTTGAAGTGAAGTGGCCCACACGGAGTTCCACACTGCGCGTGTGCCTGAAGTAACAGTGACACCTAATAATTCAAACACCACTGATTCACATTATGTCACCGAATGCTGACGTTGTGTTTTGCACAGAATTGCACAGGATTACATCGGAGATATGGCACAGAAACAGGCCATTCGGCCCAACCAGTCCATGCCGGTGTTTATGCTCCACTCGAGCCTCCTCCCGTCTTTCCTCATCTAACTCTATCAGCGTAACCCTCTATTCCCTTCTCCCTCAAATATGCTTGTCTAGCCTCCCCTTAAATGCATCTATCATCATCATCATCGGCGGTCCCTCGAAACGAGGATGACTTTGCTTCCAAGCAAAAAAAGGCCGACTTCACTGGTGTTTTAAAGAAGGACATTATATTCCAGATCCCAAACTACATCCTGAAGTGTGGAAGATGCCTGTGCGTGGATTTGTTTAACATGGGATGGCCGTTGCACACCAGCCACCACACGGGCTTAGTATAAATGCATTTATACTATTCGCTTCAACCACTCCCTGTGGCAGCGAGTTCCACATTCTCACCGCTCTCTGGGTAAAGAAGTTTCTTCTGAATTCCCTATTGGATTTCTTGGTGACTATCTTATATTGATGGCCTCTAGTTCTGCTCTTCCCCACAAGTGGAAACACTCTCTCTGTATCCACTCTATCAAAACCTTTCATCATTTTAAAGACCTCTATTAGTTCACCCCTTAGCTTTCCCTTTCCATGAGAAAAACGACCCAGCCTGTTCATCCTTTCCTGGTAGGTATAACCTCGCAGTTTTGATACAATCCTTATAAATCTTTATTGCAACCTCTCCAGCTTGTATTCTGTTGGAGGAGCAGTGATGTAATGCCGTTTTGTGGAGTTCCAGTATGTAACAGACGCATTTAATCTACGTTCAAACTACAAACACTGATAAAATCTCATCAAATTTACTTGCTGTGTGCTCCTTTAACTTTTATTGCCAATTTTTTCTCCTTCCCTCAGTTGCTGAAGATGTTTACTCCTTGATAGGGCCCTGGTCATTCTCCAGTCGTTTGTCCCAGTAGCAATTCCTCATGTATGAGTCTTTGCACCCCATGGGGCAACACTGCCTTCCATGACTGGCAGGCGCCGCAGGGTATAGAACGTCTAATTACACAAACATCGATATTATTTATTTATTTGCGGTGCTATGGGGAACGAGCAGGAGGACTGGGACTCAAAGAATGGGCACAAACACGATGGGCCGAATAGCCTCATTCTGTGCTGTACCATTCTATGATTTCGGATTATAGTTTCGTTATTACCCCACCCCCAGCCCCCCAGCTCTGGTGTGCAACGACTGATTTAGTGCCCCTGTCAGCTCTTTGACCGATTCTGACGAATTTCGGGGTGGGAGGCGCAAGCCTTTTCAAGGCGCTAAAAGTACCGCTCCGCCTGGATTAACGCCACAACAGAGGCGCCCGACCGAATTTCTCCCCCTTTTGTGTCTCAACACTCCTGTGAAGCACTTTGGGACATTTCACTATGTTAAAGATGCTATATAAATGCAAGTTGTTGTTGTAATGTGGGAAACGCGGCAGTAAATTTGGCACACAGCAAGCTCCCACAAACAGCCATGTGATAATGACCAGAAAAATCTGTTTTTAGTGATGTTGGTTTGAGGGAAAAACATCGACCTTGGCTGTGATATAACTTGTTATGGCCTGATCCACTCGGCAGACGTGCAATAATGGTGCCCTTCTCGAGTCCCTGCATGCTGAGGGACAGCTGTGGAGATAAAGCTAACCTTAGTGCTGAATAAATAAGGAGCACCTGTTGTGAAAAGACGCGCTAAGATGTGCTGCATTCCACCGTGGCACAGGTGTATTGAGGACCTCGGTGTAACTGCAGGTAGGATGTCAACAGCAGCCACCGGACCAACGGAGATGCAGAATTGCCTGTGGAAGCGAAGCTAATTTGACAGGGTTAGCTGGATGGGCTGGACTGCCTTCGCTTGCTCCAACGTTTTATTATTGACAAATTACAACAAGCATGAAAGCATTTGCATTTTGCAGGATTTTGCATTCTAATTATGCATCAAATTGTGAAGGAGAAAGCTCATTAGTATTTCACTGCAATTACCCCCAGATAAATGAATGAATTATTAAGGCAAACAGCTTAATGATTTAATAAGCATTGCCTCTGTCTTGTAGAGTATTCATTGAGGTAGCTTTCCTCCAATTTGTTTCTGCGCTGAGAGTTAGTCAACACCTGTGGTAGTTGTCAGTGCACACCAGTTCTGTTGACGTGTGAGCACATTCAAGCAAGTGTACAAATATCTTGTGACAATTACAAAAAGCTACTAATGAACTTTTATTGCACAATACTTCACGTGAATTAATTGACTCGGTGTGTAATGCATCTCCATATACCTCTGGAGCTTTTATATACTTTCATCACTTCTTAATGACCACAATTTCCAATTTTGTGACGAGCCCTTTCAATGGAAGGGGGTGGGGGGGGGTTGGCGGAGGGGAGAAATTGCAGTCAGAGGCTTCCTGCGGGCAAACAGCTCCGAGCAACATTTTTTTAATGAAAATACCTGGTGGTCTCGCAGGAACGTAGGATTGCGGTCGGAGGCCTAGTTTCGACGTCCAGCGTACGGGAACATGTCTTCCAGGGTCGTATATGTATCCTGGGCCGGGACCACCAATCACAATGTAGTATTCTCATTCATAGTAATGAGTTCCGAGCTCATTACTATCACTGAGAATACCCCTAAAATCAAATAAAACACAGACATAAATAAAAAAACACTTCGCTTTTTTTAAAACTTAATAGAAATTGCATTAAATTAAATGTTTTAGAGAAAATTGTATTTTTTAGAAATAAAAAAAAAAATGCTTTAATAGTGTTAAAAATAAACTAACCTTCATAGACAGGGTTTTTAATATAAAAATAAGTAATAACATTTAATTTTTCTATGTTTTAAAACCTTAACGCTGGTAAGAGTAGGCTATACACCTGCTCTTACCAGGCGTATGAGTTTGAAAGACATTCACTGGGCAGGAGTTGGGCAAATAACCTAAATCTCCGCCCGCGAATGTCCTTCCCGCGGGGATGCGTGAGATCTGTCAAAAGACATTTTGACCGGTCGCAAAAGCCAGTCCTCCGTGCAGACGCATGGCGTGCCCAGAACCGGCATTTGCGAGGCCTCTTCGGGTACACACATTGTACGCACCCAGAGAGACCGCAATATTCGGGCCATTGTCTTCCTGTTGCACATTCTATACGTAGTTCTCCGCAAGTGTCAGCCATGGCTCAGTAAGTAACACTCTCGCACTAACGTTAACATCCTCGATCAGGCCAACATCCCCAGCACTGACCACGCTTGATCAGCTCCGCTGGGCGGGCCACGTCGTCCGCATGCCAGATATGAGACTCCCAAAGCAAGCGCTCTACTCAGAACTCCTTTATGGCAAACAAGCCAAAGGTGGACAGAGGAAACGTTACAAGGACACCCTCAAAGCCTCCCTGGTAAAGTGCAGCATCCCCACCGACACCTGGGAGTCCCTGGCCGAAGACCGCTCTGAGTGGAGGAGGCGGATCCGGGAGGGTGCTAAGCGCCTCGAGGCTAGTCGGCGAGAGCATGCGGAAGACAAGCGCCGGCTGCGGAAGGAACGTGCGGCAAACCTGTCCCACCATCTCTTGCCCTCAACCACTGTCTATCCCACCTGTGGCAAGGACTGTGGCTCTCGTATTGGACTGTACAGCCACCTAAGGACTCGCTCTAACAGTGGAAGCAATTCTTCCTCGATTCCGAGGGACTGCCTATGATGATGATGATGAGTACTCTCGCCTGTGAGGCAGAAGGTTGTAGGTTCGAGTCCCACTCCAGGGACTTGCGCACAGAAATCTAGGCCGGCACTCCCAGTGCAGCGCTGCAGGAGCGCCACGCTGTCAGAGGTGCTGTCTTTTAAGTGAGTCATTAAACCTAGGCCCCATCTGCTCTCTCAGGTGAATGTGAAAGATCCCATGGCACTATTTCGAAGAAGAGCAGGGGAGTTATCCCCGGTGTCCTGGGGCCAATATTTATCCCTCAATTTATGTTTAAGGCAGAAATAGACAGATTTTTGAGCGATAAGGGGTTATGGGGAGTGGGCAGGGAAGTGGAATTGAGTCCATGATCAGATCAGCCATGATCTTATTGAATGGCGGAGCAGGCTCGTGGGGCCAAATGGCCGATTCCTGCTATTTCTTATGTTTTATGTTCTTAATCAACATCACTAAAAAAAACAGATTATCTGCTCATTTTCACATTACTGTCTGTGCAAGCTTGCTGTGCGCAAATTGGGCTGCCGTGTTTCCTACATTACAACAGTGACGACAATCCAAAAAGTACTTCATTGGCTGTAAAGCGCTTTGGGAGGTTGTGAAAGGCGCTATATAAATGCAAGTCTTTCTTGGAACAGAAAAAAAGGCATCACATTGGCTTTGCTGAATTCTTTCAGTACTGTGATAATTAACTACAATGTAATGGTTCTGGCGGCTTGGGGAGCAGTCTATTGGGGTTTGTGCTCTCTCGTTTCTATCCAGGGCCAGCACTTTTAAGGCTAATAATGGATGACAAATGGTGTGACTGCGAATGAGATGTGTTAACCTCCAATGCTCCCATTAAGCAAGCCAGTACTGCTCAATTGTGCTTGATTTGTCTCAGCTTGATTCAGTGATGGCGCTTTCGTTTCTTCAAAGTTATTCAAATTAGTATCACACTTGTTATTTACATCGCATTACATCACATTTACATTGCTGGGTCTGTTTTCTTTGGAACAGAGGAAGCTGAGGGGAGACCTGATTGAGGTGCATAAAATTATGAGGGGCCTGGATAGAGTGGATAGGAAGGACCTGTTTCGCTTGGCAGAGGGTTCAACAACCAGGGGGCATAGATTTAAAGTCATTGGTAGAAGGTTTAGAGGAGATATGAGGGGAAATGTCTTCACCCAGAGGGTGGTGGGGGTCTGGAACTCACTGCCTGAAAGGGTGGTAGAGGCAGAAACCCTCCCCACATTTAAAAAGTACTTGGATATGCACTTGAAGTGCTGTAACCTACAGGGCTATGGACCCAGAGCTGGAAAGTGGGATTAGGCTGGGTAGCTCTTGGTTGGCCAGCGCGGACACGATGGGCCAAAATGGCCTCCTTCCGTGCTGTAAATTTCTATGGCTTGTTTTTGTGCTGAATCCTTTATATATCCATTCAGCCCAGTCTGTGCTGGTGTTTATCCTTTAGAAACGTAGAAACATAGAAAATAGGTGCAGGAGTAGGCCATTCGGCCCTTTGAGCCTGCACCACCATTCAATAAGATCATGGCTGATCATTCACCTCAGTACCCCTTTCCTGCTTTCTCTCCATACCCCTTGATCCCTTTAGCCGTAAGGGCCATATCTAACTCCCTCTTGAACGTATCCAATAAACTGGCATCAACAACTCTCTGCAATACGGAATTCCACAGGTTAACAACTCTGAATGAAGAAGTTTCTCCTCATCTCAGTCCTAAATGGCTTACCCCTTATCCTTAGACTGTGTCCCTTGGTTCTGGACTTCCCCAACATCGGGAACATTCTTCCTGAATCTAACCTGTTCAGTCCCGTCAGAATTTTATATGTTTCTATGAGATCCCCTCATCCTTCTAAACTCCAGTGAATACAGGCCCAGTTGATCCAATCTCTCCTCATATGTCAGTCCTGCCATCCCGGGAATCAGTCTGGTGAACCTTCGCTGCACTCCCTCAATAGCAAGAACGTCCTTCCTCAGATTAGGAGACCAAAACTGAACACAATATTCCAGGTGAGGCCTCATACGCCTCTCCTCCTGTTCCACCTGCCCCGTCTCATCCTTTCAGCCCATCTCTCTATCCCCCTCTCTCTCATGTACTCGTCTAGTTTCCTTTCGAAAGCATCTAAGCTGTTTGCCTGAACCACATCCTGTGGTGGCGAAGTGCACATTGTAACCTCTCCCTCGGCTAATTCTCTTACCAATATATATTCATTTATATTTCTTTATCCTTAATTCCATCTGATGAGACCACTACATCGAGCTCATTCCCCTGAACATCCTGCTTTCCCGCACCGCTTGATATCTGCAAATTTAAACCCCTTTTGTGGGAGCGTGTGCCACAGAACTGGTCGAATAGCTACTTGTCTATTGTAAAACCTCTGCCCCTGCATAGTGAGGCTTCACACAGGGAGGCCAACCTCACAAAACTACCCTAAAATGTTCATCTGGGTTATCCTAAACACTGTGAACAGTCGACAGCCTAGTGCTAATCTCTGGAGTTCTTCACTAGTGGCAATAATGTTAAAATACCATCGACATTCAGTACTAGGAACAGAGGAACAGAGGAACAGGAGGCAATTCAGCCCCTCGAGCCTGTTCCGCCATCCAATGAGATCATGGTTGAGTGGTGACCATATACCCGCCTTTGGCCCCAAATCCCTTCTCACCTTTGGTTAACAAAAAATCTATCAATCCCAGATTTAAAATTAACAATTGACCGAGTGTCAGTTGCCGTTTGCGGGAAGTGAGTTCCAAACTTCTACCACCTTGTCGGGCTGAAAGTCGCCACCATAACAATCGATTTAGCTCCATTTTTTGGTGTTAAAAGTTTTTTTTTGGCACTAAATAAATTTAAGGCCATTTTGCTAGTTTTGCCAGCGGTGTAACCCCGTCGTTAAAAAGTAAGGGCCAATTTTTTTATTGGAACTGTTTTTGTGACGTCACTCGGCGTCAAAACCAACGATAACGCCGCTTTTGTGAGTTTCCCCAATAAGGACATTTTTAAGGACAGTGCTAAATACCGATTTGAAAAAGCTTGCCTTCCCTGGGCGAGTCCCATTGAAATCGGCATTAACGGCGCCACCTTGGGAAACTGAGGGAGTTTATAATGCATTTAAGGAGATTTAAGGACATTTAAAGAATGGGGGCTGTTCTCTCTTTGCCATATGTGGTGAGTGCTTATGTTATCCTGGATTATTATAGAAGGCGGCTTATTCGACAGCGTTACTAGCTTAATCAAAGAGGTCGCAGACTTATGGGGAGGAGGCATTACCCCCAGCGAGTTTACAGGGAGGGACACGCCTACCTGCACCTGACTGAGGCACAGTGCGTTCGAAGGCTGTGCTTTCGAAAAGAGGTGGTCGCAGAGATATGCCAGCTCACAAAGGCAGACCTACAGCCTACACGCGGGAGGAGGACTGCACTGCCCGTCGAGGAAAAGGTGGCTGTGGCACTTGCCTTCTATGCCTCCGGCTCCTTTCAGGCATCAGCTGGGGACATATGCTGCACCTCACAGTCTTCCTCGACGGTCCCTCTTATCGAGGATGACTTGCGTCTACATCAAAAAGGGATGAATTCACAGGTGTTTTGATGATGGTACCTGACATTGCAGGTCCTGAACTACATGTTGAAGGGCGGAAGATTCCTGTGTGTGGATTTTTTTTAACGTGTGGTAGCTGTTACACACCAGCCATCACACGGGCTTGACAGAGCTAGGTCTTGGTCCAGTGATAAGGGTTAACCAGGACGACTGGAGACCAGCTCTGCTGCACGGACCTAGTGCACACACATTATCGCAGTGTGGGCTGGCCCGTGCTGCCCCTGGGCCCTCGGCACTTCTGGGCCCCGAACTCTCACCTCTCCTGGGCCCCGATCATGTCGCTCCCCCATCACTCGCCGCTCCTTCGTCCTGATCTCGCCGCTCCTGCTGTACCTGCCCACGCTCCAATCACCGACCTGGATCTTGGTGACGTCCAATCCAGTCGCCCTCTTCACTGCCGTCACCCTCTTACACCAGCTCGCACTGCTCCCTGAAGTGGTACGCCGCTATGTTGCTCCAGGGGCCGCTTGGCTCTTGCCTTTTATGGCACCGACCTGCTGCTACACAGTACGCTACACATAGTTGCATTCGCCAGGTGACTGCTGCACTGTTTGCACACAGGAAGGACTTCATCAACTTGGCAATGACCAGAGAGGCACAGAACGAGGGGGCCGTCGGCTTTGCAATTGCTGGCTTCCCCAAGGTACAGGCTGCCATTGACTACATGCAGATCACCCTGCGAGCACCTTTTTTTGAGGATCTGGAGGCTTACCGAAACCGAAAAAGATTCCACTCGTTGACCGTGCAAATCGTCTGCGACCATACTCAGCGTATCATGGCAGTAGATGTAAAATATCCAGGTTGCTTTCATCTTGCGTGAGAGCAGTGTGTCGCAGCTGTTTGAGGAGCAGCCAGAAGGCCAGAGCTGGTGTCAAAGTTTACGGGCTCGCCACCTGGGTCATGACCCCGACCCCCCCCCCCCCCACAACTCTGCAACCCTGAGACGGATGGCGAGAGTCGCTACAATATCTGCCACATAGCCACATGCAACATGGTCGAGAAGACAACTGGAGTGCTAAAGCAGCGCTTCCGATGCCTGGACCACCCTGGATGGTTCCCTGCAGTACTCCCCCTCAACAGGTCGCTGAGTTCACTGTGGTGTGCTGCATGCGACACAACTTAGCCATCATGATGGAACAAGATTTGCCAATGGGGATTGCAGAGAGAGGGGAGGAGGAGGAGGAACCCATGGTACTACTACAACCCGCAGGACGATGGCGGAGGAGGCCTCGTGGACGTTACACTATTGCAAGAGCCTTGCGTCAGCTGCAGATACTTCACCGCTTTGCGTGAAGGCTGAGCGGCACGTTTGCTCATCGTATCCCACCATGTTGACTATTTTCCCCCTGTTGTTCTGCAAATGGGACACTGCAGAAGGTTGCTTTAGTTGAAAAAATAATTTGCAGTTTATTAAACATTTGTACACTTGTACTTAACTTTAATTTAAAAAAAATTATATTAAACTTTAAATTAACATCACTTAAATAACAAAAGAACAAAACAACAACAACATCACCAGCAGCAAGCAAACTTCAGCCGCCGCAGTCATTTCTCCCCCTCCCCCACGTGCCCCCCCCCCTCTATTTAAACACTGTAGCACCACCCGCTCCTCTTGCCCTCGCCCTTCTTGGACTTGCTACTCGCCTTGGCCGTTTCCTTCGCCTTCGGCCATTTCCCGGTGAGCCCAAGGTTTTTGTTCATGTGTCGGGTACGGCGCTGCGCTTGTTAGGGGAAAAAAGCCCAGAAGACGGCAATGGAAGCCCCTGGCTGTGGAAGGCCCGCCTCGGGACTCCAGCCTGTGGATCAACCTGCACACCGACTGTCGAGCTTGGCCTGGGAATTGGAGGAGGAGGAGTGGCATCACTTGGTGACGTCAATTGCTGCTGCGCAATGACAGCCCGGGTGTGTTCCCGCATCTCCAACGTGCCAGCAGATAGTGCTGCTATTTCTCCCGTGATCCCACCCACGGCCTCGAGGAGTGATTTTGTAAGCTGAACTCTCTCTCCCCATTCATTCCCATGAGCTCTACCACCTCGTGAGGAGCCTGCCTTTCAGGAGAGTGCTGTTCCGGTCTCCTCCTCCGTACAGTCGGGCCTGCTGCTGCCCTGGGTGTGCTTTCCTGCAACCCACTGGGACCCGCGACCTGGGAGGGTGGACAACCCACAAATGTCCCCTCGCGCGTGGAGCTGTTGAAAACGCTTGGTACATCCGTGGCCTGCATCTCCTCCAATTGCAATATCACCATCAGATCAGCCCTCACCCCACTCCATGAAAAATATTGTCGGGTTGCTGCTACTCCTCATTCTCCTCCTGGTCCTCCTCCTGATCGCCCTGTGGAACTTGTTCAGTACGACCGAGGTCGTCGGGGTCATCCACTTCCGCTTGTGACAAGGTGACGGAATCTTGTCCTCCTTACTGGATGTCTGCGAAACATCCGCAAAATATTACAGAACAGACGAATGGTTAGCAGCAGGGGAGGGGCCAGGGTGACATGAGTAGGCTCACCCAGCGCACGTAGGAACACGGCGAATGATAGTACATTGCATAAACCGAGAGGGGACCTCATAGAAACGTTTAAAATTCTGACGGGTTTAGACAGGTTAGATGCAGGAAGAATGTTCCCAATGTTGGGGAAGTCCAGAACCAGGGGACACAGTCTGAGGATAAGGGGTAAGCCATTTAGGACTGAGATGAGGAGAAACTTCTTCACCCAGAGAGTGGTGAACCTGTGGAATTCTCTACCACAGAAAGTAGTTGAGGCCAATTCACTAAATGTATTCAAAAGGGAGTTAGATGAAGTCCTTACTACTCTGGGGATCAAGGGGTATGGCGAGAAAGCAGGAAGGGGGTACTGAAGTTTCATGTTCAGCCATGAACTCATTGAATGGCGGTGCAGGCTAGAAGGGCTGAATGGCCTGCTCCTGCACCTATTTTCTATGTTTCTATGAAGCCTAGCCGACGGAGAGTACATCGTATAAACCAAAGTGTAGCCCACTTGTGCCGACCCAGACTGGATCTTGCAGGACTTGCCCTCTCTCTGCAACCTGGGCCCAGCATCCACACGGGTGGTTGATCTTCGGGACCCACCGACAATTCCTGCGATTCTACTTCCCAATGCTATTAGTGGGTGCAGTCTTGGCGGATCTCCACCAGTTTTCGTCTGCTCTCGGTGGTTGTCGGACACCTTGATCTGCAAAGATGGCAATAGAAATTTTTAAAGAGAGTGGCCTTCTGTTGTCGTTGCATGCACAGATAGTCACATTTACAATTCAAGTAATTATGGTGCATAAATAAAAATATTACTTGCTCTAATAGGAGCAGGGAGGTCTTACTGCAGTTGTACAGGACCTTGGTGAAGCCACACCTGGAATATTGTGTTCAGTTTTGGTCTCCTAATCTGAGGAAGGACATTCTTGCTATTGAGGGAGTGCAGCGAAGGTTCACCAGACTGATTCCCGGGATGGCAGGACTGACATATGAAGAAAGACTGGATCGACTAGGCTTATATTCACTGGAATTTAGAAGAATGAAAGGGGATCTCATAGAAACATATAACATTCTGACAGGATTGGACAGGTTAGATGCAGAAAGAATGTTCCCGTATTGGGGAAGTCCAGAACCAGGGGTCACGATCTAAAGATAAAGGGTAAGCCATTTAGGACCGAGATGAGGAGAAACTTCTTCATTCAGAGAGTTGTGAGCATGTGGAATTCTCTACCGCAGAAAGTTGTTGAGGCCAGTTCGTTGGATATATTCAAAAGGGAGTTAGATGTGGCTCTTCCGGCTAAAGGGATCAAGGGGTATGGAGAGAAAGCAGGAATGGGGTACTGAAGTTGCTTGATCAGCCATGATCATATTGAGTGGTGCAGGCTTGAAGGGCCGAATGGCCTACTCCTGCACCTATTTTCTATGTTTCTATGTTTCTATGTTTCTAATTGCTTGGCAAAGGTCCTGCCACTTCTTCCGGCACTGCTGGTCAGTCCTCCTGATGGACCTCACTGAAGAAACCTGTTCAGCAACGCCTTGCCAAGCTTGAGCTATTGCTGCTGGTTTAAGTTTACCAGCACGCTTCTTGCCAATCTGGCACCATCCTCTCTCCTCCCAGGGCCTCATTGACGTCTTGGTTAAACGTCCTGGCCATTTTTCCTTTCCAAATCACCCTCCATTTTTCATTTTGCAGCTCCTGTGTGGAAGTATTCACAAATCTCCTGGAACTTGCAATGGTCTTTACAAATGTCTGATTCAGACCAGGAAGTGTACTGCACGTGCGTGGGCACGCCCGCACATGAAAAACGGACGATTATTTTTTCTTTTTATTGCGCATGCGCAGAACGGGCGTTATTTTTAACATAAAAAATGTAACCTCCATCCTTAAAAGCGACGGTATTTTAAGGCTGCACCAAAATTTTTTAAACTTTTGGTGAAACTTAGGCCTAATTTCTTTGGCGTTAATTCGGCATAAAAAAAACAGCTGTTATTCGCAAATAGCGCCAAAAAACGGTGCTGTTCTTAAATGTGTAATTTCCAGCCCTTTGTGTGTAGAAGTGTTTCCTAATTTCATTCCTGAAACGTCTAGCTCTTTTTTTTAGACTCTGCCCCCTAGTCCTAAACTCCTCAACCAGCGGAAGTAGTTTTTCTCTATCTATCAATTACTCTATCTATTACCTTTTCTTTCATATAACTTAACTAATTTAGCATTCGATTTCCTATGTTCTCCAAGTTTTCATTTCGCTGTAAGTCACTTTGTGAGATGTCTGTAATATACAAAATCTACTACGTAGCAATCATTCACCAATTCTGTTACATTCTAATAGAGCTGTAAGCCATGACCTTGCTTTCATGAGCTCATGTCAGTTTTGAATTATTGCTTCTGCTCCTATTAAATCAACCTGAATTCCTTCTTTGACTCCCAATACTTTCCGTATCTGTCATTTTTCATTAAGGGCGACATATTGGCAACAATGTGAAACGGGACAACTTCCGAAGTGTGCAAAGTTGCTAAAGCCGGGGATACGATTTGTGTGGCAGTATGACTTCCCAAACGGAAGATACTTCTAGACTGGTCTAAAAAGAAAAAGAAAGACTTGCATTTATATAGCGCCGTTAACAACCCCAGGCCGTCCTAAAGTGCTTTGCAGCCAATGAAGTATTTTTGAAGTGTAGTCACTGTTGCAACGTGGAAACACGGCAGCCAATTTGCGCACAGCAAGCTCCCACAAACAGCAATGTGATAATGACCAGATAATCTGTTTTAATAATGTTGATTGAGGGATAAATATTGGCCCAGTACACCGGGGAGAACTCCCCTGCTCTTCTTCGAAATAGTGCCATGGGATTTTTTGCATCCACCTGAGAGCAGACGGGGCCTCGGTTTAACGTCTCATCTGAAAGACGGCACCTCCGACAGTGCAGCACTCCCTCAGCACCTCACCGGGAGTGTCAGCCTAGATTTTTGTGCTCCAGTCTCTGGAGTGGGACTTGAACCAACAATCTGCTACAACTCCGAGACAAGAGTGGTAGAAAGAATGAGGAGAGACATATAAACAAAAGGGTGCAATCCTAAAGGTGGTGCATGAACTGAGAGACTTGGGGATATGTGTGTATAAATTGTTGAAGGTGGCAGGGCAGGTTGAGAAAGCGGTTAAAAGGCTTACAGGATCCTGGGCTTCATAAATAGAGGTGTAGAGTACAAAAGTGTGGAAGTTATGATGAATCTTTATAAAACACTGGTTCAGCCTCGACTGCAGTATTGTGTCCAATTCTGAGCACCACACTTTAGGAAGGATGTGGAGGCCTTAGAGAGGGTGCAGAAAAGATTTACGAGAATGGTTCCAGGGATGAGGGACTTTAGTGACGGGGATAGACTGGAGAAGCTGGGGTTGTTCTTCTTGGAGCAGAGAAGGTTAAGAGGAGATTTGATGGTGGTGTTCAAAATCATGAGGGGTCTGGACAGAGTAGATGGAGAGAAACTGTTCCCATTGGTGGAAGGGTCGAGAACCAGAGGACACAAATTTAAGGCGATTGGCAGAAGAACCAAAGGCGACATGAGAAAAAACTTTTTTACACAGCGAGTGGTTAGGATCTGGAATGTGCTGCCTGAGAGGGTGGTGGAGGCAGATTCAATCGTGGCTTTCAAAAAGGAGTTGGATAAGTACCTGAAGAGAAAAGATTTGCAAGACTACGGGGAAAGGGCGGGGTAGTGGGACTCACTGAGAGTCGGCACGGGCTCGACGGGCCGAATGGCCTTCCTCCGTGCTGCAACAGTTCTATGATTCTATGATTTGGTGAAGGAAATTAAAAGCCTTTTCAGAAACAGCCCAATGTGGGAACATGCGAACACAGCACAGGACCATGAACAATGATCGGCCATCATCAGCTGCCTCTTTCAGGTGTAGCATCATCTCCAGACGACGCTTCCTCTTAACAAGTGCCATGTGCTGTGTGAGAGCCATTAATCACTGCAGCTAGTGTTCACAAGGAACCACCACGACAGCTGGAATCCAGCTGAGTCAGGCAAACCAGCCTCCAGTTCCTTTTAGAGCTATCAGCAGTAATGTTCTGGGCACAGTGTTGTGGTATATGCTGTGTTAATACAGAACCATGTTTTGGTGTATTCTCCTGCCCTCGCAACATGGCAGCTTTATATTTGCTATGGCTCACACTGTGACTGCAATTATACAGCATTCAAATGTGTCCTCATTCTACCCCCCTCTCCTGTGGGCTTACATTTCGGACCGCACTGCGATGGAGAAGACCTGCTTCGTGTTAATGATATTTAAGGTGCTGCTGGAGTAGGACACTCCTCTTCTTAGACAGTCGCTCGGAGTCATAGAAACATAGAAAATAGGAGCAGTAGTAGGCCATTCGGCCCTTCTAGTCTGCACCGCCATTCAATATGATCATGGCTGATCCTCTATCTCAACAAATTCCTGCATTTTCCCCATACTCCTTGATGTCTTTTGTGTCTAGAAATCTATCTATCTCCCTCTTTAAATATATTCAGTGACTTGGCCTCCACAGCCTTCTGTGGTAGAGAATTCCACAGGCTCACCACCCTCTGAGTGAAAACATTTCTCCTCATCTTGGTCCTAAATTTCCGACCCCGTATCCTGAGACTGTGACCCCTTGTTCTAGACTTCCCAGCCCGGGGAAACACCCTCCCCACATCCAGTCTGTCCAACCCCGTCAGAATTTTATACGTTTCAATGAGATCCCCTCTCATTCTTCTAAACTCTAGTGAATACAGGCCCGGTCGACCCAATCTCTCCTCCGACAAGGATGACTTGCTTCCACATTAACATAAGTTCTCAGGTGGCTAATGGGACCAATGCGGGACCTGCAGTCTCTGTCACAGGTGGAGCAGACGGGGTGGTCGGAGGGACGGGTGGGTGGGGGGGCTTGGGTTGTCGTGCGCTCCTCCCGCTGTTTGTACTTGGCTCCCGCGTGCTCCCGGTGAAGAGACTCGAGGCGTTCCGCGCCTTCCCGGATGCTCCTCCTCCACTTTGACCGTTCTTGGGCCAGGAATTCCCAAGAGTCGGTGGGGATGTGACATTTTTTTCAAGGAGGCTTTGAGGGTGTCCTTGAAGCATTTTCTCTGACCTCCCTGGGGCTTGCCTGCCGTGATGTAGCTCGGAGTAGTGCGCTTGTTTTGGGAGTCAAGGATCGGGCATGCGGACAATGTGGCCCGCCCACCAGAACTGTTCGAACTCCTGCAAATACAAAATTTATTGGCAGGATAGACGCACCAACCTCAGCGTTCTCTCTCAGGCCAACATCCTCAGCATTGAGGCACTGACCACATTCGTACAGCACTACAGAGTGCACTGCCACACGTTGCATGGCCTCTGGATCTCTGTGCCATGCCCAATGGACCACCACCATCTCTAACAGCAGCACAACTGAGAGACTACCCATGGCCTAAAATGCACTTCATCTGTCCTGGTGTTAACAAGTGAGTGTCAGCTATAAATTCTGTTGTCTTTTTTTACTGCAGCGGTTTCTTGTCTGTGAAGAAAATCTCCTCCTGGAAGCTCCCTGTACTATTATTTGAGATGATTTCCCCCCGGGTGGTGCTGGACACAGATTGGAAACCCGGAAGAACAGATTTCCATTGGGGCCTGCCAAATTTAACATTTATTTTTCTCCGATTCCCGGCTGCCTTGGGAGGCTGGTTGGCTTAACAGGTGGGCAGGCCTTTGGCACAAGGCCGCATTCGGGGGGGGTGGGGGGGAGGGAGGCGAAGGAGGGAGAGGGTTTGGAGATTGGAGGCCTGGGGGAGGGGGCGGATAAGTTGGGAGGCCTCGGGGATGAGATCGTTGGGAGATTGGAATTGTCGGGGGTGGGTGGGGGTCCGACTGCAGGGGGGCTGGGGTTAGCGATGCAGATACTTTGGATCCAGCAGGTAAGTGGAGGCATCTGCTGGAGCCAGCAGTCCTCGCCTGCCTTCAGCCGGTGGGTTCCCCGAGCCCCAGGAATCCCGACCGGCCAGATTTAACTTTGAAATCATGGGTCAATATGAAGCACTTTCATTATAATATTTAAATTGCCTCCTGTGGGAGCGGATTGGCTACCCGACCGCTCCCAGCTCCGTTAAAATCGCAAGTGGGTGGGTTGGGGTCGTGATTCAGATTTTTAACTCTGTGACCTCCCACCCGTCCCAACCCCGCCCGTTTTTCCGGGTTATATTTCTCCCCGATGTTTCTATGTGAACCGTCCAGTGAGATTCCTGTTTGAAAAATATACCTTTCTGAAGTCGTTCCACTTGCCGTGGCAAGCTGGTATCCAAACACCCACTGAAAATAATCCTTCCCATGCCACCGCCACAGTAGATAAATCAGAACTGCATTCTGATGGTGCACGCACTTGGTGTTTTGGGTAAAGTGCATTTATCTATTAAAGCTGTGTTGGGTTGTGTTCTCCCGACACAACTTATCAACTGTTGTACGACTGCCAGTGGAGATATGCTGCTACAAGTGGCAACATTGCCACATGCAGGACAACTGCAGTATAAAAGGTTTATTTATTTCTCTTTGTCAGTTTTCTTTCTTTGCACCTTTCCTGATGGTGTCGACTTTTTGCTGGCCAAAACGCCGAGAGCATGCAGGAATCAAGCGCGGGCAGCGGAAAGAGCGTGCGGCAAGCCAGACTCCCCGCCCACCCTTTCCTCCACCTGTGACGGAGGCTGTCATTCCCGTATTGGAATGTTCAGTCACCTGAGAACTCGCTTTTAGAGTGGGAGCAAGTCTTCCTCGATTTCGAGGGACTGCCTACGATGATGATGGTCAATAATTGTCAGTCTTCCTCCAGTACCTCCCTAAAATGACCATTGTTCAACAACAACAACTTGTATTTATATAGCGCTTTTAACATCCAAGGTGCTTCACAGGAGTATTCTGAGACAAAAAAATTTGACACTGAGCCACATAAGGAGAATTTAGGGCAGGTGACCAAAAGCTTGGTCAATGAAGTAAGTTTTAAGGGGCGTCTTAAAGGAGGAAATAGAGGCTTGGGGCCCAGGCAACAGAAGGCACGGCCACCGATGGTGGAGCGATTATAATCTGGGATGCTCCGGAGGGCTGAATTAGAGGAGCGCAGACATCTCGGGGCGGGGGGGGGGGGGGTGTTGTGGGGCTGGAGGAGATTACAGAGACAGGGAGGGGCGAGGCCCTGGAGGGTGTCATGTATTCAACTGTCATTGCAACCCATGTATAAACTGACCTAAGTTGTACACGGTGAGAACATTGACCACTAGGTGATGAACTTGTGGGAGACACTCCTAACCTGGACTTTCAGGTATAAAAGGGGAAGCTCCTCCCACCTTCATCACTTCAGTGCTGGCTAATAAAGGTTACTGGTCACAGAGTGACCTTCTCTCAAGTATGGGCCTCGTGTGCATTTATACTGTATAGTAAGGGCATATTAGAGGGATTTGAAAACAAGGATGAGAATTTTGAAAGCGAGGCATTGCTTAACCGGGAGCCAATGTAGGTCAGCGAGCACAGGGGTGATAGGTGAACGGGATTTGGTGCGAGTTAGGCAGCCGAGTATTGGATCACCTCTAGTTTTCGTAGGGTAGAATGTGGGAGGCCAGCCAGGGGTGCTTTGGAATAGTCAAGTCTAGAGGTAACCGAGGCATGGATGAGGGCTTCAGCAGTGGATGAGCTGAGGTAGGGGCAGAAACAGGTGATGATACAGAGATGGAAATTGGCGGTCTTAGTTATGCTGCGGATATGTAGTCGAAAGCTCATTTCAGGGTCAAATATGAAACCAAGGTTGCGAATCGTGTGGTTCAGCCTCAGACAGGAGTTGGGGAGAGAGATGGAGTCAGTGTCCAGGGAACAGAGTTTGTGGAGGGGACCAAAAACAATGGCTTCATAAGAATGTAAGAACATAAGAAATAGGAGCAGGAGTAAACCATTTGGCCCCTCGAGCCTGATCGCCATTTAATAAGATCATGGCTGATCTGGTCATGGACTCAGCTCCACTTCCCTACCTGCTCCCCATAACCCTTTATTCCCTTATTGCTCAAAAATCTGTCTATCTCTGCCTTAAATATATTCAATGACCCAGCCTCCACAGCTCTCTGGGCCAGAGAATTCCACAGATTTACAACCGTCTGAGAGAAGAAATTCCTCCTCATCTCAGTTTTAAATGGGCGGCCCCTTATTCTGAGACTATGTCCCTAGTTTTAGTTTCCCCTATGAGTGGAAATATCCTCTTTGCATCCACCTTGTCAAGCCCCCTCATTATCTTATATGTTTCGATAAAATCACCTCTCATTCTTCTGAACTCCAATGAGTATAGGCCCAACCTACTCAACCTGTCTTCATAAGTCAGCCCACTCATCTCCAGAAACAACCTAGTGAACCTTCTCTGAACAGCCGTCAGTGGAAATATATCCTTCCTTAAGTACTATTGATGTGTGACCCATGACACCGAGAAATCATGGATTCAACTTAAAATGTTCGAAACCACATAGACGGAATATTATCAAACAATATTTGACATTGAGCGGCATGAAGAGATATTAAGACATTTAACAGGTTTTAAGCAGCGTCTTAAAAGAGAGGAGGGAGAGGTGGAGAGATTTAGGGAGGGAATTCCAGAGCTTAGGGCTTCGGTAGTTGAAGACACAGCCACCAACGGTGGAGTGATGAAAATCAGGGATGCTCAAAGCTACATTAGGAAAAGCATTTATCAGTGTGACTAGGTACCCAGGGTTGCGCCTTCACTTGTACACATTTACAGCGACATACCTCGCTGAAATCACACTGTGCACTATTAATAATAGATGCATTAACATGTTCCTATAAAATTCCTCTTTTGTTTTTGCCTTTTAGGTTCATAAAACCTTCATTTTATTAAAAAAATATCAAAGGCATTCGATGGAAATGCAATAATTGTTACTAAAATCTTACAACATAATTTCAACCCCTGTAAGTATGTTTTGAAAATCAACCTAATTGTTACTGGAAAATAAAGAGGAATAATGGGAAAGGTTGGAAATCTGAAATTAAAAATAAAAAACAATACACATTAGGCTAGTCGTTAATTGTAAAGGTTAATGGTTTGGATGTAATCTGATGGGACTTATGCCTGTGAAATGTTATAAACCTGACTTTTCCATTTCCAGGTGCTGACGTATTTCCAGCTATTTGTCCATTTTCATAGAATCATAGAAATTTACAGCACAGAAGGAGGCCATTCGGCCCATCGTGTCCGCACCGGCCAACAAAGAGCTACCCAGCCTAATCCCACTTTCCAGCTCTCAACCTGTAACCCTGTAGGTTACGGCACTTCAGGTGCACATCCAAGTATTTTTTAAATGCAATGAGGGTTTCTGCCTCTACCACCCTTTCAGGTAGTGAGTTCCAGGCCCCCACCCGCCTTTAGGTGAAAAGAATTCTCCTCAAATCCCCTCTAAACCTTCTTCCACTTACTTTAAATCTATGCCCCCTGGTTGTTGACCCCTCTGCTAAGGGAAATTAGGTCTTCCCCTCAACCTCTTCTGTTCCAAAGAAAACAACCCCAGCCTATCCAATCTTTCCTCATAGCTAAAATTCTCCTGTCCTGGCAACATCCTCGTAAATCTCCTCTGCACTCCAAGGTCCCATTGTTCCTTTAAACTTTTAAGTGTCCTACCATTTAATGTGTCATTCCTTGCTTTGTTAGCTCTCCCCAAATGCATGACCTTACATTTGTCTGGATTGAATTCCATTTGCCACTGTTCTGCCCACCTGACCAGTCCATTGATATCTTCCTGCAGTCTACAGCTTTCTTCATTATCAAGCACACGGCCAATTTTTTTATCATCTGCAAACTTCTTAATCACACCCCTTACATTCAAGTCTAAATCATTGATATGTACCACAAAAAGCAGGGACCCAGCACTGAGCCAAGCGGAACCCCACTGGAAAACAGCCTTCCAGTCACAAAAACATCCATTGACCATTCCCCTTTGCTTCCTGCCTCTAAGACAATTTTGGATCCACTTTGCCTTGGATCCCATGGGCTTTTACTTTCGTGACCAGTATGCCATAATGGGACCTTATCAAAAGCCTTGCTCAAGTCCATATACACTACATTGTACGCACTGCCCTCATCGACCCTCCTGGTTACCTCCTCAAAAATGTTCAATCAAGTTAGTCAGACATGACCTTCCCTAAACAAATCCATGCTGACTGCTATTTCTGGTTGCTCATTCCTGGAATTGCCAGTAAAGATCATCGGAATGCCAGCTTTCTCCACTTGAGAGAATTAGAAACATAGAAACATAGAAAACAGGTGCAGGAGTAGGCCATTCGGCCCTTCGAGCCTGCACCACCATTCAATGAGTTCATGGCTGAACATGCAACTTCAGTACCCCATTCCTGCTTTCTCACCATACCCCTTGATCCCCCGAGTAGTAAGGACTTCATCTAACTCCTTTTTGAATATATTTAGTGAATTGGCCTCAACAACTTTCTGTAGTAGAGAATTCCACAGGTTCACCACTCTCTGGGTGAAGAAAATCCTCCTCATCTCGGTCCTAAATGGCTTACCCCTTATCCTTAGACTGTGTCCCCTGGTTCTGGACTTCCCCAACATTGGGAACATTCTTCCTGCATCTAACCTGTCTAACCCCGTCAGAATTTTAAACGTTTCTATGAGGTCCCCTCTCATTCTTCTGAACTCCAGTGAATACAAGCCCAGTTGATCCAGTCTTTCTTGATAGGTCAGTCCCGCCATCCCGGGAATCAGTCTGGTGAACCTTCGCTGCACTCCCTCAATAGCAAGAATGTCCTTCCTCAGGTTAGGAGACCAAAACTGTACACAATACTCCAGGTGTGGCCTCACCAATGCCCTGTACAACTGTAGTAACACCTCCCTGCTCCTGTACTCCAATCCCTTCACTATGAAGGCCAACATGCCATTTGCTTTCTTAACCGCCTGCTGTACCTGCATGCCAACCTTCAATGACTGATGTACCATGACACCCAGGTCTCTTTGCACCTCCCCTTTTCCTAATCTGTCACCATTCAGATAATAGTCTGTCTCTCTGTTTTTACCACCAAAGTGGATAACCTCACATTTATCCACATTATACTTCATCTGCCATACATTTGCCCACTCACCTAACCTATCCAAGTCACTCTGCAGCCTCATAGCATCCTCCTCGCAGCTCACACTGCCACCCAACTTAGTGTCATCCGCAAATTTGGAGATACTACATTTAATCCCCTCATCTAAATCATTAATGTACAGTGTAAACAGCTGGGGCCCCAGCACAGAACCTTGCGGTACCCCATTAGTCACTGCCTGCCATTCTGAAAAGTACCCATTTACTCCTACTCTTTGCTTCCTATCTGACAACCAGTTCTCAATCCATGTCAGCACACTACCCCAATCCCATGTGCTTTAACTTTGCACATTAATCTCTTGTGTGGGAGCTTGTCGAAAGCCTTCTGAAAGTCCAAATATACCACATCAACTGGTTCTCCCTTGTCCACTCTACTGGAAACATCCTCAAAAAATTCCAGAAGATTTGTCAAGCATGATTTCCCTTTCACAAATCCATGCTGACTTGGACCTATCATATCACCTCTTTCCAAATGCGCTGCTATGACATCCTTAATAATTGATTCCATCATTTTACCCACTACTGATGTCAGGCTGACCGGTCTATAATTCCCTGTTATCTCTCTCACTCCTTTTTTAAAAAGTGGGGTTACATTGGCTACCCTCCACGCCATAAGAACTGATCCAGAGTCAATGGAATGTTGGAAAATGACTGTCAATGCATCCACTATTTCCAAGGCCACCTCCTTAAGTACTCTGGGATGCAGTCCATCAGGCCCTGGGGATTTATCGGCCTTCAATCCCATCAATTTCCCCAACACAATTTCCCGACTAATACGGATTTCCCTCAGTTCCTCCTCCTTATTAGACCCTCCGACCCCTTTTATATTCGGAAGGTTGTTTGTGTCCTCCTCAGTGAATACCGAACCAAAGTACTTGTTCAATTGGTCTGCCATTTCTTTGTTCCCCGTTATAACTTCCCCTGATTCTGACTGCAGGGGACCTACGTTTGTCTTTACTAACCTTTTTCTCTTTACATATCTATAGAAGCTTTTGCAGTCCATTTTAATGTTCCCTGCAAGCTTCTTCTCGTACTCCATTTTCCCTGCCCTAATCAAATCCTTTGTCCTCCTCTGCTGAGTTCTAAATTTCTCCCAGTCTCTGGGTTCGCTGCTATTTCTGGCCAATTTGTATGCCACTTCCTTGGCTTTAATTCCATCCCTGATTTCCCTTGATAGCCATGGTTGAGCCACCTTCCCTTTTTTATTTTTACGCCAGACAGGAATGTACAATTGTTGTAGTTCATCCATGCAGTCTCTAAATGTCTGCCATTGCCCATCCACAGTCAACCCCTTCAGTATCATTCGCCAATCTATCCTAGCCAATTCACGCCTCATACCTTCAAAGTTACCCTTCTTTAAGTTCTGGACCATGGTCTCTGAATTAACTGTTTCATTCTCCATCCTAATGTAGAATTCCACCATATTATGGTCACTCTTCCCCAAGGGACCTCGCACAACGAGATTGCTAATTAATCCTCTCTCATTACACAACACCCAGTCTAAGATGGCCTCCCCCCTAGTTGGTTCCTCGACATATTGGTCTAAAAAACCATCCCTTATGCACTCCAGGAAATCCTCCTCCACCGTATTGCTTCCAGTTTGGTTAACCCAATCTATGTGCATATTAAAGTCACCCATTATAACTGCTGCACCTTTATTGCACGCACCCCTAATTTCATGTTTGATGCCCTCCACAACATCACTACTACTGTTTGGAGGTCTGTACACAACTCCCACTAACGTTTTTTGCCCTTTGGTGTTCTGCAGCTCTACCCATATAGATTCCACATCATCCAAGCTAATGTCCTTCCGAACTATTGCCTTAATTTCCTCCTTAACCAGCAATGCTACGCCACCTCATTTTCCTTTTATTCTATCCTTCCTGAATGTTGAATACCCCTGAATGTTGAATACCCCTGGATGTTGAGTTCCCAGCCCTGATCAGCCTGGAGCCACATCTCTGTAATCCCAATCACATCATATTTGTTAACATCTATTTGCACAGTTAATCATCCACCTTATTGCGGATACTCCTTGCATTAAGACACAAAGCTTTCAGGCTTGTTTTTTTAACACCTTGTCCTTTTAGAATTTTGCTGTACAATGGCCCTTTTTGTTCTTTGCCTTGGGTTTCTCTGCCCTCCACTTTTCCTCATCTCTTTTCTGTCTTTTGCTTTTGCCTCCTTTTTGTTTCCCTCTGTCTCCCTGCATTGGTTCCCATATAAATAAGGGTTGGCACACCTATGATCCAGGTTCTGAATGCAGTGACTGAAGAGTCTGAAATGCCAGATGGGCCTGTGTGGGCGATCCAATTGGCACCCATTCTGGGCACGAAACAGTAGAATAATTCAGAGGTTCTTTTAGATGCACATTTAGGGATGAGGATCCCTGTTGCTGATCATTGCTGTTTCTATTCTAGCTTATTAATGCAATGCATTAGTTTTGTTTTTCTTTTCATTGTGTGCCACGATTACAATCTGGCCCTCAAAAGACAAAATTCGCTGCTTGTGTTACTTGTACTGATATATAAGTTAAACTCCTTCTCAAAATGAGACTTCTTAAAATTCAATATGCAACTTTCCCACTGCCTAAACTAATATATCTGTTCACAGAACAAAACATCTTTATCTTTTGCAGTAGGTTCTTTTGTTGCCAATTTCTCATCATTCCTTTTCCGCTAAAGGGATTAACTATTACAGTTTTGTGTGGTCAGCCGTGGCTCAGTGGGCAGCACTCTCGTCTCAGTCCGTAAGTTGAGGGTTCAAGTCCCACTCCGAGACTTGAGCACAAAAATCTAAGCTGGCGCTCCCAGTGCAGTGCTGAGGGAGCGCTGCACTGTTGGAGGCGCCGTCTTTTGAACGGGATGTTAAACCGAGGCCCCCTCTGTCCTCTCAGTTGGACGTAAAAGATTGCATGCCACTTTTTCGAAGACGTGCAGGGGAGTTATCCTTGGTGGCCTGCCCAATATTTATCCCTCAACCATCACCTGAAGCAGATTATCTGGTCATTATCACATTGCTGTGTGTGGGAGCTTGCTGTGCGCAAATTGGCTGCCGTGTTTCCCACATTATAATAGTGACTACACTTCAAAAGTACTTCATTGGCTGTAAAGTGCGCCGGGATGTGCTGAAGTTGTGAAAGCTATATAAATGCATCTTTCTTTACTGAGTATCATGGCTATTCTGCATGTGTAAATCCAGGTGAACACTTGTACGTTTGCTTATCACAGGGAAAATGGAAGGAACGTGATGACCAAAGGCAATCCTATCCACACCCAATGTTCACGCACAAAGGCCTAGAAATTGGGTACCGCCCTGTTTGGGGGCGGTAACAGGCATGAGATTTTGCACCAAGCGCTGAAGTGGGGTTACCGTACTCAAAAGGAAGTGCAACGCTAAATCAAGTGCTCCGCCGCCTTCCTGGAGCAGGAGCGGGGCTTACGGCTCGGCAGCGCTACGCACTGGTGCCGCGTAACGCTGCCACGTACAAGGAGCTCGTCCCCGAATTAAAGGGAGGGTCCCAAAGCTGCATACTGTGCACATTGGGAAACCCACCTACCTGGACCACCGGGGAATGGGGAGTGCCGCGATCAGCCACGCACTCCAGCAGCGTTCCGAAGCCGTGCGACCGCGGCACCGGAGCAGGAAGCGAACGTGCTGCGGTGCAGAGGGACCTGGGGGTCCTTGTGCATGAAACTCTTTTTGGAGTTTACCTGCAAAACATAAACATTAAAACCATGCCACCCGCCTGGGTGACACAGCAGACATTTTCAAGGCCCCTTTTTTTTTTTTCCTTTTTTTTTTTTTTTTTTTGGGGCGCTAAAATCAAATTTTTCCAGTGCCCCCTATAAAAGGGAAGGGGTCCTTGTGCATGAATCCCAAAAAGTTAGTTTGCAGGTGCAGCAGGTAATCAGGAAGGCGAATGGAATGTTGGCCTTCATTGCGAGAGGGATGGAGTACAAAAGCAGGGAGGTCCTGCTGCAACTGTACAGGGTATTGGTGAGGCCGCACCTGGAGTACTGCGTGCAGTTTTGGTCACCTTACTTAAGGAAGGATATACTGGCTTTGGAGAGGGTACAGAGGCGATTCACTAGGCTGATTCCGGAGATGAGGGGGTCACCTTATGATAGATTGAGTAGACTGGGTCTTTACTCATTGGAGTTCAGAAGGATGAGGGGTGATCTTATAGAAACATTTAAAATAATGTAAGGGATAGACAAGACAGAGGCAGAGAGGTTGTTTCCACTGGTCAGGGAGACTAGAACTAGGGTGCACAGCCTCAAAATACGGGGGAGCCAATTTAAAACCGAGTTGAGAAGGAATTTCTTCTCCCAGAGGGTTGTGAATCTGTGGAATTCTCTGCCCAAGGAAGCAGTTGAGGCTAGCTCATTGAATGTATTCAAATCACAGATAGATAGATTTTTAAGGGAATTAAGGGTTATGGGGAGCGGGCGGGTAAGTGGAGCTGAGTCCACGGCCAGATCAGCCATGATCTTGTTGAATGGCGGAGCAGGCTCGAGGGGCTAGATGGCCTACTCCTGTTCCTAATTCTTATGTTCTTATGAAACGGGAGTTTTTTTTTTACCAGCAGCAGCCGACCACCTCCCCGTTAAATTTTCGCCCCGGTAGTGGCCGCCCGCCCGGTACACGTCCCCTGAAGCTGTCGCTGTCAGCACCCGGCATCACCGAATTTAACCGGAGCCGTTAGCGGCAGGCACAAATGCACCCAATTTCTCTCCCATACATTTTTCAGCATGTGGTCACTGAATGGCGATCAGCCCTGGCTAATGTTTCCCGAGGTATTAGTGATGTATCCAATTGTAGTTCTACTCCAGGGACTTGAGCACATAAATCTAGGCTGACACTCCCAGTGCAGTGCTGAGGGAGTGCTGCACTGTCGAAGGTGCCGTCTTTCGGATGAGACGTTAAACCGAGGCCCCGTCTGCTCTCTCAGGTGGATGTAAAAGATCCCATGGCACTATTTTGAAGAAAGAGCAGGGGAGCTATCCCCGGTGTCCTGGGGCCAATATTTATCCTTCAATCAACATCACTAAAACAGATTATCTGGTCATTATCACATTGCTGTTTGTGGGAGCTTGCTGTGTGCAAATTGGCTGCTGCGTTTCCCACATTACAACAGTGACTACACTCCAAAAGTACTTCATTGGCTGTAAAGCGCTTTGAGTCGTTCAGTGGTCGTGAAAGGCGCTATATAAATGTAAGATTGTCTTTATTTCGTTCCTTTACTACCATCCTGGCCCAGATCAGCTAATTGAGGGCAGACCAGGACTTGAACTTGCGGTTTTGTAAACAGTTTGGTTCAGTTACACACTGCATTCACAAACTGAACCATTGAGGAGCCCAGATAGCTCATCAAAAATATTTACATGTACCTATAATTCAAACCCCTTTTGACACAAAAGACTATTGCACCCATGTTGAATGCTTTGTTGGGAGTTGGCCCAATTTGCCAACTTCTACCATGTAAGTGTCAATTAGGACACACCAGACCCAGTCAATCCGAAATCTTTCATTAGAGTAAACCGAGCAATTATTTTAAATACATGGTTATTCGCTGCTTTCTTTTAGGTTCTTCAGCATCACTTTGAAGATCATTTCCTGATGAGGATGAGGAATGTTCACAAACTCACACGGAAGTGCGGGAGAACGTTTATAATCTCTTGCTTTGTATGCTTCATGCCAGGCCTGTGTGGAGGGGCCCATGTCTGTACTTGACTTCAAGGAGATGTTAACAGTACAACTTATATTCCACAATCTTCTTTTGACCCGTTTAGAAATTCGATGATTTTCTTTTATTCAGTCTTGGGATGTGGGCATAGCTTGCAAGGCTGAAAGAAAAAAGAAAGATTTGCATTTATATAGCGCCTTTCATGACTTTGGGACATCCCAAAGCGCTTTACAGCCAATGAAGTACTTTTGGAGTGTAGTCACTGTTGTAATGTGGGAAACGCGGCAGCCAATTTGTGCACAGCAAGCTCGCAAAAAAAACAATGCGATAATGACTGGATAATCTGTTTTAGTGATGTTGATTGAAGGGCACCAGGTATAACTCTCCTGCTCTTCTTCAAAATATTGCCGTGGGATCTTTTACGTCCACTTGAGAGGGCAGACAGGGCCTCAGTTTAACATCTCATCTGAAAGGCGGCATCTCCGACAGTGCAGTGCTCCCTCAGCACTGCACTGGGAGTGTCAGCCTAGGTTTTTGTGCTCAAGTCTCTGGAGTAGGATTTGAACCCACAACCTTCTGACTCAGAGGTGAGAGTGCGCTGCCCACTGAGCTACGGCTGACACTGGCTGGCAGTTATTACCCATCCCTAGATGTCGTTAGCTGGTGGTGCGCTCTCTTCAACCACTGCAATAGCAGTTTTGGTAAAAGTGAGAGGCTTGCTTGGCCACTTCAGAGAACAGCTCAGGGGTCAACCACGTTGGAATGGGATTGGAGTCACATATAGGCCTGACCGAGTAAGGACGGCAGATTTCCTTCCCTAAAAGGACATGAGTGAACCAGTTTGGTTTTAAATGACAAAAAAATAGTCAACTTTTTTTTTTAATATCAAGATTTAAGAAACTGAATTCAAATTCTTGAACTGCCATGGTGGGATTAGAATTTACGCCCTGTGGCTATTGGTCCAGCTCTCTGGTTTACTGATCCAGTAACATAGCCATTACATATGCTAATGAGTTGGTGTGAATGTCCAAATCTCAATCTAATGATATGTTAATCATTCATGAAGCATATTTACTTCTAAATTCTAATAGCATGTTAATGACTTGGGATGACTGCCCAGTTCTTTGTTTCAATGATGTGTTAATGATATGCTAACCTCATGATATTTCTCTCTCTCTCATTTTTAGATATTAAAAGCAAACATGAAATATTGAGTGAGGTTTTGTTTATATCATCACGATGAAGATATTCAGCACAAGGAGGGTGAAACCTATTCCCATGTTCACACCCACAGCCAACTTTAAACATGCCCAGTGTATTCAGCTTCTGAAAGATCTTCAAGTTGCCAGCTGTGGCTCAGAGGGCAGCTCTCTCTCTCTCTCTCTCCTCAGAGTCAGAAGGTTGTGGGTTCAAGTCCCAATCCAGGGACTTGAGCACATAAATCTAGGCTGATACACCAGTGCAGTGTTGAGGGAGTGCTGCACTGTCGGAGGTGCCGTCTTTCGGATGAGACGTTAAACCGAGGCCCCTTCTGCTCTCGCAGGTGGACGTAAAAGATCCCATGGCACTATTTTGAAGAAGAGCAGGGGAGTTCTCCCTGGTGTCCTGGGGCCAATATTTATCCCTCAATCAACATAAAAACAGATTATCTGGGTCATTATCACATTGTTGTTTGTGGGAGCTTGCTGTGTGCAAATTGGCTGCCACGTTTCCCACATTACAACAGTGACATTCCAAAAAATACTTCATTGGCTGTAAAGCATTTTGTGACGTCCGGTGGTCGTGAAAGGCGCTATAGAAATGTAAGTTGTTCGTTCTTGTTTATTCGATTATAGAGAAAAATGTGGTTGGTATCATTGGAGAGGGAGAGATGAACACAGATTTCACTTCACAACAGCTGGTGTTTGCAATCAACCGGCCTTGGATAATTTCACATAGTTTAGATTAGAAATGTTATGTTAGGGTAAGAAACTCTAGAGACTGGAAGGTTTATGCTTAGCACAGCAAGGCCACTGTTTTTTTACATGCTTCTAACATTGTTGATGTATGTTGAAGCAAATGCAAACTTGTGTCTCTGGATTATGCAGTAGCCAGAGACTACCATACTAGGCAATGCCTGCTCCAGTTTGATAAGAAAACAGTGTATAGACGTAAGTTTTCTCCTTTTGTTCAAGCAGCATGGAAAGACTCCGGTCTCGGTTAGCGTGCTCTGTCTGTGACTGGGCTCCGCTTGTAAATTGCTTTTTGTGCTGAAGTTAAAGAGTAAATAGATTATAACCGGAAGACTGAATTCATTACTGCTCAAGTGAACAAAAAGAAGTTTGTTTTAAAGACAACACCAGGTCAGGAGTTAGGACCAGGAGGAAGAATAAAGATCCACGTATGTATCCCCAACAATTCACTTTAACCGCAGGAAAAGAGAGGTAACATATGGTCCATTGCTCAACAATTCTGATGGTCCCTTTGAGCGAACCATCACTTTTTAATGTTGATTGATGCTGAATTGAGTGAGGAGGACTCAGCCAGTAGGATTGTCTGAGACTGTTCAAAATCAGAGAATCAGAGAATAGTACAGCACAGAAGGAGGCCATTCGGCCCATCGAGTCCGCACCGGCTTGTTCGAAGAGCAATCCAGTCAGTCCCACAGCCCCGCTCTTTCCCCATATCCCGGCAATTTTCTTTCCCCCAAGTATTTATACAATTGAAGGCTACTATTGATTCTGTATCCACTGCCCTATCAGGCCGTGCGTTCCAAATCCTAACCACTCATTGCGTGAAAAAGGTTTTTCCTCATGTCGCCTCTGGTTCTTTTGCCAATCACCTTAAATCTGTGTCCCTTGGTTATCGACCCTTCAGCCATTGGGAACAGTTTCACTCTATTTACTCTATCTAAACCCCTCATGATTTTAAACACCTCGCTCAAATCTCCTCTTCGTCTTCTCTGCTCCAAGGAGAAAAAAACCCAAATCTTTTCCCTGGGGATCTTAGCATTCATGGGGAGGAAACTTAACACTTCTTAATCTGGATTTGTCTCACATTGACTGAAAATAAAGGGGAAAACCTGTGCTAACCTACTGTTCCAACAATCACCTTCGGTTTTAGATGTATATAAACCTATCCTTGGTCTGAACTAGCAATTATTGGGCCAAGCCAATTATTTGCCAGCAGTCTGATTTTTTTTTTTTAACTGAGAATTTAGCAGTTTCCAGTACATGTTGTAGCTCTATAGTCCGGGACTCTTTCATCTGGAAACATCCGTGGTTCGGCATTAGTTGGGCTTGCAGGAGAGGAGGGTTCATTTTTAAAAAGCTTTTTGATCGGCTGCAATGGCTGATCAGTGAGTGTGTTCGGCGAGCGGCTGAGAGGGTCAGTCAGTGAGTGGGTGGGCGGGTGCTGAGGGAGCGTGGTGCTAGCACCCGCTCACACATACAGGAGCCTGGGCGCTGTCCACCGGCACCGCTAAATGAGATCTCCCTCCCGTGGTTCGGGAGATTCTCTGTACCGACACCGGTCAGGTCCCGAGGGTGCCGGACCGGAGAGGTCCAACCTGTATTACCTGCGTTGTGACCTTAGATAAGCGCCAAATGTTAGGTAGTGTTGAGACGAATTTGGCCCTTCCCCATTCAATAGTCATGCAGCAGGCTTCGCCTGAAACCTCTTCAAATAAAGGGAGGTAAACCCTTGCAACTGAATGCCTTGTGTATAATTCAAACTATTATTTAATATATGCTAAATCTGAAAATGGAGGCACTTTGGGTAGCTTACCATGCTCAGAAGTTAAGGACAGCAGGTCCCTATGAGTATGTACATCTGTATTAGGGGGTCCCTGGGAGTATGTACATCTGTACATGGGGGTCCCAGGGAGAATGTCCATCTGTACATGGGGGTCCCAGGGAGAATGTCCATATTTACATGGGGGTCCCAGGGAGTGTGTCTATATTTACGTGGGGGTCCCTGGGAGTGTGTCCATCTGTACATGGGGGTCCCTGGGAGTATGTCCATATTTACGTGGGGGTCCCAGGGAGTATGTCCATATTTATGTGGGGGTCCCTGGGAGTATGTCCATATTTACGTGGGGGTCCCTGGGAGTATGTCCATATTTACGTGGGGGTCCGTGGGAGTATGTCCATATTTCCAGGAGGGCCTCTGCTCAGTATTTGCAAGACATTACTGTGAGCATGATCATAATTCAAAAGTTTAAAAAAAAATCACTGGCATTGAATTAGCGAGTGGAGAAGATATTCCATTGAATCCATCTGTGAATGGACCAAAGCACTGTACAGGGTGGGCATAACAACTGGGGACTTAAATTCGACCAGCTCACCAATTATTCAGTTGGAGCTTAACTATGATATATAAAATCCATAATATACTAAATTAACTATTGGCCAGCACTCGAAGAACTTGTGCTTCTAATGTGCTTTCTTACATCCTCAGAACATGCCTCACAACCAATGGATTATCTTTGAAGGGCAGCCATTGTCGTGTGCTACATTGCCAGAGGTGCCATCCCTCAGATACATAGAAACATAGAAAATAGGTGCAGGAGTCGGCCATTCGGCCCCTCGAGCCTGCACCACCATTCAATAAGATCATGGCTGATCATTCAACTCAGTACCCCTTTCCTGCTTTCTCGCCATACCCCTTGATCCCTTTGGCTGTAAGGGCCACATCTAACTCCCTCGAATATATCCAATGAACTGGCATCAACAACTCTCTGCGGTAGAGAATTCCACAGGTTAACAACTCTCTGAGTGAAGAAGTTTCTCCTCATCTCAGTCCTAAATGGCTTACCCCTTATCCTTAGACTATGTCCCCTGGTTCTGGACTTCCCCAACATCGGGAACATTCTTCCTGCATATATCCTGTCCAGTCCTGTCAGAATTTTATATGTTTCTATGAGATCCCCTCTCATCCTTGTAAACTGCAGTGTATAAAGGCCCAGTCGATCCAGTCTCTCCTCATATGTCAGTCCTGCCATCCCGGGAATCGGTCTGGTGAACTTTCGCTGCACTCCCTCAATAGCAAGAACATCCTTCCTCAGATTAGCAGATGAAAACTGAACACAACATTCCAGGTGAGGCCTCACTAAGGCCCTGTACAACTGCAGTAAGACCTCCCTGCTCCTATACTCAAATCCCCTAACTATGAAGGCCAACATACCATTTGTCTTCTTCACCGTCTGCTGTACCTGCATGCCAAATTTCAATGACTGATGTACCGTGACACCCAGGTCTCATTGCACCTCCCCTTTTCCTAATCTGCCACCATTCAGATAAAATTCTGCCTTCCTGTTTTTGCCACCAAAGCGGATAACTTCACATTTATCCACATTATACTACATCTGCCATGCATTTGCCCACTCACCTAACCTGTTCAAGACACCCTGCAGCCTTTTAGCGTCCTCCTCTCAGCTCACACCGCCACCCAGTTTAGTGTCATCTGCAAACTTGGAGATATTACACTCAATTCCCTCATCCATATCATTAATGTATATTGTAAATAGCTGGGGTCCTAGCACTGAGCCCTGCGGCATCCCACTAGTCACTGCCTGCCATTCTGAAAAGGACCTGTTTATCCCAACTCTCTGTTTCCTGTCTGCCAACCAATTCTCTATCCACGTCAGTACATTACCCCCAATATCATGTGCTTTAATTTTGCACATCAATCTCTTGATGTTCCTGCCCAGATTATGTGCTCAGGTGCTGGAGTGGCGACTGACCCCATAATTTACAATTCAATGTGTTATATAACAAAAGAAAGCATGGAAGGAGAAAAGTCAATTCCGATCATCAAGCTAATTCCTTCACAGAGCACAAATGATCCACCGTCATCCCTAAATCCTCCCTATCTCTGTAATCTCCTCCAGCCCCACAACCCCCCGAGATGTCTGCACTTCTCTAATTCTGCCCTCCTGAGCATCCCTGATTATAATCGCTCCACCATCGGTGGCCATGCCTTCCGTTGCCTGGGCCCCAAGCTCTGGAACTCCCTCCCTAAACCTCTCCGCCTCTCTTTCCTCCTTTGAGACGCTCCTTAAAACCTACCTTTTTGACCAAGCTTTTGGTCACCTGCCCTAATTTCTCCTTATGTGGCTCGGTGTCAAATTTTAAAACATTTCATAACACTCCTGTGAAGCGCCTTGGGATGTTTCACTACATTAAAGACGCTATATAAATACAAGTTGTTGTTGTTGTTGTCATGGACTCCCCCCCCGCCCCCCGCCCTTCCCCCACCCCCCCGCCCACCGCCAATTGATCTATTGTCCCAAGGAAAGCTTTGGCAAAGTTCCGCACTGGGTAAATCAAGCAAAATCCAGCATGGCTATCTGGACGCTCACCCTTGATCAATTGTCTTCTGTGGCAAACTTCCGAGGTGTCAGTAACTCAACAAAGCATCAAATTCCACACAGAATCTGTCGGGCTTGTCCTTAAAATCCTCATATGAAAGCAAAGTACTGCAGATGTTGGAAATCTGAAATATAAGGAGAAAATGCTGGAAATACTCAGCAGGTCATACAACATCTGCGGAGAGAGAAACAGAGTTAACGTTTCAGGTCATAGAATCATAGACATTTACATTCGGCCCATTGTGTCCGCGCCGGTTGACCAAGAACTACCCAGCCTAATCCCACTTTCCAGCTCTTGGTCCGTAGCTCTGCAGGTTACGGCACTTTAAGTGCACATCCAAGCATTTTGTAAATGTGGTGAGGGTTTCTGCCTCTACCATCCTTTCAGGCAGAGAGTTCCAGACCCCCACCACCCTCTGGGTTAAGAAATTTCCCCTCTAAACCTCCCCCCAGTTACTTTAAATCTATGTTGCCTGGTTGTTGACCCCTCTGCCAAGGGAAACAGGTCCTTTCTATCCACTCTATCCAGCCCCCTCATAATTTTATACACCGCAATAAGGTCTCCCCTCAGTCTCCTGTGTTCCAAAGAATACAGACCCAGCATCTCCAATCTTTCTTCATAGCTAAAATTCTCCAGTCCAGGCAACCTTCTTGTAAATCTCCTCTGCACCCTCTCTAGAGCAATCACATCTTTCCTGTAATGTGGTGACCAGAACTGCACGCAGTACTCCAGCTGTGGCCTAACCGGTGTTTTATACAGTTCAAGCATAACCTCCCTGCTCTTGTATCCCATGCCTCGACTAATAAAGGCAAGTGTTCCGTGTGACTTCTTAACCATAAAGGTCGATGACCTTTCGCCAGAACTGGAAAAGTTAGAGATGTAACAGGTTTTTAAGCAAGTGTAGGGGAGGGGAGGAACAAAAGGGAAGGTCTGTGATAGGGTGGGAGGCAGGAGAGATTAAATGACAAAATGGACGATGGCGCGAGGCGAAAGGAGATGGTAATGGGACAAGTAAAGAAACTAAAGCTGAGTCTAGAGGAGGGGTAAATGGGAATGGCAGAATTATCAATAGCTGTCGTCCTAAAAAAATTCTTAATATTGTTCCTAATTTATGTTCGTGTTTGAAGGTGTTAACTGCTGGCATTAAAGGTTTCATCTGGAAATCCACTCTGCACAATCAGAATTTTGTTGGTGAAACAAATCCTTTTTATCTCAAGTCATGTTCATATAAAAACAGAAAATGCTGGAAATCTCAGCGGGTCAGGCAGCATCTGTGGAGAGAAACAGAGTTAACGTTTCGGGTTGACAACCCTTCATCAGAACTGGCGAATGTCCGAAAAGAACAGATTCTTAAGAAGCACTGAAAGGGGGAGGGGAAGAAAGAACAAAAGAGAAGGTCTGCGATAGGGTGGAAGGCAGGAGAGATTAGAGAGACAAAAGGGGATGATGGGCCAAATTGAGATGGTAATGGCAGAAGTTAGAAAAAGGTCAGTCATGATCAGGTGTCAATGGCGGAGTAATGACCAGCTGCCATTGGAGGCAAAGAGAAAAAAAGCACCTCCCCTGGGGAAGAGTGACCATAATATGGTAGAATTCTTTATTAAGGTGGAGAGTGACACAGTTAATTCAGAGACTAGGGTCCTGAACTTAAGGAAAGGTAACTTCAATGGTGTGAGACGTGAATTGGCTAGAATAGACTGGCGAGTGATACTTAAAGGGTTGACGGTGGATAGGCAATGGCAAACATTTAAAGATCACATGGATGAACTTCAACAATTGTACATCCCTGTCTAGAGTAAAAATAAATCGGGGAAGGTGGCTCAACCGTGGAAGGTGACTAAGAAAGCAATAAAGAAAGGAAAGATAGATTACAAAGGTAAACTTGCGCAAAACATAAAAACGGATAGTAAAAGCTTTTACAGATATATAAAACGGAAAAGAGTGACTAAAGTAAATGTTGGTCCCTTAGAAGATGAGATAGAGGCAGAGAGGTTGTTTCCACTGGTCGGGGAGACTAGAACTAGAGGGCACAGCCTCAAAATATGGGGGAGCCAATTTAAAACCGAGTTGAGAAGGAATTTCTTCTCCCAGAGGGTTGTGAATCTGTGGAATTCTCTGCCCAAGGAAGCAGTTGAGGCTAGCTCATTGAATGTATTCAAGTCACAGATAGATAGATTTTTAACCAATAAGGGAATTAAGGGTTACGGGGAGCGGGCAGGTAAGTGGAGCTGAGTCCACGGCCAGATCAGCCATGATCTTGTTAAATGGCGGAGCAGGCTCGAGGGGCTAGATGGCCTACTGCTGTTCCTAATTCTTATGTTATGTTCTTATAACCGTGGCTAACAAGGGAAATTAAGGATAGTGTTAAATCCAAGGAAGAGGCATATAAATTGGTCAGAAAAAGCAACATACCTGAGGACTGGGAGACATTTGCAATACAGCAGAGGAGGACAAAGGGTTTAATTAGGAGGGGAAAATAGAGTATGAGAGGAAGCTTGACGGGAACATAAAAACTGACTGCAAAAGCTTCTATAGATATGTGAAGAGAAAAAGAATAGTGAAGACAAACGTAGGTCCCTTGTAGTCGGATTCAGGTGAATTTATAATGGAGAACAAAGAAATGGCAGACCAATTGAACAAATACATTGGTTCTGATTTCACGAAGGAAGACACAAATAACCTTCCGCAAATACTAGGGGACCGAGTGTCGAGTGAGAAGGAGGAACTGAAGGAAATCTTTATTAGGCAGAAAATTGTGTTAGGGAAATTGATGGGATTGAAGGCCGATAAATCCCTGGGGCCTGATAGTCTGCATCCCAGAGTACTTAAGGAAGTAGCCCTAGAAATAGTGGATGCATTGGTGATCATTTTCCAACTGTCTATCAACACTGGATCGGTTCCTATGAACTGGAGGGTAGCTAATGTAACACCACTATTTAAGAAAGGAGGGAGAGTGAAACTGGGTAATTATAGACCGGTTAGCCTGACATCAGTAGTGGGGAAAATGTTGGAATCAATTATTAAAAATGAAATAGCAGCACATTTGGAAAGCAGTTACTGGATTAGTCCAAGTCAGCATGGATTTATGAAAGGGAAATCCTGCTTGACAAATCTTCCAGAATTTTTTGAGGATGTCACTCGTAGAGTGGACAAGGGAGAACCAGTGGATGTGGTGTATTTGGACTTTCAAAAGGCTTTTGACAAGGTCCCACACAAGAGATCGGTGTGCAAAGTTAAAGCACATGGCATTGGGGGTAATGTACTGACGTGGATAGAGAACTGGTTGGCAGACAGGAAGCAGAGAGTCGGGATAAATGGGGCCTTTTCAGAATGGCAGGCAGTGACTAGTGTGGTACCGCAGGGCTCAGTGCTGGGACCCCAGCTATTTACAATATACATTAATGATTTGGATGAGGGAATTGAGTGTAATATCTCCAAGTTTGCTGATGACACTAAGCTGGGTGGCAGTGTGAACTGTGAGGAGGACGCTGAAAGACTGCAGGGTGACTTGGACAGGTTAGGTGAGTGGGTAAACGCATGGCAGATGCAGTATAATGTGGATAAATGTGGGGTTATCCACTTTGGTGGCAAAAACACGAAGGCAGAATATTATCTGAATGGCGGCAGATTAGGAAAAGGGGAGGTGCAATGAGACCTGGGTGTCATGTTACATCAGTCATTGAAAGTTGGCATGCAGGTACAGCAGGCGGTGAAGAAGACAAGTGGCATGTTGGCCTTCATAGCTAGAGGATTTGAGTATAGGAGCAGGGAGGTTTTACTGCAGTTGTACAAGGCCTTGGTGAGGCCTCACCTAGAATATTGTGTCCAGTTTTGGTCTCCTAATCTGAGGAAGGATGTTCTTGCTATTGAAGGAGTGCAACGAAGGTTCACCAGGCTGATTCCCGGGATGGCAGGACTGACATATGAGGAGAGACTGGATCGACTGGGCTTGTATTCACTGGAGTTTCGAAGGATGAGAGGGGATCTCATAGAAACATATAAAATTCTGACAGGACTGGACAGGTTAGATGCAGGAAGAATGTTCCCGATGTTGGGGAAGTCCAGAACCAGGGGACATAGTCTAAGGATAAGGAGTAAGCCATTTAGGACTGAGATAAGGAGAAACTTCTTCACTCAGAGAGTTGTTAACCTGTGGAATTCTCTACCGCAGAGCATTGTAGATGCCAGTTCATTGGATATATTGAAGAGGGAGTTAGATATGGCCCTTACAGCTAAAGGGATCAAGGGGTATGGAGAGAAAGCAGGAAAGGGGTACTGAAGTGAATGATCAGCCATGATCTTATTGAATGGCGGTGCAGACTCGAAGGGCCGAATGGCCTACTCCTGCACCTATTTTCTATGTTTCTACGTTTCTATAAGATCGCCAGTTCTGACGAAGGATCTTGACCTGAAACGTTAACTCTGTTTCTTTCTCCACAGATGCTGCCTGACCTGCTGAGATTAACAGCATTCTCTGTTTTTCTTTCAGATTCCAGCATCCGCAGTATTTTGCTTTTGTATTCATGTTCATGTTATATTCGTGTCTTTTACTTCTCTCTCATAGTCTACGTTTAGTAGCCTCCTGGCACCTCCATTATCCATTCTTCTCAGCATCTTTAAAACTTGGTTCAGGTCTTGTTTTTTTTCTCTTGTTGCGTACGTCTCTCTTCTTTGGGGTGAAATTGCACAGTGCAATTATAGCATAGTCTCCAGACAGTGAATGGATTGGGTGGAGTCCATGACAGAATGGATTGTACATGTTCATGTGAAGCAATAGGCTTGGTGGATTGCATTGCTTTTATACAAAACTCCTCTGTCTGGTTTTTAACCAAACCATTAATCTAGTTAAAATTAATGGGTTAACATCTTTGGTAAAATAACTGGCAGTGGAATTTTGCACAAATGAGTCAGCGTTCATTTGCTAATATCGTACAGTGACATGTCTCTCCAATTGAGGCTAAAGGTCTCTTCCTTGTTGCTGTTATTTCTAATGATTTAAAGTCTCTTCATTTGAATCATTGGATAACTTGATTGCTTTAGTGCAAAAAAAAACCCATTGAATTATTAGAAACAGGCTATATTTCAATGTTCTTCACCATCCTAAGGTTATTTTTTTTAAGGCGCAGAACTGATAAACAGGCAACAACTGTACAACAATTGTATTTGTATAGATGTGACGAGGCCTCGATAGCCAGGGGTTTACTTGGATTAACAGCCGCTGGAACATAAAAAAAGAACCAAAATTGAATGAAACTATCCCATCAAATTACCAGCATATGTTATTATAGATTTCATGGAGTGATTACAAAGCAGTAATCTAATCTTGAGGTCTGTTGATGGTTATAAGCCCCTCAATTAAATTACTGCCTGTAATCATTCCCAGGGACCTATTATTCTCTAATGTATAAAGTTCATGCAACTCTCTGGTATCACACTGAGCAGTTCTAGGGCTAGAAATTGGCCAGTCTTGCGCCCTTTTCTTTTTGAGATATTTCGCCTTTTTTGACATTAAAAGATGTTCACCTAAATTGGCCAAAGTTGCGGGCCAGCGGTTTCGAAAAACCGCTGAAAAGCGGACCACCGTGGTGCAAGAAAAAAAAAAGAGATATCGCTTTAAGGTGGCCGATCGGCAAATCGTATTCTGCACAAACCCCCCGCCCCCCCCACTCCGGAGAAAAGCCTGCATTGTAGGCCCAGAAACAGTGGTAAATAAGAAACCCTGCCAAAAAAGTAAATTAAAGTTTTTATTTTTTAATTCTTTTTCAGCGATACGCTAGATAAGTGTCTTGCGAATGTTTTGTGATTTTTTTTTTAATGTTGTTGTTTCTTGCAATTTTTTTGTGCGTTTTCCCCGCTCCCAGGGCCTGTATTTTTAGCGGTAATCGGCCTTGGACTAAAGTTGGCGAGGACCATGCGGTTTCCATCGCGAATCCTCGTGCAATGCCGATTTTTACCATCGGGCTCATTTTGTTGCCAATTTTAGGTCTTTAAAAAAATAGCGCTTTTTAAATAGTATTTTTGGTGAAAAATGCCCAAATAATACCGCTATCGCCAAAAGATTTCTAGCCCTTGCGTCTTAGTTAAGCTAATCTCTGCGTTGTGATGCAGTGACGAACATCTTCCTGTCAGAACTTAAGAACATAAGAAATAGGAGCAGGAGTCGGCCATTTGGCCCCTCGAACCTGCTCTGCAATTCAATAAGATCCTGGCTGATCTGATCATGGACTCAGCTCCACTTCCCTGCCCGCTCCCCATAACCCTTTATTCCCTTACCGCTCAAAAATCTGTCTATCTCCGCCTTAAATATATTCAATGTCCCAGCGTCCACAGCTCTCCAGGGCAGAGAATTCCTCAGATTTACAACCCTGTGAGAGAAGAAATTCCTCCTCATCTCAGTTTTAAATGGGAGGCCACCATCTGTGAAACCCCAGCTGTATTAAAAGACTCACGCGTCAGGCAATGGCGGAATCCATACTGATTGTCACAAGATCCTATGAACTGTTGATATTTAAAAATATATTTTAAAGTAAATTACTTTCCTCACTTTCTTTTCCATCCTTCAAGGGTGCCAAACCTTGCTGGGGATGATTCCACAGACACTCTCAGACAGCTACACGTCCTTTATGTACAAGTCTTGGCAATGACTTTTGAAAAATTAATTACAGGATTTTGACCCAGCGACGATGAAGGAACGGACGATACATTTCCAAGTCAGGATGGTGTGTGACCTGGAGGGGAACGTGGAGGTGGTGGTGTTCCCTTGCGCCTGCCGCCCTTGTTCTTCTAGGTGGTAGAGGTCGCGAGTTTGGGAGGTGCTGCCGAAGACTGACGACAGGCTGTATGACCATCACAGGCAAGTCTACTCCTGTTCTCGCTCAACATCCACACGTGATCCTTTTGCCAACAGTGCACTGGATAGGGATCAGAAACTCGAGCGAAATTCCTCCTCCGAGCCCACTGCCACCTCAATTGAAGTCAGCAAACGAAAGAAAGAAAGACGTGCCTTTCATGGCCTCAGGACGTCCCAAAGTGCTTTTCCGCCAATTAATTACTTTTTGAAGTGTAGCCACTGTTGTAATGTCCGCATGCCCGATGCGAGACTCCCGAAACAAGCGGTCTGCTCTGAGCTATGTCACAGCAGGCGAGCCCCAGGTGGGCAGAGAAAACGCTTCAAGGACACCCTCAAAGCCTTCTTGAAAAAATGCAACATCCCCACCGACTCCTGGAATCCCTGGCCCAAGACCGCTCACAGTGGAGGAGGAGCATCCGGGAAGTTGCCGAACACCTCGAGTCCCTTCGCCGGGAGCACGTGGAGGCCAAGCGCAAACAGCGGAAGGAGCGCACGAACAAATCAAGCACCCCACCCGTCCCTCCAACCACCGTCTGCCCCACCTGTGACAGAGACTGTAGGTCCCGCATTGGTCTCATCCGTCACCTCAGAACTCATCTTAGTGTGGAAGTTAGTCATGTAGGGTCTGCCTAAGAAGAAAAATGTGGGAAACACGGCAGCCAATTTGCGCGCAGCAAGTTCCCACAAACAGCAATGTGATAATGACCAGATTAGCGACGTTGATTGAGGGATAAATATATTGGCCCAGGGCACCAGGAAGAACTCCCATGCGCTTCTTCAAAATAGTGCTGTGGGATCTTTTATCTCTGCCCGAGAGAGCAGATGGTGACTCGGTTTAACACCTCATCTGAAAGACGGCACCTCCAAACGGTGAAGCACTTGTTTAGCACTATGCTGGAGTACAGCGCTCCCTCAGTACTGTCCTAGATTTTGATACTCAAGTCTCTGGAGTGGGACTTGAACCCACAATCTTTCTGACTCCGTTGCGAGTTGGCGGTGTGTTGGGGGCGTGTGCGGGTGGGCGTGCATGTGTTGCGCTCGTGTGCACGTATGCGTGCGTGTGCGCATGTGCGTAGAAGCTCAGAAGTAGGGTTAACATCGGGATCTCTCTGGTGTCTGTGGCTCAGTAACACACCAGCAAGAGCAGTTGCTGCTGGAGACATTGGGGAGCTTGGGCTGTGTATGTCATACAAAAGAGAATTTGTATTGGGTTAATTTATGAACAGCAGTACAGTCTTGGCATTTTGATGACTGCTGACATTTGGATCATGAAATCATCCTGAACTAAGTCCTTAAGATGCAAAGGTGAATAGGTGGCATAAAAATTAAGCGGGACGTGGAATTAGACCGTGTGCATAGGAAGGGATGGCACAGACACCAAATTAACAGTGAGGCGAGTGTTGGACAGAAATGCATCCTCGGGATTTACTAGCCAGACTGAGGCAGTTGAGGTTGAACTCTCTCAATTCTTTCAAATAGGGAATAAAAGCCAAGAATGCTGGCAATACGTAACACTGTTAGCTTCTGTAAAGAGAAGAGATGGGGTAACAATTCATGAGGAGGCCTGCCGTCAAATCAAAGTTTATAGATGCTGACAGACATGGCGTGTATTGGCAGCACTTTTAGCTTTTATTTCAGATTTCCAGCACTTCAAGTTTTTTACTTCTTTTCCCTCAAAAAAGAGACAGATAAATTTCTGATTGCCGTAAACTTGAGCTCATCCAGAAATCTCCTTCCCGTTTTCTAACGTTCCGTTCACACGTGCTCGCCGACCTCCATTGGTCGGTATTAAAATTCTCATCTTTGTTATCAAATCTCTCCACGTCCTCCCATACCCCCTCCCTGCCCCCTCCCTTCCTCGCCCCCCCGCTATCTCTGTGACCTCCCAGAGCCCTCCAACCCTCCGAGATCTTCGCCCTCCTCCAATTCTGAGAGTGCCGCATTCCCTCAGTCCTCAACCGAAGCGTCAGTCCGGATTGTGTGGCCCCAATCCCGGAGAGTGGCTCTAACTGGTAACTTTCCGAACGAGGTGAGAAGTGAGACCCAGGGTCGAATCGCCTTTTCTGACTCCATACTTCTTGGGGTAGAAACCGGGGGGCATAATTGTTGGGCCGACCTGGCAGCCTGGTAGCATGTAAAGCATAGGCCTTACACTGAACTTCTGAACAGCCTGACCCCGCCACCCAGCACTGCCCCCAAGTCATCAAGATCCACGGCGTGGCCCTGGACAACGTGGACCACTTCCCATACCTCGGGAGCCCATTATCAGCAAGGGCAGACATTGACAACGAGGTGCAACATCGCCTCCAGTGCGCCAGCGCAGCCTTCGGCCGCCTGAGGAAGAGAGTGATTGAAGATCAGGCCCTCAAATCTGCCAGGCTCTCAAATCTGCCATCAAGCTCAAGGTCTACAGGGCTGTTGTGATACCCGCCCTCCTGTATGGCTCAGAGACGTGGACCATATACAGTAGGCTCCTCAAATCGCTGGAGAAATATCACCAACGATGCCTCCGCAAGTTCTCGCAAATCCCCTGGGAGGACAGACGCACCAATGTTAGCGTCCTCGACCAGGCCAACATCCCCAGCATCGAAGCACTGACCACACTCGACCAGCTCCGCTGGGCAGGCCACATTGTCCGCATGCCTGACACGAGACTCCCAACGCAAGCGCTCTACTCGGAACTCCTACATGGCAAGCGAGCCCCAGGTGGACAGAGGAAACGTTTCTAGGACACCCTCAAAGCCTCCCTGATAAAATGCAACATCCCCACTGACACCTGGGAGTCCCTGGCCAAAGTCCGCCCTAAGTGGAGGAAGAGCATCCGGGAGGGCGCTGAGCACCTCGAGTCTCATCGCCGAGAGCATGCAGAAAACAAGCACAGGCAGCGGAAGGAGCGTGCGGCAAACCAGTCCCACCCACCCTTTCCTTCAACCACTGTCTGTCCCACCTGTGACAGAGACTGTAATTCCCGTATCGGACTGTTCAGCCACCTGAGAACTCACTTTTAGAGTGGAAGCAAGTCTTCCTCGATTTCGAGGGACTGCCTATGATGATGATGAATTGTCGGGCTGACCTGGCAGTCGGCTCGACAATAAAAAATAAACTGGCGTCGCCAACCAATGAGGAGCACACCAACAGGAAAAGCCATCGGAGGCATCGGTCGGCTCCACCACCGCTCCCGCGGGGCAATTCCGCAAAAGGGCAACTTCCCATGGGACAATTTCGGGCAGGTAAGAGGTGTCTGTGGCGGGAAAACGGCGGGGGGTGGGGAGGGAGTCCCCTACATCGCTCCGACCCTGAGGAAGGGCAATTTGCAAAATGGTGGTCCCTCCGCGGAGACTCGGCGGCCATTCTGTGCCGACCCATGGACGCCACTTTCAGGCGACAATGGGCCGTAAAGAAAGAGGCAATATCAGCCCCCGAATGTTCTTATCAGCAGATTGCCACGAGTACATTACAGCCTTGATACAAACTCGACAAGCGTTTGATGATCACTACACTTTTTGTTTATTTTGTTCCCTCTTCTGATTTGCTATAAGACATAACTTGATATATCCTAATCTTTCGTGTCAGGCAAAATTGCTTTGCTGCAATCTGCCCGCCCTCTGTATAACCTACGAGACTCATTAAATAAAAGGTATTACATTTGAAAGAAATCAAAAGATAATAGAGAAGCAGTCAAATATGACAACTGAATCACCCAATTTCCCGAAACCATTTCAACTATCAACTGTACTGCGCAAAGCAGTGAGATGAACAGATGGTGTGTAGGTGTTTTTCTTCAGACCTTTAGAAAATTGAGCGATATAGAACAACAAAAAGGATCCTGTCTGTTTAATTATCGTGGGTAAGATATTGCCTCTGCCATTGTTTGCATAAAGTGACTAATTTCCAAATCTACATTTGAGTCACATGAAAAACCCACACACATATATATGCACTCACACATATACACGCATACACATATACACACTCACACACATATATACACACACATATATACATAGACACACACACATATATACACACACATATATACATAGACACACACACATGTATACACTCACACACATATATACACACACATATATACATAGACACACACACATGTATACACTCACACACATATATACACACTCACACACATATATACACTCACACATATATACACAGACACACACATCATCATGTGTAGGAGTTCCGAGTAGAGCGCTTGCTTTGGGAGTCTTGTGTCGGGTATGCGGACGATGTGGCCCGTCCAACGGAGCTGGTTGAGTGTGGTCAGTGCTTTGATGCTGACCCACAAATATTTATTCAAAGCACTGACACACACATATATACCCAGACTCGCACACATGCACACATATACAGGTGCAAGGTCTCGAATCCGGCTGTCCGAAAACCAGCATTGTCCAAATACCGGCCATTTTTGAGGTGGCCAAGATGCTGACATCGGGCGGCGAGGGATGCGGAAACCGGTAAAAACCAATAAAAACCGGAGCGCTGAGGGGGCCGCAGGCGGTGAGAACTGACGGGAATCGGGGGCAGCAAGGAGCGCCAACAGCGAGGTCCGAAATCTGGCAAAATCCAAAAACTGACACGGTCTCGGTCCCGAGGTTGCTGGATTTGAGACATTGTACTTGTACATTCACACACACACATTCACACACACATATGTAAAGCGCGGTGGGACTTCCGATGGTCGTGAAAGGCACTATATAAATGCAAGTCTTTCTTTCCTTTTTCTTTTTTCAAACACACACTCACACACACAGATCTCCAACTCGGAAACAGCAACAAGGAACTTGGCGGTGTACGCGATGTATGACTGCCGATCTTTGTGCAGTGTTACCCGGAGGACGGGCCGTGAGGGGAATGGATACCAAACCTAACAGTTACTCAGATTAAAAATACTGACATGAGAACAACAGCAAAAGTGTAAGTGCCGGATAGGTTCATGATTCTGGTGCAATTGTGCGTAAGAGCTATATTAATGGTATATTCAAAATAATATTTAATTATCCCAGCAAAGCAATGGAAAATTAAAAAAAATATGACTTCTCAAGTCAGAAATTTTAGGCTCAAGCAAGACTCAAATGTTGATATAAGTTTGTTAAAATGCTCAATGAAGAAACTATTCTATTTACTGTACAAAAAGGTTTTCATATCTCAATTCACCGTTACTAATATCAGTACTAAGATGCAAGAATTGTAGCAAAGATTACAGTGGCCTACAAGATGTTTATTCATCCGAATAATATTTAATTAACATGCCTCTTAATTTTGCCAATGATACAGCATTGTAGAATCATAGAATCATAGAGATTCATGGCACAGAACAGGGTCAACAAGACCATTGTGTCCGCGCCGGCCGACAAAGAGCCACCCAGCCTAATCCCACTTTCCAGTTCTTGGTCCGTAGCCCTGCAGGTTACGGCACTTCAAGTGCACATCCAAGTACTTTTTAAATGTGGGTTTCTGTCTCTACCACCCTTTCAGGCAGTGAGTTCCAGACCCCCACCACCCTCTGGGTGAAAAAAGTTCTCCTCAACTCCCCTCTCATCCTCCTACCAATTACTTTAAATCTATGCCCCCTGGTTGTTGACCTCTCTGCTAAGGGAAAAAGCTTTGATGTTATTCCTTTGATATATATATACAGCCGGTTTTAAAAAAAAATCATCGACCATTAACTACACCTACAGTAATTATGCAAATCCCTGCAAGAACTGCTTGTCCTAGTTCTGAGGGATTTTCTCTGTGGCATTACTATGCGTTAATATTTGGATACGCACCTTGACTGTGACTGATTAACTCCACTTCTTCTGTCGATATTTATGATAAACTTGTGTCTTTTTCTTTGAGATCTCCCTTTTCTGTGAACTATATATTGAATTCATGGATTCAACATCCTGAGCCATATTTAATAATAAAATAAATAAGTGTACCAAGGACTGTTCAAAAATAGCTGGCAATAACAGTTGAATGTAAAAGGCCTATTCTATGGAAAAAGTACTTTCCACACACACAAACTGAGGCCAAAGTCAAGCTGGGAACAAGGTGGTATCATTACTATATAAACAAGGCCATGACAAATCGTTGCCCCCATTAAACATGCCTTTGCTGGCAAAAGTCCAAAGCTCAGGTCAACCAAATTCCCATTAATGTGCCACCTAGAAGAAAGACTTGCATTTATATAGCGCCTTTCATGACCACTGGACGTCCCAAAATGCTTTGCAGCCAATGAAGTACGTTTGGAGTGTAGTCACTGTTGTAATGCGGGAAACGCGGCAGCCAATTTGCACACAGCAAACTCCCACAAACAGCAATGTGATAATGACCAGATAATCTGTTTTAGTGATGATGATTGAGGGATAGATATTGGCCAGGACACCGGGGAGAACTCCCCTGCTCTTCTTCGAAACAGTGCCATGGGATCTTTTACATCCACCTGAGAGAGCAGACGGGGCCTCGGTTTAACGTCTCATAAGAACATAACATAAGAACATAAGAATTAGGAGCAGGAGTCGGCCATTCAGTCCCTCGAGCCTGCTCCAGCATTCAATGAGATCATGGCTGATCTTCTACCTCAACTCCACTTTCTTGCACTATCCCCAAATCCCTTGATTCCCTTAATATCCAAAAATTTAGTGATCTCTGTCTTGAATATACTCAATGACTGAGTCTCACCTGAAAGACGGCACCTCCGACAGTGCAGCACTCCCTCAGCACTGCACTGGAGTGTCAGCCTAAAATTTGCGTTCAAATCTCAATAGTCGAACTTCAATCCACAACTTTGTGATTCAGAGGCGAGAGTGCTACCCTTGAGCCACACCTCACACACTGACATATGCGAAGTTGTCAATGATGCTGGAACAGGAGGACCCATTTGAACTTTGCAATTTAAGTGACTGAGAAAAATTGAAATGGATCAACAATGTCCACTCATTATTAACCGAGCAGCCAAGACAGGTATTCAGATGCAAAGTTTATGGAGATTTACGGTCATTGGCTCAATGTTGAGTCAAGAGACGAGGGTAGGAATTTCTCAACATATTTTCACAGTCATAGTGGAGAGCCTCGCACCTTCAAACAGAATAACACCATTGGCTGGCATCTCCTTCTACATTTACCTTTTATAAGATGTTTCAAACCCTATCAGAAGCATTTATAACATTCCAATATCATTTTCCTATAGCTTTCAGCAACCTGAATATAAACTTGCACAAAACACATTTATTAAAGCTTCCCACAGTTACAATAAAGGACCATTTCGATACGCCTCACAATGAACAAATTCTATTTTATAATTAGGCATTTGACAGTGTGTTTAATTTTATCTCTTTCCTTTATTCAAAATATTTTTGAACTAAATCCAAAATGGGTTTCAAGTGATGTTTATGTTTTATTTATAACAACTGTTTCTGTATTGTAAGCTGCTATAATTATATATTTTAATGATTTGATCTCTGTATAGGTGTTTTCTGAAAAACGACACCGTCCGCAAAGACACTGGAGAACAGTGCCGTAAAATCCTCACAATGGTGGAGCTGTTTTGCCAAAAGATGGGGTAGAATATCCAATGTGAGAGTGGGGGCAGCTGGAATGTCACAGTGCAGGTCCTAGGGCTGGCCAAGCCAGTCCATGATGTATCTCCTGCAGTCCGTTGACAGCAGGCATTCACTGGTAGTTTGCTGTCTGATTGGCGGGTGGGTGCGTGGGCCTGATTTATCGATACTGAATTTTTCACCATGGGCTTTAGAATGGTTTCATTAATCAAGACATCACAGGTTAGCGTTGGTCTCCAAGAAGCCAGCCTTTAAATCTACCTTCTCAGAAGAACATAAAAAAACAAGAGCAGGAGCTGACTATTCAGCCCCTTCGAGCCTGCTCTGCTATTCAATAAGATCATGGCTGATCTTAGAAACATAGAAACATAGAAATTTACAGCGCAGAAGGAGGCCATTTTGGCCCATCGTGTCCGTGCCGGCCGACAAAGAGCCACACGATGGGCATCGGTCAGCAGCCCTGAAGGTTACATATAAACCTATGAGCAATGAACAATGGCGGAAAGGTAACGAGCACCCGGCCCAACCAGTCCGCCCCACACAACTGCGACGCCCCTTACACCAAAACATTCTACACTCCACTCCAACCGGAGCCATGTGATCTCCTGGGAAAGGCAAAAACCAGATAAAAACCCAGGCCAATTGGGGAAAATAAAATCTGGGAAAATTTCTCTCCAACCCATCCAGGCAATTGAAACTAGTCCAGGAGATCACTCTGGCTGCATTCGATTCCCTGCAGTACTTGCCATCGTATCTGCGCCAGCCAACAAGAGGTTATCCAGTCTAATCCCACTTACCAGCTCTAGGTCCATAACCCTGCGGGTTACTGCACTTTAAGTGCCCATCCAGGCACCTTTTAAATGTGGTGAGGGTTTCTGCATCCACCACCCTTCCAGGCAGCGAGTTTCAGATCCCCACAACCCTCTTCGACCTTAACTCCACCTGCTACCACCATACCCATATCACTTGGTTCCCCACTGTAATGTATTTGCTTCATGGGATCTTTGCTTAAGAATTCATAGCAACACATTGTTATTAAGAACTAGTTGGTTTATTAACAAAGGTTTAACAATCACACTACACGTTACCAGTTCATCCACCAGGCTCACAACTGCATACCTCATCATGGATGACCTAGACCCAACTGACTGGGGTTTTATTGAGTCTTGTGAACATCATGTGACTGGCTAAGCCACTCACAATGCAACAGCTCTACAACTATTTTGTTGCGAACAATGAAATCATTGAATCAAGTGCCCCCTGATTAAAGCGGGGGTGGGGGGGGGGGTGCGGGGGCGGGGGCGGGGGCACACTCCAAAAACTTTTCAAGTGCTCCCTTGTTTTTTTTTTATTTTTTAGTTGTTTTTGAGGGCACTAGAAACACAAATTATACAAGTGCCCCCTGGCTAAAAAGGTGGGTGGGGGGGCACTAAAACCGACAACTTAAACAAATTAAACTTTAGATATTAAAATCAAATTAAAATTTGGTTGCCGGGGGTGATAATGCCCACCTCTCATGGAAGGCCGTGAGCGTACTGGTGGACACCGTGTGCTCCATCTCCAGGGACACCCTGGCTCAGCTGTAATCGCCAACAGCTCTACAACTCTTTTGTTGTAAACAAATTAACAAATTAAATCAAAGTGCCCCCTTATTAAAGGTGGGGGGGACGGGGAATGGGGGGGGAACACTCCAAACACTTTTCAAGTGACCTTTATTTGTTTTTTTGGGGGGGGGTTTTTTGTGTTTTATTTAAGGGCACCGAGAGGCAAATTATACAAGTGCCCCCTAACTGGGGAGACACTAAAACCCGGCAATAAAACAAATCAAACTTTAAAACATGTAAAATCAAATTAAAATTTGGTTGCCGGGGGTGATCTCCAGGGACACCCTGGCTCAGCTGTAACCGCCAACAGCTCTACAACTCTTTTTAGAAAAACAAAATTAAGCAGTTAAATCAAGTGCCCCCCGATCTGGGGGACAATCCAAACACTTTTCATGTGCCCTTTTTTTTGTGGTTTTTCTTTTGTTTTTTCGGTGATTTTTGTGTTTTTTTGGGGGGTTTTTTGGGCAGTAAAACCATAAATTTTTACAAGTGCTCCCTATAAAAGGGGAGGGGGGCACTAAAACCCGGCAATTAAAATAAATTAAACTTTAAAACATGTAAAATCAAATTAAAATTTGGTTGCCGGGGGCGATGATGACTCCAGTCCCTCCAGAACAGCTCGACAAACACGTGAGCATACTCACAGGTGCACACATTACACTGTTGCTGCTTTTTTTAGAAGCAAGGTATTTATACAATATTTCAAAAGATTACTTATCATGATTACAAGTTTACAAATTTGACTGCTGAGTATCTTGTTGTTAGCATTTAGCTTCCTCCTGCTCCAACCTCCAGTTCTTTGCAAATAACTGTTTTCTTTATTCTTACTTGATTCAGGAGACTGTCTTGGGGCATTTCTGTTTCCAGGGCGTGTCGCCCAAGATTCCTGACCTCTATCTTCCTGTGTCCACTTGACCTTCCTTAAAACCCTTACACCAAGGTATCCAAAAATCTATCGATCTAAGCCTTGAATATACTCAACGACTGAGCATCCACAGCCCTCTGGGGCAGAGAATTCCAAAGATTCACAGCTTCAAAGAAACCAGGGCGAGAGGATTGTCTTAAAATAAAAAAAGAAAAGTGACAATTGTTTGCTGTAATATTAGTGGTATTTTCAATGTCACAGTGAATGAGGTGTCTAAAACGATAAAGGGATTTGATAGGGTAGAAACAGAGAAAGCATTTCCTCTGATGGGGGAATCCACAACAAGGGGAGGTAATCTTAAAATATCAGCTTGGCCATTTAGAAGCAAAATCAAAAAGCAGTTTTCACACAGAGGGTAATGAGAATCTGGAACTGTAGGCGCTGGGTCAGTTGAAATTGTCAAGACTGAGATCATACACAGGATTACATCGGATATACGGCCATTCGGCCCAACCAGTCCATGCCAGCGTTTATGCTCCACTCGAGGCTCCTCCCGTCTTTCCTCATCTAAATCTATCAGCATAACCCTCCATGTAATGTCGCCAAGTTTGCTGCTGATACAAAGATGGGTGGGAAAGAAAATTGTGAGGAGGACACAGAAAATCTGCAAAGGGATAGAGACAGGCTAAGTGAGTGGGCAAACATTTGGCAGATGGAGTATAATGTGGGAAAATGTGAGGTTATCCACTTTGACAGAAAACATAGAAAAGCAAATTATAATTTAAATGCAGAAAAATTGCAAAGTGCTGCAGTACAGAGGGACCTGGGGGGTCCTTGTACATGAAACACAAAAAGTTGGTATGCAGGTACAGCAAGTAATCGGGAAGGCAAACGGAATGTTGGCCTTTATTGCAAGGGGGATAGAGTATAAAAGCAGTGAAGTCCTGCTACAACTGTACAGGGTATTGGTGAGACCACACCTGGAGTACTGCGTACAGTTTTGGTCTCCGTATTTAAGGAAGGATATACTTGCATTGGAGGCTGTTCAGAGAAGGTTCACTCGGTTGATTCCAGAGATGAGGGGGTTGTCTTATGAAGATAGGTTGAGTAGGTTGGGCCTATACTCATTGGAGTTCAGAAGAATGAGAAGTTATCTTATCGAAACATATAAGATAATGAGGGGGCTCGATAAGATGGATGCAGAGAGGATATTTCCACTCATAGAGGAAACTAAAACTATGGGACATAGTCTCTGAATAAGGCACCACCCATTTAAAACTGAGATGAGGAGGAATTTCTTCTCTCAGAGGGTTGTAGATCTGTGGAATTCTCTACCCCAGAGAGCTGTGGAGGCTGGGTCATTGAATATATTTAAGGCAGAGATAGACGGATTTTTGAGCGATAAGGGAATAAAGGGTTATGGGGAGCGGGCAGGGAAGTGGAGCTGAGTCCATGATCAGATTAACCATGATCTTATTGAATGGCGGAGCAGGCTCGAGGGGCCAAATGGCTGACTCCTGCTCCTATTTCTTATATTCCCTAATATGCTTGTCTGGCTTCCCCTTAAATACATCGATACTATTCGCTTCAACCACTCCCTGTGGCAGCGAGTTCCACATTCTCACCACTCTCCGGGTAAATAATTTCCTTTTGAATTCCCTATTGGATTTCTCGGTGACTGTCTTATATTGATGGCCTCTAGTTTTGCTCTTCCCCACAAGTGGAAACATTCTCTCTGTATCCACTCTATCAAAACCTTTCATCATTTTAAAGACCTCAATTAGGTCACCCCTCAGCTTTCTCTTTTCAAGGGGTATGGCGAGAAAGCAGGAATGGGGTACTGAAGTTGCATGTTCAGCCATGAACTCATTGAATGGCGGTGTAGGTTCGAAAGGCCGAATAGCCTACTCCTGCACCTATTTTCTATGTTTCTATGTTTCTATGTAAGAGAAAAGAGACCCAGCCTGTTCATTCTTTCCTGATAGGTATGCCCTCGCATTTCTGGTACAGGTGCAACGTCCCGAATCCGGAACCCCGGAAACCGGAATTGTCCGAAAACCGGACATTTCGGCGAGCGACAAGGAGCGGAGGAGTGGCGGCCGGCGAGTTCCGAAATCCGGCAAAACCCAAAATCCGCCACGAATTCGATCCCGAGTATTCCAGATTTCGGTCGTTGTGCCTATATCATCCTTGTAAACCTTCTCTGCACCCTCTCCGGTGCTTCTATATCCTCAGATCGATAGTTTTGTGTTGGTTAAAGGGTATCGCGGAGATATGGAGCAACAGAGGATAAATGGAGTGGAGGTGTAGATCAGCCAAGTTCTCATGTGCTGAAAACTACCATCTGGTCAGCCCATCGAGATGTGAGCGTCAGTGAACAGTCCAGCACTTGAAGGGTTAATTATTCTCGAGCACCAATTCTGTCCAGAACAGACTGAACAAACGTGGGTATATTTTCTGAATGGCGCTGTTCCATTGCGAGCACTTAATGTACTTTTCTTTATTTAAAATGAGTTAACACTTTTTGTTGAAGAGGAACACAAATTTAGTCGGAACACATTAAGTATAATATTAATATGCTCCGACTAAATTTGTGGTTCCTCTTTAACAAAAGATGTTAACCCATGTTAAGTAAAAAAAGTACATTAAGTGCTCGCAATGGAACAGGCCCATTCAGAAAATATAGCCGCATTTGTTCAGTGGGAAAATGTACCCCGATATATTTTACACAAAAGCAATGAGGATTTAAACATCGTCATTCTCCCTGGCCGAAGGTTGGCAGTGAGCCACTGAGAATTAGCAAGCGGATAACTGAGGGTTGATTTACGTCAGGATGAAGATTTTGGCATTTATTTTCCTTGGATCAAGAATTGTATAATGTAGGAATGAACTGAGTGTTGGGTGCAGTTGAATCCTGCCGTTGGGCCAGAATTATTCTTGGATCAGATCAGTCAATTCTATGGACCCGACTGTCCACTTCAAAAATGTTGAGGCTTTCTTAACCCCTGCAATATTCACGGCAGCTTTGACGTTAGCCAGGAAAACAGTCGACCCCTCTGTTGCCCGTAGCAATGCCAGATGCCAGGGATGGTCAGGCATCTCTTGTGCCCGTTACTGAGATCTTGCAAATGTCAGGAAGTAGGTCAGTTGACTCCAGATGAAACAGCAATTTACTTTCAGCGTGCGTTGGCCCAGCCCGGAAATCGGCGCGGTCCCAGCCTGCAAGACCATCAGCAGGCCGGGGCCGTTGGAGGGAGCAGCGTGCGGCAGTATACCACTGCAGGGAGCAGTGCGTGCTGCTGTAGGAGGGCGACGGCTGCGATGCCAGGTCGCTGACTGTAGTGCGGGCAGGCACAGCAGGAGGGGCGAAGGAGCGGCGAGAGTCCGTAGAGGGAAATGATCGGGGCCCGGGAGAGGCGGGAGTTCGGGGCCCAGAAGAGGTGCGGGCCCAGGGGCAGCACGGGCCCAGCCCACACTGCGATGTGTGCGCACACTGGGCCCGTGCAGCAGAGCTGGTCTCCAGTCGTCTTGGTAAATCCTTGCCACTGGACCAAGACCTCGCTCTGTCAAGCCCATGTGGTGGCTGGTGTGCAACGGTCACCACACGTTAAAAAATTCCACGCACAGGCATCTTCCACCCTTCAGGATGTAGTTCGGGATCTGGAATATTAGGTCCTTCATTGAAACACCTGTGAACTCATCCCTTTTTGGTGTGGAAACAAGTCATCCTCGATACGAGGGACCGCCTATGATGATGAGACTAGATGCGTTGGCTGGTGCTTTACGGCTTGATACACAGATACCAGTCGTGGGGAATTTGAGAAACAAAAGAATAAACGAATATGATACAGAAACGAGTAACGTGAGACAAGGATCAAACCCTCTTGTTTCTCAGGAGAGACATCGCAACATTCACATTCTCAGAACTCCTCTTTACAGGAGGACTATATCCGAGAAGCCAGGTTTGCAAAGCAAGGTTCTTTGGTCTCTCACATCAGTGAGCCTCTCCACGGATCGCACGGCAACCGACATCTTTTGAGTTCCTGAATGTCATTCAGAATCTGCCACAAACAGTTGCTCAAATCTTGAGCCTTGCGAAGAGGTAATAGATCTTTGTGTGGGGAAAAAGTCTCACTGTGAGATAATCTTTTAATATTTAAAGATTTGCCTAATAACCATCATAGTCACAATCAGATTTCTCATTGAAATGGAATTATGCTACATGTTTTTTACTTCCAAGTTTCTCTCTATTTCGCCTGAAAGTCCCGGCTGATGGGACTTGCCTGCATGGGCAACCATGGCAAGAAACAAGTACACATCACCGACAAAGTTCCCTTGAATATTGCTTTCCGTGCTCAGTCCCTTTAACTCGGCTGTAGCAATTGCGGTTGCGCAGTGCCGTTTCTAACGGCTACAACTGGTGAGCAGCCTGCGGGAGGGCGCACCTCCTGGTCACATGACCGCGCGGCCGCGCACCTTTGTGGGAGAGTTGGCCACTTAATTTAGAAACATAGAAACATAGACATAGAAAATAGGTGCAGGAGTAGGCCATTCGGCCCTTCGAGCCTGCACCGCCATTCAATGAGTTCATGGCTGAACATGCAACTTCAGTACCCCGTTCCTGCTTTCTCGCCATACCCCTTGATCCCCCTAATAGTAAGGACTACATCTAACTCCTTTTTGAATATATTTAGTGAATTGGCCTCAACAACTTTCTGTGGTAGAGAATTCCACAGGTTCACCACTCTGTGGGTGAAGAAGTTTCTCCTCGTCTCGGTCCTAAATGGCTTACCCCTTATCCTTAGACTGTGACCCCTGGTTCTGGACTTCCCCAACATTGGGAACATTCTTCCTGCATCTAACCTGTCTAAACCCGTCAGAATATTAAACGTTTCTATGAGATCCCCTCTCATTCTTCTGAACTCCAGTGAATACAAGCCCAGTTGATCCAGTCTTTCTTGATATGTCAGTCCCGCCATCCCGGGAATCAGTCTGGTGAACCTTCGCTGCACTCCCTCGATAGCAAGAATGTCCTTCCTCAAGTTAGGAGACAAAAACTGTACACAATACTCCAGGTGTGGACTTACCAAGGCCCTGTACAACTGTAGCAACACCTCCCTGCCCCTGCACTCAAATCCCCTCGCTATGAAGGCCAACATGCCATTAGCTTTCTTAACCGCCTGCTGTACCTGCATGCCAACCTTCAATGACTGATGTACCATGACACCCAGGTCTCGTTGCACCTCCCCTTTTCCTAATCTGTCACCATTCAGATAATAGTCTGTCTCTCTGTTTTTACCACCAAAGTGGATAACCTCACATTTATCCACATTATACTTCATCTGCCATGCATGGATAGGTTAGGCCCACTCACCTAACCTATCCAAGTCGTTCTGCAGCCTCATAGCATCCTCCTCGCAGCTCACACTGCCACCCAACTTAGTGTCATCCACAAATTTGGAGATACTACATTTAATCCCCTTGTCTAAATCATTAATGTAGAATGTAAACAGCTGGGGCCCCAGCACAGAACCTTGCGGTACCCAACTAGTCACTGCCTGACATTCTGCAAAGTATCCATTTACTCCTACTCTTTGCTTCCTGTCTGACAACCAGTTCTCAATCCACGTCAGCACACTACCCCCAATCCCATGTGCTTTAACTTTGCACATTAATCTCTTGTGTGGGACCTTGTCGAAAGCTTTCTGAAAGTCCAAATACACCACATTAACTGGTTCTCCCTTGTCCACTCTACTGGAAACATCCTCAAAAAATTCCAGAAGATTTGTCAAGCATGATTTCCCCTTTCACAAATCCATGCTGACTTGGACCTATCATGTCACCTCTTTCCAAATGTGTTGCTATGGCATCCTTAATAATTGATTCCATCATTTTACCCACTACCGATGTCAGGCTGACCAGTCTATAATTACCTGTTTTCTCTCTCCCTCCTTTTTTAAAAAGTGGGTTTACATTGGTTACCCTTCACTCCATAGGAACTGATCCAGAGTCTATGGAATGTTGGAAAATGACTGTCAATGCATCCGCTATTTCCAAGGCCACCTCCTTAAGTACTCTGGGATGCAGACCATCAGGCCCTGGAGATTTATCGGCCTTCAATCCCATCAATTTCCCCAACACTATTTCCCGACTAATAATGATTTCCCTCAGTTCCTCCTTCTTGCTAGACCCTCTGACCCCTTTTATATCCGTTTGTGTCCTCCTTAGTGAATACCGAACCAAAGTACTTGTTCAATTGGTCTGCCATTTCTTTGTTCCCCGTTATGACTTCCCCTGATTCTGACTGCAGGAGACCTACGTTTGTCTTTACTAACCTTTTTCTCTTTACATATCTATGGAAGCTTTTGCAGTCCGTCTTAATGTTCCCTGCAAGCTTCCTCTCGTACTCTATTTTCCCTGCCCTAATCAAACCCTTTGTCCTCCTCTGCTGAGTTCTAAATTTCTCCCAGTCCCCAGGTTCGCTGCTATTTCGGGCCAATTTGTATGCCACTTCCTTGGCTTTAATACTATCCCTGATTTCCCTTGATAGCCACAGTTGAGCCACCTTCCCTTTTTTATTTTTATGCCAGACAGGGATGTACAATTGTTGTAGTTCATCCATGCGGTCTTTAAATGTCTGCCATTGCCCATCCACTGTCAACCCCTTAAGTATCATTCGCCAATCTATCCTAGCCAATTCACACCTCATACCTTTAAAGTTACCCTTCTTTAAGTTCTGGACCATGGTCTCTGAATTAACTGTTTCATTCTCCATCCTAATGCAGAATTCCACCATATTATGGTCACTCTTCCCCAAGGGGCCTCGCACAACGAGATTGCTAATTAATCCTCTCTCATTACACAACACCCAGTCTAAGATGGCCTCCCCCCTAGTTGGTTCCTCGACATATTGGTCTAGAAAACCATCCCTTATGCACTCCAGGAAATCCTCCTCCACCGTATTGCTTCCAGTTTGGTTAGCCCAATCTATGTGCAAATTAAAGTCACCCATGATAACTGCTGCACTTTTTTTGCCCTTTGGTGTTCTGCAGCTCTGCCCATATAGATTCCACATCATCCAAGCTAATGTCCTTCCTAACTATTGCATTAATCTCCTCTTTAACCAGCAATGCTACCCCACCTCCTTTTCCTTTTATTCTATCCTTCCTGAATGTTGAATACCCTTGGATGTTGAGTTCCCAGCCCTGATCATCCTGGAGCCACGTCTCTGTAATCCCAATCACTTCATATCTGTTAACATCTATTTGCACAGTTAATTCATCTACCTTATTACAGATACTCCTTGCATTAAGACACAGTGCCTTCAGGCTCTTTTTAACACACCTTGTCCCTTTAGAATTTTGCTGTAATGTGGCCCTTTTTGTTTTTTGCCTTGGGATTCTCTGCCCTCCACTTTTAATATTCTCCTTTCTATCTTTTGCCTCTGTCTCCCTTTTATTTCCCTCTGCCTCCCTACATAGGTTCCCATCCACCTGCCATATCAGTTTAACTCCTCCCCAACAGTACGAGCAAACACTCCTCCCTCGGACATTGGTTCCGGTCCTGCCCAGGTGTCGACCGTCCGGTTTGTACTCACAGATTCCCCGCTGAGGGAAAAAGTAACACAATCGTTCCTTGGGAGAGCTTTGTCAAAAAAATCGGAGATCAAATGTAAAGATTGGGGCTAGAAATTTGTTACCGCCCGCTTTGAGGCAGTGACAGCCCCCGGGGTGCTACCTTTAGCGCCGGGCGATGTTTACCGCCTCAAAGTGGGATATTCGGTTGTATCGCCCCAAGAGGAGCGTGGAGCACTAAGGGAAGTGTCCCAAACCTCTCCTCGGGCACTAACGGGGCGAGAGCTCAGGAGGCCCACTCAATTTCTGTGGCGCTCAAATGTCGGCATCCGAGCACCTGAAGATGAAAAAAAAATCCAGGTGAAAATTTCAGTAAACCTCACCCACACTGCCCCACTACTGAAAGATAACTCGAAGTTTAACCATGAAATTTCAGCCTTTGCCTCTCAGTCCGGATGATACCGTCCCGGGATCGTTGCTGGACCAACTGCTTTCCCCCCCGCCGGTCTCAGCGCCGGGCGCTGCAGCAGACGAGAGAGTGAGTTTAGCAAACGTGGCGCTACGGGGGCGTTGCGTACGCGGTGATGTCACCTAGTGGGCGGGGCTAGTGAGCGCAGCACAAACTGTCAGCGCCATCGCTAAACCTTCACTGAAGGTCACGGCAGGCGCTCTCAGCTTGGTGCTCGGACGTGAGGTGTTTAGCAGTCCCTTAGCGCCCCTCTCTGGTGCTAATGCTGGTGCTAAACAACCGAATTTTTCCCTCTAAATGCTGAAAATGCTGAATAAAATTAGGCAAAGCTGGAAATGATCAGCTGGCTAGCACCTGAAAGAGAAAGATCAGCCAAATATTTTGCGTCATTAGTTCTAATGTCCCTCCACAAACCTTATCCCTCCCTATCTCTATAATCTCCTCCAGCCTCCCCGCCCCCGCCCCCCCCCCTCCCCCCGAGATGTCTGCGCTCCTCCAATTCTGCCCTCCTGAGCATCCCTGATTATAATCGCTCCACCATCGGTGGCCGTGCCTTCTGTTGCCTGGGCCCCAAGCTCTGGAACTCCCTCCCTATACCTCTCCGCCTCTTTACCTCTATTTCCTCCTTTAAGATGTTCCTTAGAACCTACCTCTTTGACCAAGCTTTTGGTCACCTGCCCTAATTTCTTATGTGGCTCGGTGTCAAATTTTGTTTGATAACAGTGTGAAGCAGCTTTTGGGATGTTTTACTATGTTAAAGGTGCTATATGAATGCAAGTTGTTGTTGTAAGGTCCTGGCCGAAATAATATAGAGTCCGACTGAGACCGCACCTGGAGTGTTGTGTAGAGTTTTGGTCTCCTTACCTAAGGAAGGATATACTTGCCATAGAGGGAGCGCATTGAAGGTTCACAAGACTGATTCCTGGGATGGGGGGATTGTCCTATGAGGAGAATTGGGTAGACTAGACCTATGTTGTCTAGAGTTTAGAAGAATGAGAGGTGATCTCATTGAAACATACAAAATTCTTACAGAGCTTGTCAGGGTAGATGCAGGGAGGATGTTTCCCCCGGGCTGGGGAGTCTAGAACCAGGGGTCACAGTCTCAGGATAAGGGGTCGGCAATTTAGGACTGAGATGAGGAGAAATTTCTTCACTCAGAGGGTGGTGAATCTTTGGAATTCTCTGCCCCAGAGGGCTGTGGAGACTCAGTCGTTGAGTATATTCAAGACAGAAATCGATAGATTTTTGAATATTAAGAGAATCAAGGGATATGGGGACAGTGCAGGAAAGTGGAGTTGAGGTAGAAGATCAGCCATGATCTCATTGAATGGCGGAACAGGCTCGAGGGGCCGAATGGCCGACTCCAGTTCCTATTTCTTAGGTTCTTATGAAATGTTAACGCACGTTTTCTCCTTCAGCTTGCTGACTGGATTATTTTGGAGCAGGATTCCATCGCAAGCAAGCAAGCATGCTCGACATTTACCCAAAACCTAATTCTGGAGCAGCAGATACAGGCAGCAAACCAGTTAATCGTATGCGCCGCGATCAAGCGTTTGACCTCCCCTCCCCGAGCTGAAAATGGTGTTTTGAGCCCAGAAGTCGAACAGAGCCAAACTTTAATCTGTCTGGGACTGGGGCCGAACTCTGATTGGCTTAGTTTGGCTGAATTCTCTATCTTGCGTGATATCCGATCCAACACTGCTGACTTCATCGTGGACAGGTTTCCCAGAAAGAGAGGTCCCAGGTGGGAAACATTATCCAGTGCACCGAGATACAAAATGCTGTTGCAATCAAGTTCCCTTAATAGTGTGCCAGAAATGGTTTTCAACTGGGAGACTTGGTGAGGCAGCGAAGCGATTTGCTTAAAGCCAACATCCTTCAATTTGTCAATGAAATGGAAAGAAATCGCTCAGCTGCTCACATGTCAGGTGCGTTTTCTCTCTCTGGGTGTCAGTGTTCCGCTATCCCGATTTTCTTTCAGTTTATGAGCACTTAGAATCCTTCTGCACGAACTCCCCCATGTCTTCTGCTGGGAGCTGCTCTTCCACCAACACTTGGCGTTGGGGTTCATGCTCGAAACCTGGTCAATCCGCACCCTGATACTGCACGCTTCACACTTCTGAGCGACGGCATTAAACCAGCTGTCGTTCCAGAGTAACTGTTTCTCAGGTGCACACAGGAAGAGTTCACTTCATAGCTCGCTTTCTGTCTGAACTATTGCAAAGGGGATGGAGTATAAAAGCAGGGAAGTCTTACTACAGCTGTACAGGGTATTGGTGAGGCCACACCTGGAGTACTGCGTGCAGTTTTGGTTTCCATATTTACGAAAGGGTATGCTTGCTTTGGAGGCAGTTCAGAGAAGGTTCACTCGGTTGATTCCGGGGATGAGGGGGGTTGACTTATGAGGAAAGGTTGAGGAGGTTGGGCCTCTACTCATTGGAATTCAGAAGAATGAGAGGTGATCTTATCGAAACGTATAAGATTATGAGGGGGCTCGACAAGGTGGATGCAGAGAGGATGTTTCCACTAATGGGGGAGACTAGAACTAAGGGGCATAAGCTTAGAATAAGGGGCCGCCCATTTCTAACAGAGATGAGGAGGAATTTCTTCTCTCAGAGGGTTGTGAATCTGTGGAATTCGCTGCCTCAGAGAGCTGTGGAAGCTGGGACATTAAATAAATTTAAGACAGAGATAAACAGTTTCTTAACCGGTAAGGGAATAAGGGGTTATGGGGAGCAGGCAGGGAAGTGGAGCTGAGTCCATGATCGGATCAGCCATGATCGTATTTGTCATATATGTATGTTCTGTATGTACCATGCTGGTACCACTAGAGGGTGCAACTGTGGGAGGCCCAGGCAGGAGCGGTATAAAAGGCTGGTCACCACGCTGCTGCCTCACTCTGAGTTACAATGAAGAGAAAGGTCACAGCAGTTCAAGCACAGCACTAGTCCTCGTGGAGTTATTCTACAGATAAGTAGAGACATATTAGTATTAAATGGCAGAGCAGGCTCGAGGGGTCATGTGGCCTACTCCTGTTCCTATTTCTTATGTTCTTATAAACTTGTAAATCTTGGAGGGGACTGAGGGGCTCTTCAACTTATCAGCTGTTAACACCGCTAAGGCCAGGTGCCAATATGACTGTGGGAGTTGCCAATGGCGTGTGTCTGATCTTCATCCCCGGCCCTTTCATCCCAACTCCGCATGAGCCTGCTCCCCAAACAAACCCATCCCCTCCCCCACCCCCTACAAATGAGGTCAGGAAGAAATTCTTGCTTGCCCAAAAGAACAAAGATAGGGCTATATTAATACATAATGATATGGTGAAAGAACAAACATTAATTGTGAGGCCATAGATGGCAAGCTGCATGTTCCCGCACGTTTGATGTGACAGTTGGAAGCAATGTGCACTGGGCTATAAGAAGTACAACCTCAGTAACAAAACCCTGCTTCTATTATAATAAAAACAGAAAATGCTGAAATTCTCAGCGGGTCAGGCAGCATCTGTGGAGAGGAAGCAGAGTTAATGTTTCAGGTTGATGATCCTTCATCAGAACTATTGCTATTGTAAGGTTGCAACACAGAGAAAGCGACGACTGTATGATAAAAAAATACTTGCATTTATATAGCGCCTTTCATGACCACCGGACACCCTAAAGCGCTTTACAGCCAATGAATTACTTTTTGGAATGTCGTCACTGTTGTAATGTGGGAAACGCGGCAGCCAATTTGCGCACAGCAAGCTCCCACACACAGCGATGTGATAATGACCCAGATAATCTGTTTTTTAGTCATGTTGATTGAGGGATAAATATTGGCTCCAGGACACGGGGGATAATTCCCCTGCTCTTCTTCGAAATAGTCCCATGTGATCTTTTACATCCACCAGAGAGGGCAGATGGGGCCTCGGTTTAATGCCTCATGCGAAAAACGGCACCCCGACAGTGCAGCACTCCCTCAGTACTGTACTGGGAGTGTCAGCCGAGATTTTTGTGCTCAAGTCTCTGGAGTGGGACTTGAACCCACAACCTTCAGACTCAGAGGCGAGAGAGTGTGCTGCCCACTGAGCTGACACTTAAAGATGCCCTGACGTGCCCATCTAGATGGGTTAATTGGCTCCGAGACCCTTCTAGGAGCAGGTTGCCTGAGATGGGGAGACCACAACCCAATGTATGCTGAACGTTTGATGGGCTAGATTTTCCTCTTCATGGCCTGGGCAGTAACGTAGTGAGGTAACTCAACCTCCCAATGTAGAATCGGCCTGATTTCCATTCCATGGAGGGGGTCATAGTTCAACCAGGGTGAAGAGTTAAAGTGCTCCCAAAATCTTATTGCAGTGTCCCCACTGGATAGCCGAAAACCTACCAAACCAGTCAGTCAACAGAGACAGAGGTTTTGTTCAATTTGTTTGCAGTTCATAATAATTAAAACAAATGTTGGAATCAAAAATTTTCCAGCAGAAAGTTCATTAATTTACAACTCCCTTGTGCAGATAACCTCACTGGCATCAGCCTAACAAGTCGCTGGAGAAATACCACCAACGATGTCTCCGCAAGATCCTACAAATCCCCTGGGAGGACAGACGCACAAACATTAGCGTCCTCGACCAGGCCAACATCCCCAGCATTGAAGCACTGACCACACTCGACCAGCTCCGCTGGGCGGGCCACATTGTCCGCATGCCCGACACGAGACTCCCAAAGCAAGCGCTCTACTCGGAACTCCTTCACGGCAAACGAGCCAAAGGTGGGCAGAGGAAACGTTACAAGGACACCCTCAAAACCTCCCTGATAAAGTGCAACATCCCCACTGACACCTGGGAGTCCCTGGCCAAAGACCGCCCTGAGTGGAGGAAGTGTATCCGGGAGGGCGCTGAGCACCTCGAGTCTCGTCACCGAGAGCATGCAGAAATCAGCGCAGGCAGCGGAAGGAGCGTGCGGCAAACCTGTCCCACCCACCCCTTCCCTCAGCGACTATCTGCCCCACTTGTGACAGAGTCTGTGGCTCTCGTATTCGACTGTACAGTCACCTAAAGACTCATTTTAAGAGGGGAAGCAAGTCTTCCTCGATTCTGAGGGACTGCCTATGATAATGATGATAACATGAAAAGAAAGTTACTTGGTGTCACCAATGTTAACGCAAATGTTTTTCCCCACACGGGCCCTTCAAATTTGTACCTCCTCCAGCGGCAGGGGCCCTGTGGTTGATGCCTGGCCTTAGCGGGAATGTTGGATGTCGCCATGGTGATTGAGAATTCAGGATTACAAAATGTCCTCCCCCCAAAGTCCAGTGCAACATAAGAATATAAGACCATAAGAAATAGGAGCAGGAGTCGGCCATACGGCCCCTCGAGCCTGCTCCGCCATTTAATACGATCATGACTGATCCGATCATAGACTCAGGTACACTTCCCTGTCCTCTCCCCATAACCCCTTATTCCCTTATCGGGAAGGATAAGGGAATCTGAGAGAAGAAATTCCTCCTCATCACTGTTTTAAATGGGCGGTCCCTTATTCAAAGATTATGCCCTCTAGTTCTCGTCTCCCCCATCAGTGGAAGCATCCTCTCTGCATCCACCTTGTCAAGCCCCCTCATAATCTTATATGTTTCGATAAGATCACCTCTCATTCTTCTGAATTCCAATGAGAAGATGCCCAACCGACTCAACCTTTCCTCATAAGTCAACCCCCTCATCCCCGGGATCAACCGAGTGAACCTTCTCTGAACTGCCTCCAAAGCTAGTATATTCTTTCGTAAATATGGAAACCAAAACTGCGCGCAGTATTCCAGGTGTGGCCTCACCAATACCCTGTATAACTGTAGCAAGACTTCCCTGCTATGAAGAAAGGTTGAGCAGGTTGGGCCTATACTCATTGGAGTTTAGAAGAATGAGAGGTGATCTTACTGAAACATATAAGATACTGAGGGGCTCAACAGGGTAGATGCCAAGAGGATGTTTCTCCTCGTGGGGGAATCTAGAACTAGGGGGCATAGTTTCAGAATAAGGGGTCGCCCATTTAGAACGGAGATGAAGAGGAATTTCTTCTCTCTGAGGGTTGTAAATCTGTGGAATTCTCTGCCCCAGAGAGCTGTGGTGACTGGGTCATTGAATATATTTAAGGTGGAGATAGACAGATTTTGAGCGATAAGGGAGTGAAGGGTTATGGGGAGTGGGCGGGGAAGTGGAGCTGAGCCCAAGATCAGATCAGCCGTGACCTTATTAAATGGTGGAGCAGGCTTGAGGGACCATATGGCCTACTCCTGCTCCTATTTCTTATGTTCTTATGAAATGGCTCACTGTTACAGCACTTCAGTTCCACAATGGCTCCCTCCTTCGGAAAAAACTGATTTCAAAATCTTCATTCTCATCACAATTCCTTCTACTGCTCCATCTGCACGACCTCTCCCAGCTTTATGTCTAATTGCAAGCCCTTGGGTCCTCCACATCTGGAGGACTGTCGCTTCCATTGCCTCAAACGCTGACAGTCACTTCACCTGTCATGGCACTACCCTCTTGGTGCAACCTCCCTTAAACTCCTCCCCCTGCCTTATTTCCTCTCAGTCTGCCTTTAACTGCCTTCTCAGCACTAATTAAGGCTGAATTTTCGGTTTCGCTCAGTTTGGGGCGGTAATGGCGGCGGGGCGGGAAAGTTTGCGCCCGGGAACAGTTTGCGCCTCAGCCAGCAATATTTGGCAGCTGGGCCTTGAGTGTGGGGCGGAGCGCTAAGGAAGGCATTACACACCTCTCTCGGGGCGCTAGACCGGCTGAGCATGCGAAAATCCCGAGCTAAACAGCTGGCCCAGGAGAGGCCCGGGGGGAGAAAAAAAAACCTGAAAAAAACACTCCCAATAAATAACTCGTGCCACCACAACATAAATCGGAAGAAAATTAAAATAAAACCCAATCACACTTACTCGAGGTGGACATTACTTATCTCACTGCGGCCGCGTTCACAGGCAGTCCCAGCGGGGGGGGGGGCGCTACGGAGCGCTACGGATCGGGCGGGAGCCAGAAATCGAGGCGGTTTCGCAACCAGGGGCGTTGCACACTGGCTCGTCACTCCCGGGTGGTAATGCTCCACGCCCCATTGATACCGGCACTGAAAACCCCGGTTGGGCACTGGAACCTGGCCGCCCGCCCAGAATAGCGCCCCACCGGAGCTAAAACAGAGGCGGCAACGAGCCGAAAATCCGGCCCTATCTATCTCCGTGGTCACCTCTCACAACTCTGCCACTTACATTTGCTGTTTGTTTTTCTCCTCCACGAAGCACTTTGGGACATCTCATTCTGTTCATTGTGGTTGTTGTGAGGGCTAATTATCTCCTGTTGGGTTTCATTTGCAAGCTCAAAGTTCCTGAATTTTCAACAAAATTCTTGCGTGGAGACCCTTTTGATTCATTGCATTTATTAATTTTCTTTCAATTCACTCATTCACGGCATGTGGGCGTCGCTGGCAAGGCCGGCATTTATTGCCCATCCCTAATGGCCGCCTTCTTGAACCCCTGCAGTCCGTGTGTTGAAGGTGCTCCCACAGTGCTGCTGGGGAAGGAGTTCCAGGATTGTGACCCAGCGACGATGAAGGAACGGCCGATATATTTCCAAGTCAGGATGGTGTGTGACTGGGAGGGGAACGTGGAGGTGGTGGTGTTCCCATGCGCCTGCTGCCCTTGTCCTTCTAGGTGGCAGAGGTCGCGGGTTTGGGAGGTGCTGCCGAAGAAGCCTTGGCGAGTTGATGCAAGGCATCTTGTAGATGGTGCACACTGCAGCCACGGTGCGCCGGTGGTGGATTTTTACAAAATTATTTGGAGTGACGTGCAATAGTGTGGCCCAATCTGTAGCATGCGTTGCCTAGGAAACAGTGTCAGGCAGGAAGTAGGCTGGAATATTCCATCTGGACTGCCCCATTTAAAATAGGACGTGCTTATTTGTACTGCAAAAATGGCCACCATGCCCCACCCTTTGTCTATGACTGGTCCCCTTGGAGGATAAGCCACACCCTGAAGTTTCACAGGAATGTATCACTGGAACCGCCCATCCCAAGGTCTCACTGACTTTGCAAATTGCAACTCGATCCACTTTGACTTCCTGAAGCGACAGAGGACAGAGCTCCCTAGAAGACAGCAAGGGCCAGCCAAATTTCCTTACCCCAGTCCAAGTACGTCCCTCCCCCAGGCAGAGTCCCGTACCCCAGCGCAAATGCATCCTTTCCCCCGCCCCCCCCCAACCCACCCCATCATTGATGGGGCAGGCATTGTGTATGGATTGTTAACAGGTTTATTGGGTATGAAGTGAATAGTGACAGTGTCGTGAATTCTGGATATTGTCCACTCCAACGATGTCTCTTGTAGTGGGTTGGAAAAACGTGATCCATCTTCCCTGAGTTCCCGCTCTCCCCTCCGATCCCCCCCCCAGCCCCGTGACTCTGCCCCCACCACCCGTGTCTCTCTCTCTCTCTCTACCTCAGCCTCTCACTCTCCCCCCAGCCTCTCTCACTCTCCCCCCAGCCTCTCACTCTCCCCCCAGCCTCTCACTCTCCCCCCAGCCTCTCACTCTCCCCCCAGCCTCTCACTTTCCCCCCAGCCTCTCTCACTTGCCCCCAGCCTCTCTCTCGCTCTCGGCCCCAGGCCGGCTGGCGGGGGGTGGGGTGGGGGGGTGCCTGATCACCGCCCAAAAGACTGCGAATATTTGGGAAGATCATCGCTGGTGAAAACTTCCCCCCAAAAAATAAAAACATCCGCCCAGCAATAAACATGGGCCTTGCGCCCCCCCCCCCCCCCCCCCCCGCCATTCTGGCACAAAAATGCAATTTAGGGTCGATTGGACAGTTCGTAAACAAAATGGGCGAAAAAGTAAAAAATCAATAAAAGTTTACCTCGAGGCTGCGGGTTGGGCCTAGTACCAGAAAAATAATAAAAATAATTTTTCAAAAAACATCACCTAAAAAAATCCAAAAAACCTTCCCAGGACACAATCACAACAACTCATTTTTAAAATAATTAGTAAAAAAACAATCACTAACCTTTATCTTGTCGGGCTAACTCACCGACTACGGTCATCACTCAGCCAAATATTGCACCAGGGCGATTTGCGGACAGTGTTCGCCGGCGGTCCGCTCCCCAGCGGTGCCTCGAAACCGCCGGCGTAAGTCAAATAGGGAATTTCTCGCTCACCTGATTACCGCCCGCAATGGCCAATATTGCCCAGAAACCGGGCGGTAAGCCACTGGAAATTCCAGCCCTGTTTCTTTCCACATGTTGCAGGGACAGAAGGCAATCCCTCAGAAACGCACTACAACAACAGTTACTTACGTTTATAAGGCACGTTTACCGTAGCAAAACATCCCAAAGTGCTGAACAAGAGCGATATCAATAAAAGTATTTTTGACACCGAGCCACAGAAGGAGATATCGGGGAGAGATGACCGAAAGCTTGGTCAAAGAGGTAAAGAAAGACTTACATTTATATAGCGCCTTTCTCGACCACTGGATGTCCCAAAGCACTTTTGAAGTGTAGCCACTGTTGTAAACGCGGCAGCCAACTTGCACACAGCAAGCTCCCACAAACAGCAATGTGATAATGACCGGATAATCTGTTTTTGTTATGTTGAATGTTGAATAAATATTGGCCCCAGGACACCGGGGATAACTCCCCCTGCTCTTCTTCGAAATAGTGCTGTGGGATCTTTTACGTCCACCTGAGAGAGCAGATGGGGCCTCAGTTTAACGTCTCATCCGAAAGACGGCACCTCCGACAGTGCAGCACTCCCTCAGCACTGCACTGGAGTGTCAGCCTAGATTTTTGTGCTCAAGTCTCTGTGGAGTGGGACTTGAACCCACAACCTTCTGACTCAGAGGCTGGTTTGAAGGAGCATCCTAAAGGAGGAAAGAGAGGCGGAGAGGTTTAGGGAGGGAGTTCCTGAGCTTAGAGGCCAGGCAGCTGGAGGCACGGCCACCGATGGTTGTGCAAATAAAATAGTGGATGCACAAGGGGCCAGAGTTAGAGGAGCTCATTCATTTCTGAGCGAATTAATTAATTCACTAAGCTCATTGTGTTCCGGTGATGGGTCGATACCTGGGACAACAATCTGATTTCTCTCTTTCCAAGTGTTTGGTCACCTGTCCCATTGACCTGTTCTTTGGCTCAGTGTCAATTTTTGTCTGATTGCACCCCTGCGAAGCGCCTTGGGATGTTTTACATCATTAAAGGGGCTATATAAATGCAAGTCGTTTTGTTGTTGCGAAAGCTATTGTTTATATTTTCAGCATTTTTTGTTTTTATTTTTACGGTCTATTCTGCAAACAAATATTCGGAAAAGCACAAAGTAACAAGCAAGACTCTGTTGGGAATGGTCGCATAGTGGTTATGTTACTGGACTAGTAATTAATAATAACTAATAATTAATAATAACTAGTGACCAAGGCCTGGACTAATGATCCGGAGATTCAGTTAATTAAATAAATCTGGATCACAAAACTAGGGTCATTAATGGTGACCATGAAACTACGGGATTGCCATAAAAACCCATCTGGTTCACTAATGTCCTTTAGGGAAGGAAATCTGCCGTCCTTACCCGGTCTGGGCCTATATGTGACTCCAGACCCACAGCAATGTGGTTGACTCTTAACTGCCCCCTGAAATGGCCCAGCGAGACACTTAGTACACCACCACATTCTCAAGGGTATATTAGGGATGGGCAATAAATGGCAGCCTTGCCAGCGACGCCCACATCCCATGAACGAATAAAAAAACGTTATATGTGATGGGTAATGCACCGAATATTCTGAAGTGATAGAGGATCTGCAATCAATGCGTTCCTGAAGAAAACTTAATTCTCTTGATTTGTTTGAATTTTGTTTCTCAGTAAGAGGTCAGGGAGGTGTCCATATAAAGTCTATTTAACGCAAGCTGTGTAGGGTTCCTCGCATTTGCAGTGCACACATATCACCCGATGTTTACAGGCTTGTGCCAAACCCAATAAGCATCGAGAGCGGGACAGCAATTGAGATCACGGCTTGAGTTCTGAGATGGTTTTACTAAGCATGAAAATCTTAATAAGATCAGGAAGGAATGGTTTACATAAGAGCATAAGAACATAAGAAATAAGAGCAGGAGTCGACCATTTGGCCCCTCAAGACTTCAGTAAGATCGTGGCTGATCTGCTCTTGGCCTCAACTCCACTTTCCTGCCCACTCCCCATAACCCTTGACTCCCTGGGCGTGAGTTACAGGCTGGAATCTAATCGAGGGTGTCTGGTGGTTTATATACAGAATAACAGATACCCGGGAGTAAGTTACAGGCTAGAATCTAATCTAAGTGACCGGGTGGTAGATATATAGAATAAACCTGCTCTTTACTTCCTGGTTTGCTGTCTGTGAGAATTCTTCAGTGTGATTGGCTGCTCAGCCTGGTCGATAACATCACTGTTGCTGGATGCTGGACATCCCCTAGACTGGGCGCCAGAATCAAATTAACGTCGGGAGAGGTGAAATTGACGCCACAGAGATCGCTCGATGTTCCTGGGCAGTTTTCTTCGAGGTCAGCGGCGGGCACTGTCGCTTCAATGCTGACTGCAAAATCTGGGCCATTGTTACTGATACCGTACAATGGTCCTCAACTCTGCCACCAAGCTCATGGTCTACAGGACCATAGTAATACACGCCCTCCTGTATGGCTCAGAGACATGAACCGTGTACAGTAGACATCTCAAGTCGCTGGAGAAATATCACCAACAGTGTCTCCACAAGATCCTGCAAATCCCCTGGGAGGACAGACGCACCAATGTTAGTGTTCTCGATCAGGCCAACATCCCCAGCATCGAAGCACTGACCACACTTGATCAGCTCCGTTGGGCGGGCCACATTGCCCGCATGCCAGACACAAGACTCCCAAAGCAAGCGTTCTACTCGGAACTCCTTCATGGCATATGAGCCAAAGGTGGGCAGAGGAAACGTTACAAGGACACCCTCAAAACCTCCCTGATAAAGTGCAACATCCCCACCGACACCTGGGAGTCCCTGGCCAAAGACCGCCCTAAGTGGAGGAAGTGCATCCGGGAAAGCGCTGAGCACCTTGAGTCTCATCGCCGAGAGCATGCAGAAATCAAGCGCAGGCAGCGGAAGGAGCGTGCGGCAAACCAGACTCCCCACCCACCCTTTCCTCCAACCACTGTCTGTCCCACCTGTGACAGGGACTGTGGTTCTCGTATTGGACTGTTCAGTCACCTAAGGACTCATTTTTAGAGTGGAAGCAAATCTTCCTCGATTCCGAGGGACTGCCTATGATGATGACGATGACAATGCAATTTCAACTCTTGCTGCCCAATTTATATTTCAGAAGTGTCCAGACGGCTCACTCAATATCCAGACAATCCAGTTCATAAAAAATGCACAATCCAGTTAAAAAACAGACCCGTTGCAATTTTAAAGCACACATGGGTTGGCAATGCCAGGCTGATGGCTCGACAAAGAGCATTCCTCTGGTATACGCAGGTCAGTTTGACCGTAACATTACCCCAGTGGATACAGCTCAGCACCACTTTTACTTCAGCACTTTGTCATCAGAATGAAATCTGAATTTAGCCAGTCCGTTGCTTCCAAGTGCCATTTAAATCAAATCATGGCTTAATTCAAACCGAATTTATATCGTGTGTGTAAATGAGGTCAGTATGATCTTGGCAGAAACTGTGCAATTAAATACTCTGAGCAGCTTGAATGAGTTCCAGCGGGCAGAGTGATACAGGCTTAGATCAACACGGACTAGACTGTAGAAAAGTGACTAATGTAAGATTGTCCTTCTCCTGCGCACAAACCCAAACAATGCTAACATCTATTTGTCCCATGTCAGGACCCCAGCAACAGATTAAAGTGCCATTATATTAATTGTGCTGAATATAAATGACTTTGTGATCCTTCAGTAACAGCTGCCCGCGCTATTTTACAATACAATGGGGTCTGTCGGGGGTTCAGTCATAAATGTCCAGTTCTGTTTACTAGTGAGAAAAGCAGCAAAATTAATAAGGCTTTAAGTGGCTGCACACAAGACAGTTAGATTTACTGAGTGGGTACAAGTTCATTGTGTTTGTATATTCAGATATTTTACCAGAGAACAGGAGGATGTGCTGTGTTAATAGGGCAGATTTGTGGCTCCACATCACACGTGCAATGAAGCTGACAGATGGCTGCTCTTCTCAAAGGCAAGTGACCAGCTTATGAACGGCCTTTGAGCCTTTAAAGTTATAACACACCACCCCCGAGGCAGGAGAGCAGGATTTGCTGATGTTTTGTCCAGCTCACTGTCACTTCAATATGAACTACTTGCTGTGGAGGCAAAGGCATTTCACAAATTGGCCCAGAAATTGCAGTCGGAGGCTTCCGACCTGAAAAATTTCTACGAATCTACCTGGTGGTCCCGGAGGTTCAGAGACTTGTGGTCCTGGGCCTCTACGCGTAGACCTGCGTAGGGGCCCGCTTATCCCAGGGACGTAGGCATTTCGCGTGCGTCCCTGGGATCACATGGGCTGGCCCAACCAGTCAACGTAAGGGGTGTTCCCATCTACAGTTATGGTGAGTCCGTGTGGTGGCTGGTGTGCAACGGCCACCCCACGTTAAAACAATCCACGCACAGGCATCTTCCACCCTTCAACATGTAGCTCGGGATCTGGAATATTAGGTCCTTCAGTGAAACACCTGTGAACTCATCCCTTTTTGGTGTGGAAGCGAGTCATCCTCGATACGAGGGACTGCCTGATACTATGCTATACTGCGCGTGAGTTCCGTACAGAATCACCATAAATATAAATCGGAATAGCCCCAAATCACAGAAACGTATCAAATACATTTTTTAAAACCATCACATATTTAAAATGTAATCAAAATGGAACTTAATTCATTATTTAAAACAAAAATTGAATTTTTTGAAAAAGGAATTTATATATTTTAAAGTGTCTGAAAAGAAACTTACCTTACTTAATAGGATTTTAAATGTTTAAATTATTGAAAAAGATGTCTTTTTCTGTCCTTTAAAAGTTTTACATTGACAAAAGAATGCCTTGCGCCTGCATTTATCGGTCGTAAGAATTTCCAGGGTTTTCGCTGGGCTCATAGCCCAACTCTCCGCCTGCGGAGGCTCTTTGCTTCCAGATGTGTGCGATCTGTCCAGAGGATTCTTGATACATCGCAAGTTCCGGGTTACGCTGCATGTACTTTGCACACCTAAACCCGGAACTTGTGGGGCCCCTACGGTCATGTACGCACCTCGTTACATAGAAACATAGAAACATAGAAAATAGGTGCAGGAGTAGGCCATTCGGCCCTTCTAGCCTGCACCGCCATTCAATGAGTTCATGGCTGAACATTCAACTTCAGTACCCCATTCCTGCTTTCTCGCCATACCCCTTGATCCCCCTAGCAGTAAGGACCTCATCTAACTCCTTTTTGAATATATTTAGTGAATTGGCCTCAACAACTTTCTGTGGTAGAGAATTCCACAGGTTCACCACTCTCTGGGTGAAGAAGTTCCTCCGCATCTCGGTCCGAAATGGCTTACCCCTTATCCTTAGACTGTGACCCCTGGTTCTGGACTTCCCCAACATTGGGAACATTCTTCCTGCATCTAACCTGTCTAACCCCGTCAGAATTTTATATGCCCATAGGGGGTCGCGAATTTAAAGCCAATGTCTACATTTTGCTTACAAAATCTTTTTTGTTCATTCCTGGGATGAGGGCGTCGCTGGCAAGGCCGGCATTTATTGCCCATCCCTAACTGCCCCTTGAGAAGGTGGTGGTGAGCCGCCTTCTTGAACCGCTGCAGTCCGTGTGCTGAAGGTGCTCCCACAGTGCTGTTAGGGAGGGAGTTCCAGGATTGTGACCCAGCGACGATGAAGGAACGGCCGATATATTTCCAAGTCGGGATGCTGTGTGACTGGGAGGGGAACGTGGAGGTGGTGGTGTTCCCATGCGCCTGCTGCCCTTGTCCTTCAAGGCGGTAGAGGTCGCGGGTTCGGGAGGTGTTTTGAAATAATGTACTCCAGGCTTCTCACTCCACCCTCATTTCTCATGCCTTCTTTTTTTCTTCATTCGTCTGAAGCTTCCTGTGGCCAAAATTGTTGACAAAATGAATCTCAACCCTATTGGGCTTTTACAGTCATGTTGCTGAATAGTGATGTCGTGCAGTTCTGGAAGAGATTCCCCACATCTCGCCAAATATTGATTTTACAACTGAATGTATTTTCATCTGCAGGATTTGTGCGATGGTTGTGTTGTGTGTCTGCTTTCATGTTGCTGTCAGTTTGCTGCCTGCTTCGGGTTTTCATCTGTCCAGAACATTGTGCATGTTTCTAAAAGCAAACCTGTAAATTGGAAGACAGGAACGAGATTCTGTTCACCGGTTGTTTTGAAGATTGTGGGAATAAAACTGTAATATCTCTTTCTGAGGGACTTCACAACCCCCCCACCCCTGCCCCCCCCCCACTGCCCCGAGATGTCTGCGCGCCTCTAATTCTTCCCCCGTGAGCATCCCTGATTATAATCGCTCAACCATTGGTGGCCATGCCTTCTGTTGCCTGGGCCTCAAGCTCTGGAACTCCCTCCCTAAACCTCTCTGTCTCTCCACCTCTCTTTCCTCCATCAAGACGCTCCTTAAAACCGACCTCTTTGACCAAGCTTTTGGTCACCTGCACTAATTTCTCCTTATGCGGCTCGGTGTCAAATTTATTTTTTATCTTATAACGCTCCTGTGAAGAGCCTTGGGACGTTTTACTACGTTAAAGGCGCTATATAAATGCAAGCTGTTGTTGTTGTTGAGAGGCTCTCTAGTCTAGAAATCCAGCTCGGGCGATGGTGGAGAACGGGCAGTATCGGGTCGGCCACCAGTTATAAGCGACGCCTGAGATTCGGTTCCATTGACCGCGATGGGCAGCAGATTCCACACCGTGTTGTCCCACCGCCCTCAGTGAATTTCAGGGCCTCTGTATCTGGAATCTCACACTTCATTGGATGTGAAGCGCTTTGAGATGTCTGGCGGTTGTGAAAGGCGCTATACAAATCCAACTCTTTCTTTCTTTTACACTCTGCTTTCTGGACTCCTTGCGTGAATAGTTCCAACTTAATTTTGTTGGTTATAGAAACATAGAAAATAGATGCAGGAGCACGCCATTCGGCCCTTCGAGCCTGCACCACCATTCAATATGATCATGGCTGATCATGCAACTTCAGTACCCCATTCCTGCCTTCTCTCCATACCTCTGATCCCTTTAGCCATAAGGGCCACATCTAACTCCCTTTTGAATATATCCAATGAACTGGACTCAACAACTTTCTGTGGTAGAGAATTCCACAGGTTCACAATTCTCTGCGTGAAAAAGTTTCTCCTCATCTCGGTCCTAAATGGCTTACCCCTTATCCTTAGACTGTGACCCCTGGTTCTGGACTTCCCCAACATCGGGAACATTCTTCCTGCATCTAACCTGTCCAATCACGTCAGAATTTTATATGCGTCTATGAGATCGCCTCTCATTCTTCTAAATTCCAGTGATTATAAGCTGAGTCGATCCGAGCAGAGCGTGCTGATTGCTTTTATGAGAGCTAAACTGGATTTGATGATCTCAGAGCATCATGTAATGCACCATCGGCAATATGCTGTGCAGCACACAAACTTTGGCTAGTTTCCATTTATAATAAACCTTGTACTTGAGAACTGCTTTAACTTCTGTGATATATTCACAGAGCACAAGCACATACGGCTCCTAACATGGCAGGCAGCTCTCTCAGAAGCCTCCGGAAATCTGCCTGGTTCTGTTTAATTATTAACTGTGCAATTGTAGTACACAATACATCCACATCCATAGTGTGGAGCTACAAACATTACAAGCTTATAGACATTACACTTTTCTCTGCTTAATGAAGAAGTTATTATAACAAACATCATACATAACTTTCATGTTTGTACATAACACAGGATATAAACTTATTTTTTTCCATATTTACAAATTTAACTTTACCACTTGTTTTCTGTTTCGAAGAGGATACCTTCCCTCTCGAACAGAACCTTCCAAACATGGTGTCGAATCTAAACTCATTCGAAGCTCATCCTGAGGAACGTTTTCCTCCACGGAATTTCCTTGATTTTCATTTGAACTCACTCTAACTTCAGGCTCTTTATTTTCCTGACTCCGTCTCAGACTTTCATTCTGATTCTCTCCTGGATTTGTTTCCAGAACATTGGATTTAGAATTTGCTACTGGTGTATCAAAACTATCTGATGAGTCAGAAATAATTGAATCATTCCCACCTTCAACTCCTTCCATGTCTGTAGGTAAAATATGATCAATATGAACAAACCTAACCTGTCCCTTATCAAACATCTTTACCAAATATGTGCGAGGACCACATATCTTCACCACTCTTCCAGGTAACCATTTTAACCAGTTATGGTGATAGTTCTTCACTCTCACCTTCTGGTTTAACTTCACACTTCTCTCTTTTACTCTACCTCTATCATGATTCTCTTTCTGTCTTAATTGTGTCTCTTCTACAGACTGTGCCAAATTTGGCTTTAACAATGAGAATCTGGTTCGTGGCTATCGTTTGAGAAACAACTCTGCTGGTGTTCTATCAGTTGTTGTATGAGGAGTATTTCGATATGTAATCAAAAAATTAGCCAATTTGCAATCCAATGACAACTGTCTTTTCCTTGGATTTGGATCTAACATTTGTTTTATGAGGGCACGTTTTACAATTTGTACAGTGCGCTCTGCTGCACCATTTGAAGCAGGATGTTATGGTGGAACCTTGGAATGTTTCACACCATTTTTGCTCGTGAATTGTGCAAATTCTTCTGAACGAAATTGTGGTCCATTATAATAAGAACATAAGAATTCGGAAGAGGAGTAGGCCATCTAGCCCCTCGAGCCTGCTCCGCCATTCAATAAGATCATGGCTGATCTGGCCGTGGACTCAGCTCCACTGACCCACCCGCTCCCCGTAACCCTTAATTCCGTTATTGGTTAAAAATCTATCTATCTGTGACTTGAATACATTCAATGAGCTAGCCTCAACTGCTTCCTTGGGCAGAGAATTCCACAGATTCACAACCCTCTAGGAGAAGAAATTCCTTCTCAACTCGGTTTTAAATTGGCTCCCCCATATTTTGAGGCTGTGCCCCCAAGTTCTAGTCTCCCCTACCAGTGGAAACAACCTCTCTGCCTCTATCTTGTCTATCCCTTTCATTATTTTAAATGTTTCTATAAGATCACCCCTCATCCTTCTGAACTCCAATGAGTAAAGACCCAGTCCGAAACAATTTCTTCAGGGAGGCCAAATGAAGAAAATAATTTTCATAAAATGTCCAATGCTTTACTTGTTGTTATTTTTCACATTGGAAACACCTCAACCCACTTCGAATGGCTATCAATCACAATGAACAATTGTTGTCCTCCTAACGCGGCAAAATCAATATGTAGCCTTTGCCACACCCTGGGAGGCAATTTCCATGGCTGTAATGGTACTGGTGGTGGTTGCTTGCTTACCGAATGAAATGCCGTACACTGACTCACGATGTACTCTATATCTTTATCAAGACCTGGCCACCATAAATAACTGCGTGCAAAACTCTTGGTCAAGCACATTCCCAGGTGCTGGTCATGGAGGTCTCCTAATAATTTGGACCTGAATTTATTTGGTATAACCACCCTTGCACCCCACATGATGCAATCTTTAGCGACTGATAATTCATTCCTACGAATGAAGAATGGATGTGTATCTTTGTCTGTTATCTGGTTTGGCCATCCATTTGCAATATACTCATACACCTTTGACATCACTGGGTCACGTTTGTTTGCTCTACCAATCTCTTCAGCTGTGACTGGCAGTTCATCAATGTATGAAAAATAAAACACTTCTTCCTTATCGGGTGTAACTTGTGATGGGGAAGGCAATCTAGACATTGCATCAGCATTACTGTGATCAGCTGATCGTCTGTATTCAATATCATACGTATATGCTGACATAATCAAAGCCCATCTCTGCATTCGGGCTGCAGCTAATGGTGGAACTAGGGACTTTGGATGGAGGATTGCTGTTAGGGGCTTATGGTCCGTAACGATGGTAAACTTACGACCATACAAGTATTTGTGAAACTTCTTGACCCCAAAAATTAATGCCAAAGCTTCCCTTTCAATTTGCGCATAATTACTCTCACTGGCACTGAGAGTGCGTAAAGCAAAAGCAATTGGTCTCTCCTCCCCACTACTTAATACATGAGAGATCACTGCCCCAACTCCATATGGAGAGGCATCACATGTTAGCTTAATCGCCTTAGATATGTCATAGTGAACTAACATGGTGCTCTCTACCAATTTGCTTTTACACTCCTTGAATGCTGTATCGCATTCTTTTGACCACTTCCAATGCACCTGTTCTTTCAAAAGTTCATTCAGTGGATATAATACTGTAGCCAAATTTGGTAGGAACTTCCCATAATAGTTCAAAAGACCCAAGAATGAACGAAGTTCAGTGACATTCCTGGGAGTGGGTGCATTTCTGATCGCAACCAATTTTTCCATGGTTGGATGTAAAACATCTTTGTCTACTCTGTACCCTAAGTACTCCACTGAGTTTTTAAATAACTCACACTTACGAGCAGACACGCGTGCTTCTCTAGCCGTTTGAGGACTTCATTCAATATGTTATCATGAAATTGCCTATTTGGTGCTGAAATTAGTATGTCATCCAAATAACATATTACCCCTTCAATACCTTGCAAAATCTGGTTCATCACCCCTTGGAATATGGCAGGGTTGGAAGACACTCCAAATGATAGCCTATTAAATTGATATAGGCCTAGATGAGTATTTATAGTCAAACATGACTTGGACTTCTCATCTAGTTCAAGCTGTAAGTAGGCATTCGTAAGATCCAGTTTTGAGAAGATCTGACCACCTGTCAGTGTTGTGAACAAATCATCTATATTCGGCAATGTATTGGGGACATTACCCTCCAGAACCTGGTTTACGGTTACTTTATAATCACCACACAACCTTACCTTACTATTGGACTTAGATACAACAATGGGTGTAGCCTAATTACATCGATCTATCTTACAAATAATGTTCTCAGTCTCTCGTCTTTTGAGTTCTTGCTCAACTTTCTCCTTGAGTGCATATGGTACAGAACGTGGCTTGTAGTAAACTGATCTAGTGTCCTTCTGTACCCTGAGACTCGCCTTGAAGCCTTGGATCGGACTGCCCGTTTCGCAGAACACCTTTGGATACTTCTTGATAACCTCATCTATTGACGAAAATCTCGCTTCCACACAGAAAATCTTACTCCAATCCAGCTTCAGTGAGCTCAACCAATTTCTTCCTAGTAAGGCAGACTTGTCTCCTTTCACTGCTATTAGAGGCAAGTTCTGAAATTGATCTTTATATTTAACCGGTACGGTAATACGACCTACCACAGGAATTTTCTCTCCCGAGTAGCCTCGCAGCTCTATCTTGGATTTCTCCAGATGAAAATCATGCAATTTGCCGCGGTACAGTGACTCTGGTACTACACTCACGGATGCACCCGTGTCAATTTCCATTGGTATCTTGAATCCCTGCAACATCTATGTGGATTTTGATACTTTCCGAATCGCTGTCCATTAACGTCATGCTCCTGATGACGTGTAACATCTCTTCGTCCTGTTGCTGTTCTTCCATGCTATGTAGTCTCTTGGGATTTCTACTCATAGCTTTGAACGCTGGACCCAAAGCTTTAAAAGCTGGTTTACCCTTCAGTCGGCATGCCTTCGCAAGATGCCCAGTCTTCCTGCAGAAGAAACACTCTGTCTTCACGTATGGACAACTTTGAGCAATGTGTTGTCCCAGGCACCTATAGCACAACTTCGACGCTCTGGTAGAATTTACAGTTTCTGAGACTTTGGGCCCCCACCATCTTTTACTTTGAACCTGCAGGTGATTCACCTCAGTTGACTGACAACCGTAATTATTAATTAATTCTCGGGAATATTGTTCGGCCATGCCCATCGACATCGCTGTCTGACAAGCAATCTCAAAAGTCAAGTCATCCATCGTCAATAACTTCCTTCTGATCGTATCACTTTTCACCCCACAAACAAAACGATCCCGTGATGCGCCGTTTTGAAAGTTTCCAAAATTACAGTGCATCGATAGCTTTTTTAATGCTACAATGTAATCACTGATATTTTCATCAGCCTTTTGATGCCGAATCCTGAAACTATAGCTTTAAGCAATTTCGAACGGTTTGGGGTTATAGTGCTGCTTCAGCTTCGTTAAAATTTCTTTAAGCTTTGTGTCCTTTGGCTCGTCAGGCACAACTAGATTTACAAGAGTGTCATATAATGCCAGACCTGCCTCCGATAAGGAGATCGCTCTCTTACGTTCCAACACAGCCCGGTTCTGGACTGCATTGTCTGGAACTTTGATTATGTTATTTGCAATGAAATACATTTCTAGCCGATCCACATACGCTTTAAAAAGTTCCCGGTCATGTCTATATTCCCCCAAATGTCCCAATACACCTGCCATTTTAATCTCGAGCTGTTCACACCGTGTGCTGTATTTTACCTCGGATTTTGTAGCTTTTTTTCCAAAGACAGAAACTTCCAAAGTCTCTCTGTCGGCTGGCTGAATCATTCACCAACAAAATTTAAGCTTTAAATCATTCGAAAAATCCCATCTCAATCGTCAAATGTGATATATTCACAGAGGACAGCACACACAGCTCCTAACATGGCAGGCAGCTCTCTCGAAAGCCTCCGGAAATCTGCCTGGTTCTGTTTAATTATTAACTGTGCAATTGCAGTACGCAATATGTCGACATCCATAGTGTGGAGCTACAAACATTACAAGCTTACAGACATTACAACTTCAGAGAAGATAGATAGATAAATATGCAAGAGGGAGCAATGTTAAGAATGAGGCAGCAATCCATGCTTAATTTGAAGTGGTGCATTCCATACAACAGAGTGCTGTATTATACAGTGCAACACCACATTGTGCATAGTGCCAGATTAAACATTCAGGGTTAGAAATTGCGTGGCGTACGGTTTGAGGCGATAACTTTTCAGGGAGGGCAAAAGTATCGCCAGACGGTTAAAATTTGATTCTGCTGGGAACTTCCGCTTTAGCGCTTCAAGAGGGAGGTGGGGCGCAAAATCAAGTGCTATCACTTCTCTTAGAGCGCTAAACTGTGTGAGAGGGGTGGTATCGGCGGAGCGCTGTGCAATGTTCCGTGCAGCGCTGCCGTCTGTACAGGCTCCGTCCCTCGCTTAAAGGGAAGGGCCAATGCTGCATTGAATGAATCCTCAGGCTGTGTCTGTTGGGTCACAGGACCTGTGCTATGCACATAGCAGCCCCAATCACTGTAAGAGAGCGCAGGGCTCAGTAATCACAGGGGGGAAAGAAAGCAAGAAGAATCAGAATGGGGACATAAATAAATTTTCCCCTACCTGACCACCACCGCCTTTTGATTAGCGCTCCCCAAGTGGCCGGCCGAGGTTACAACGCCTCCTGCAGCTGCCGTTGTTGACGCCCGGCGATGCTGCAGTGGGTGGGAGCGAATATTGCATCCGGGGCGGTAACGGGGCACTGCACACAGGATGACATCACGACCTGGGGGCGCAAGAGCGCGAGGCATTAAGTGTTAGCGCCAACGCAGAACCACCAGGGAAGTTCGCGGGTGTAGGTGATTTTGCCATGCCCGGTTGGTAACCCCTTAGCTCCCCGTTACCGCCCCCTGCAGATGCTAACAGGAGGCGCAAAGCAGGCCAATTTCTCCCCCTCAGAATACAAAAGACAATTACTGCGGATGTGGGAAATCTGAAATAATAATAGCAAATGCTGGAAATACTCAGCAGGTCAGGCAACATCTGTGGAGAGAGAAGCCAAGTTAACGTTTCTGGTCGCTGCTGCAAGATTAACCATTTCAATGCCCAGTTATCCTTGCCGTTTTTGGTTCAATGTGATGAGAAACCCGCAACCTCTACTACTTCGAAGGACAAGAATGGGAACACCACCACCTCCAAGTTCCCCTCCAAGTCACACACCATCCTGACTTGGAAATATATCGGCCGTTCCTTCATCGGCACTGGGTCAAAATCCCTCCCTTCACCACACGGACTGCAGCGGTTCAAGACGGTGGCTCACCACCACCTTTCGAGGGGCAATTAGGGATGGGCAATAGATGCCGGCCTTGCCAGCGATGCTCACATCCCAGGAATGAATAAATTTTAAGAAATAGCATGGGCATAACCGGCCATGAAACAGATCGCTGAGTGAGATCAGGACTGTGCACACATCAGCCTGAGGGGATAAGTGGGTTCCATGGTCCATTTGTCTCTTGGTGCTTTATTTTCGAGTGAACCAACTGTTCCCAGGCTGTGTTTTTGTGTCCTGCCAAGTTTTATAGTGGAAGTTAACTGCTTTGAGAGAAAAAAATACCCGCTTAAGATAAACAGCAGTGTGGTGTGTGTCATGGATTCAACTATCATTACAACCCATGTCTAAGCTGGCCTATATTGTACACCTTGAGAACATTGACCATAGGGGGCGAACTTGTGGGAGACATTCCTAACCTGGACTTTCCAGTATAAAAGGGGAAGCTCCACCCACCTTCAGGCTCTTGAGGTCTTGGTAATAAAGGTAACTGGTCACAGAGTGACTTTCTCTCAACTATGGGCCTCGTGTGCATTTATACTGTATAGTAAGGACATATTATTGGCGACGAGAAACTGGGATTTAAACCACGCGAGCATGGCCACTAGCAGCACAGACGAGAGGTACTGTGTTGGTGATGATTGGGATGACTTTATTGAGAGACTACAGCAAAGTTTTATCACTAAGGAATGGTTGGGACCAGGATTCAGCCGACAAACGCAGGGCTCATCTCCTGACGGTTTGTGGATCCAGAATGTGCTTCCCGATGAAGGACCTTCTAGCGCCAGAGAAGCCGGCGGAAAAGACGTTTGAAGAGCTCAGTAAGTTGATCGGGGAAGACCTTAAACCGGCGAGCAGCATGCACATGGCGAGACACCGGTTTTACACGCACCGATGGCGAGAAGGGCAAAGCGTTACAGACTTCGTGGCAGATCTCCGGTGACTAGCGAGCCTATGTAAGTTCACAGATGCATTCAGAGCGGAGATGCTGCGAGATTTTTTATTGAGGGCATCGGGCACGCTGAGGTTTTCAGGGAACTGATTGAGACCAAAGACTTGACCTTGGAAGCGGCGGCTCTGATAGCCCAGACATTTATCTCAGGGGAGAAAGAGACCAGAATGATTTATGGCAAAAATCTTGGCTCAAATGCGGCAAACGACCAGGGAGTCAACATTGTTAATGCGGCACACAGTTCTCTAGGCAGACAAGGGCAATCGGACATGCCCGAGCATGTAGTCAAACCCAAAAGGGGAATTCATGCCATTGCAATGGACAATGCGGCCAGTAATGGGGCCATCAACACCTGTTAATGGTGCGCTTAAGGACAGTAACAGAGACAGTCAGAGACGATCGACTGGTAATGGACCTTTTGTTTCCAACAATGGGGCCTGCAGCTCATGCTGGAGGTGTGGAGGCAAACAGCCAGCCAGAACTTGCAGGTATCAGCAATATACCTGCAGAAACTGCAACGTCAGCGGTCACATGGCGCGTATGTGCAGGAAGCCTGCAGCCAGGTTGATGTACGAGGAGGACGGGCCCGATGTAAGCCCTACGAGGCCAAATGAATACTGGGGGAAATCGCTGGAAGCTGAAGTTCAGCGAGTTCATGTAGAGCACATATACAGTTCATATATCAGGACGCCACCGATAATGATGAAAGTGCTCCTCAATGGCATCCCAGTATTAATGGAGCTGGACACGGGGGCCAGCCAGTCCCTGATGAGTATCAAACAGTTCGAAAGGTTGTGGGTGTCCAAGGCCAGGAGGCCAAAATTATTGCCGATTGACGCACAGCTATGGACATATACAAAGGAGATCATTCCGGTGCTAGGCAGCGCCACGGTAATCGTGACCCACAAAGATTTGGAGAACAGGTTGCCACTCTGGATTGTCCCGGGAGACGGTCCCGCACTCCTGGGGAGGAGTTGGCTTGCTGTCATGAACTGGAAATGGGGCGATGTCAATGCATTTTCTTCTGTGGAGCGAGTATCATGCTCACAGGTCCTGGACAAATTTGACTCATTATTTCAACGCGGCATCAGCACTTTCATGGGGATTCACATAAACCCGGACGCCAGGCTAGTACACCACAAGGCCAGAGCGGTGCCGTACGTGATGCAAGAAAAGATAGAATGCGAACTGTACCGCCTGCTGAGGGAAGGGATCATTTCGCCAGTCAAATTCAGTGACTGGGCGAGCCCAATCATGCCGGTGCTCAAGAAGGATGGGTCGGTCAGGATATGTGGCGATTACAAGGCCACCATCAATCGGGTGTCACTCCAAGACCAGTACCCGCTACTGAGAGCGGAGGACCTCTTTGCGACGCTTTCCGGTGTCAAACTTTTTTCAAAATTGGACCTGACCTCAGCTTACATGACCCAGGAGCTGGCAAGTGAGTCGAAGAAGCTGACCACCATCACGACACACAAGGAGTTGTTTGATTATAACAGATGTCCGTTCGGGATTCGTTTGGCCGCCGCGATCTTTCAGCGAAATATGGAAAGCTTCCTCAAGTCGATTCCAGGGATGGTGGTTTTTCAAGACGACATCTTCTTCATGGGTCGCAATACTGAAGAACATCTCCACAACCTGGAGGAGGTGCTACACAGACTGGACCGGGTAGGGCTGCGACTGAAAAAGGCAAAGTGCGTCTTCTTAGTTCCAGAGATAGAATTCCTGGGGAGGAGGGTAGCAGCAGACGGAATCAGACCTACTGCCTCCAAACCGGAAGCGATCCAGAGAGCACCCAGACCCCGTAACATGACGGAGCTGCGTTCGTTCCTGGGGCACCTGAACTATTTTGACAACTTTCTTCCCAAATTAAGCACGCTGTTAGAGCCGCTACACGTGCTCATACGCAAAGGTCACGATTGGGTCTGGGGGGACAGCCAGGAAAGGGCTTTTGATAGAGCACTCAATTTGTTATGCTCCAACAATCTGTTAACACTATATGACCCGTGTAAGAAACTAGTTTTAACGTGCGATGCATCGTCCTATGGGGTCGGGTGTGTGTTGCAGCATGTGAATGCCAAGGGTCAGTTACAGCCGGTAGCTTATGCCTCCAGAAGTCTGTCCCAGGCAGAAAGGGGCTACGGGATGGTAGAAAAGGAGGCGCTAGCATGTGTATATGTAGTAAAAAAAATGCACCAGTACCTGTTTGACAGGAAATTTGAGCTGGAGACAGATCACAAACCCCTAACGTCCCTTTTGGCCGACAACAAGTCCATAACTGCGAATACATCGGCGCGCATACTGAAGTGGGCACTTACGTTAGCCGCCTATGACTACACAATTCGGCACAGACCGGGCACTGAAAACTGCGCCGATGCACTCAGCAGGCTCCCACTAGCCACCAGTGAGGGGGCAACTGAGCATGATGCTGAGATGGTCATGGCTGTTGAAGCTTTCGAAAGCGAAGGCTCACCCGTGACAGCCCGTCAGATTAAAGTCTGGACAAATAAAGATCCGCTACTGTCCTTAGTTCAGAAATGTGTTCTGAATGGGGACTGGGCAGCCACGTATGGGGCATGCCCTGAGGAGTTTAAACCGTTTCATAGGTGCAAGGATGAACTCTCGATTCTGGCCGATTGCCTACTGTGGGGAAACCGAGTAGTCATGCCCCAGAAGGGCAGAGAGGTGTTTATCAGAGAACTTCACAATGAGCACCCGGGCATTGTCATGATGAAGGCAATTGCCAGGTCACACGTTTGGTGGCCAGGGATAGATGCAGACCTGGAACTTTGTGTTCGCAGGTGCAACACGTGTTCTCAGCTGGGCAACGCAACCAGGGAAGCCCCCCTTAGCCCCTGGTCCTGGCCCGCCAAGCCATGGTCACGCATTCATGTGGACTACGTAGGTCCTTCCATGGGAAAAATGTTTTTGGTTGTAGTAGACGCCTACTCCAAATGGATTGAGTGTGACATTTTAAATTCAAGCACATTCTCTGCCACGGTAGAAAGTCTACGGGCAATGTTCGCCACCCATGGTCTACTGGACATCGTGGCCAGCGACAATGGCCCGTGCTTCACAAGCACTGAATTCCAGGACTTCATGGCAGGCAATGGAATCAACCATGTCAGAACGGCACCGTTCAAGCCGGCCTCAAACAGCCAGGCGGAATGAGCAGTGCAGATAATCAAACAGGGGATGCTCAGAATCCAAGGGGGTTCCCTACAAAGCCGCTTATCACGCCTCCTGTTGGCCAATAGATCCCGACCACACTCGTTTACAGGGGTTCCACCCGCAGAGTTGCTAATGAAAAGGACGCTCAAAACCAGGTTATCCCTTATACACCCCACCATGAAAGAAATTGTTGAGAGCAGGCGTCAGTCAAAATATGACTACCATGACAGGAATGCGAGGGCGTGATGTATTGATGTCAATGACCCTGTTTTTGTCCTTAATTACGCTGCAGGGCCCAAATGGCTTGCAGGCACTGTGGTTGCCAAAGAGGGGAATAGGGTTTTGGTAGTTAAACTTACCAATGGACAAATCTGCCGCAAACACGTGGATCAAACAAAAAGGAGGTTCAGCAATCCCATAGAAGAAGCAGAGGAAGAACACGATGTAGAGTTCACTCCACCAAAGGTGACCGAACACCGGAACCAAGTGGAGGAGAGCCCAGTCACTGTAGGCAGTCCGGACAGGCCTGAGGCACCGCAAACAGCAGACACTCAGGCCAGCGCCCAACAACCGGAGCCCCAACTCAGGCGCTCTACAAGGGAGCGTAAACTACCAGAGAGACTCAACCTGTGATCCCAATAAGACTTTGAGGGGGGAGGTGATGTCATGTATTCAACTATCATTGTAACCCATGTATAAGCTGACCTAAGTTGTACACCTTGAGAACATTGACCACAGGGGGCAAACTTGTGGGAGACACTCGTAACCTGGACTTTCCGGTATAAAAGGGGAAACTCCACCCACCGTCGGTCTCTTGAGGTCTTGGTAATAAAGGTAACTGGTCACAGAGTGATCTTCTCTCAAGTATGGGCCTCGTGTGCATTTATACTGTATAGTAAGGACATATTAGTGTGAGCTTTCCTCATGCTGGGAATAAAATCTGTTTCAGATTATAAAATAATAAAGCGTTTAATAAAAATAAATCTTTATTTAATTAAAATGGCATAAACAAAATGGAGTTTCCCATGCCAGCTTACGGTAGAAATCGGACAATATCCAGGTTTGTGCTGATAACATTTGCACCACATATGTGCCAGGTAAGGACCAGTTCGAGCATGGGAAAGCCCAGCCATCTCCCACTGACCTTCAATGGCACCACCATCACCCGTCACTCCTTGAAGGTTAACCGGACCAGCTGTAACAACACCGTGATAAAGGAACAGTGCAGCGTCTGGCTTGTTTGCGATCAGCAGCTCACCTTCGAAGCCCTCAAAGCCTCTCCGTCATCTACAAGGCTCAGGTTGGGAGAGTGGCGGAATTAGCCTGGCTGGGTACTGCTGCAACAACTGTCAAGAATCCATTCCAGCACAGATCAACTGGCCTGATCCGCTCCCTTGCCACTGGATTCATTATCCATCCCCTCAAACACTCATTCACTGAGGCTGCAGTCCTTCACGGCAAGTGAGCCCCAGGGGGGCAGAAGAAACGTTACAAGGACACCCTGAAAGCCTCCCTGATAAAGTGCAACATCCACACCGACACCTGGGAGTCCCTGGTCAAAGACCATCCTAAGTGGAGGAAGTGCATCCGGGAGGGCGCTGATCACCTCCAGTCTCATTACCAAGAGCATGCAGAAATCAAGCACAGGCAGCGGAAGGAGCGTGCGGCAAACCAGTCCCACCCTCCCTTACCCTCAACGACTATCTGTCCCACCTGTGACAGGGACTGTGGTTCTCGTATTGGACTGTTCAGCCACCTAAGGACTCAATTTTAGAGTGGAAACAAGTCTTCCTCGATTCCAAGGGACTGCCTATGAATGAATGAATGAGTCTGTACAATCTACATAATGTAGTGCAGTGACTCACCATGGTTACTTCGACAGTACCTCCCTCCCCTCCAGTGTCTACCACCTAGATGGGCAATGCCTTGGGAACACCATCGCCTCCAAGTTCCCCTCCAAGTCACAAACCATCCAGACTTAGAAATATTATCGTTATTATCACTGGGTCAATATCCTGCAATTCCTTTTTTTCAGTAATTCATGGGATGTGAGCATCGCTGGCAAGGCCATAATTTATTGCCCATCCCTAATTGCCCTTGAGTAGGTGGTGGTGAGCTGCCTTCTTGAACCGCTGCAGTCCGTGTGGTGAAGGTGCTCCCACAGTGCTGTTAGGGAGGGAGTTCTAGGATTTTGACCCAGCGATGATGAAGGAACGGCCGATATATTTCCAACTCAGGATGGTGTGTGACTTGGAGGGGAACGTGGAGGTGATGGTGTTCCCATGCGCCTGCTGCCCTTGTCCTTCTAGGTGGTAGAGGTCGTGGGTTTGGGAGGTGCTGCCGAAGAAGCCTTGGCGAGTTGCTGCAGTGCATCTTGTAGATGGTACACACTGCAGCCACGGTGCGCCGGTGGTGGAGGGAGTGAGTGTTGAAGGTGGTGGATGAGGTGCCAAACAAGCGGGCTGCTTTGTTCTGCATGGTGTTGAGCTTGTTGAGTGTTGTTGGAGCTGCACTCATTCAGGCAAGTGGAGAGTGTTCCATCACACTCCTGACTTGTGCCTTGTAGATGGTGGAAAGACTTCGTGGACTTTGAAGGTGAGACACTCGCCGCAGAATACCCGTCTCTGACCTGCTCTTGCAGCCACAGTATTTATGAGGCTGGTCCAGTTAAGTTTCTGGTTATTGGTGACCCCCAGGATGTTGATGGTGGGGGATTCGGCGATGGTAATGCCGTTGAATGTAAAGGGGAAGTGGTTAGATTCTCGTTTGTTGGAGATGGCCATTGCCTGGCACTTGTGTGGCGCAAAAGTTACTTGCCGCCTAAAAAACAATAAAGAGAGGGAAGATAGATTATGAGAGTAAACTAGCAAGAAACATAAAAACAGGTAATAAGAGCTTCTAAAGGTTTATAAAAAGGAAGAGAGTGGCTAAGGTAAATGTTGTTCCCTTAAAAGATGAGACTGGGGAATTAAAAATGGAGAACAGGGAAATGGAGGATACTTTGAACAAATATTTTGTATCGGTCTTCACGGTAGAAGACACTAAAAACATCCCAATGATGGATAATCAAGGGGCTATAGGGAGGGAGGAACTAAAAACAATCACTATCACTAAAGAAAAAGTAATCGGTAAAATAATGGGACTATAGGCGGACAAGTCCGCTGGACCTGATGCCTTACATCGTAGGGTCTTAAAAGAAGTGGCTGCAGAGATAGTGGATGTATTGGTTGTAATCTACCAAAATTCCCTGGATTCTGGGGAGGTCCCAGCAGATTTGAAAACAGCAAATGTAACGCCCCTATTTAAAAAAGGAGGCAGACAGAAAGCAGGAAACTATAGACCAGTTAGCCTAACATCTGTTGTTGGGAAAATGCTGGAGTCCATTATTAAGGAAACAGTAGCAGGACATTTGGAAAAGCATAATTCAGTCAAGCAGAGTCAGCATGGTTTTCTGAAAGGGAAATCATGTTTGACAAATTTGCTGGTGTTTTTGAGGATGTAACAAGCAGGGTGGATTAGGAAGAGCCAGTGTATGTGGTGTATTTGGATTTCCAGAAGCATTCGATAAGGTGCCAGATAAAAGGTTACTGCACAAGATAAGAGCTCACGGGGTTGGGGGTAATATATTAGCATGGATAGAGGATTGGCTAACTAACAGAAAAGAGAGAGTCGGGATAAATGGGTCATTTTCCGGTTGGCAAACAGTAACTAGTGGGGTGCTGCAGGGATTGGTGCTGGGGCCTCAACTATTTACAATCTATATTAATGACTTGGATGAAGGGACCGAATGTAATGTAGCCAAGTTTGCTGATGATACAAAGATGGATGGGAAAGCAAATTGTGAGGAGGACACAAAAAATCTGCAAAGGGATATAGACAGGCTAAGTGAGTGGGCAAAAATTTGGCAGATGGAGTATAATGTGAGAAAATGTGAGGTTATCCACTTTTCAGGAAAAATATAAAAGCAAATTATTATTTAAATGGAGAAAAATTACAAAGTGCTGCAGTACAAGGAGACCTGGGGTCCTTGTGCATGTAACACAAAAAGTTAGTTTGCAGGTACAGCAAGTGATCATGTTGGCCTTTATTGCAATGGGGATAGAGTATAAAAGCAGGGAAGTCCTGCTACAACTGTACAGGGTAATGGTGAGGCCACACCTAGAGTATTGCGTACAGTTTTGGTCTCTGTATTTAAGGAATGATATACTTGCATTGGAGGCAGTTCACTAGGATGATTCCTGAGATGAAGGGGTTGACTTATGAGGAACGGTTGAGTAGGTTGGGCCTATACTCATTCGAGTTCAGAAGAATGAGAGGTGATTTTATTGAAACATATAAGATACTGAGGGGACTCAACAAGGTTGATGCCGAGAGGATGTTTCCCCTCGTGGGGGAATCTAGAACTAGGGGGCATAATTTCAGAATAAGTGGTCGCCCATTACGAACTGAGATGAGGAGGAATTTCTTCTCTCAGAGGGTCGTAAATCTGTGGAATTCTCTGCCACAGAGAGCTGTGGAGGCTGGGTCATTGAATATATTTAAGGCAGAGATAGATTTTTGAGCGATGAGGGAGTAAAGGGTTATAGTGAGCAGGCTGGGAAGTGGAGCTGAGCCCAAGATCAGATCAGCCATGATCTTATTGAATGGTGGAGCAGGCTCGAGGGGCCAAATGTTCTACTCCTGCTCCTATTTCTTATGTTCTTATGTTTGCCACTTTACAGCCCATGCCTGAATGCTGTCCAGATCTTGTTGCGTGTGGGTACGGGCTGCTTTATTATATGAGGAGCTGCAAATGGAACTGAACACTAAAATCATCAGTGAACATCCCCACTTCTGATATTATGATGAAGGGAAGGTCATTGATGAAGCAGCTGAAGATGGTTGGGCCTAGGACAGTGCCCTGAGGAACCCCTGGGGTCCCAGCACTGAGCCCTGCAGCACTCCACTAGTCACTGCCTGCCATTCTGAAAAGGACCCGTTTATCCCGACTCTCTGCTTCCTGTCTGCCAACCTGTTCTCTATCCACGTCAGTATATTACCCCCAATACCACGTGCTTTGATTTTGCACACCAATCTCTTGTGTGGGTCCTTGTCAAAAGCCTTTTGAAAGTCCAAATACACCACCACCACATGATTCTCCCTTGTCTACCCTACTAGTTACATCCTCAAAAAATTCCAGAAGATTTGTTGAGCATGATTTCCCCTTCATAAATCCATGCTGATTTGGACCGATCCTGTCACTGCTTTCCAAATGCGCTGCTATTTCATCCTTAATAATTGATTCCAACATTTTTCCCACTATTGATATCAGGCTAACCGGTCTTTAATTACCCGCTTTCTCTCTCCCTCCCTTTTTAAAAAGTGGTGTTACATTAGCTACCCTCCAGTCCATAGGAACCGATCCAGAGTTGATAGACTGTTGGAAAATGATCACCAATGCATCCACTATTTCTAGGGCCACTTCCTTAAGTACTCTGGGATGCAGACTATCAGGCCCCGGGGATTTATTGGCCTTCAATTCCATCAATTTCCCTAACACAATTTCCCGCCTAATAAGGATATCCTTCAGTTCCTCCTTCTCACTCGATCCTCGGTCCCCTAGTACTTCCGGAAGGTTATTTGTGTCTTCTTTCGTGAGGACAGAACCAAAGTATTTGTTCAATTGGTCTGCCATTTCCTTGTTCCCCATTATAAATTCACCTGAATCTGACTGCAAGGGACCTATGTTTGTCTTCACTAATCTTTTTCTCTTCACATATCTATAGAAGCTTTTGTCGTCAGTTTTTATGTTCCCAGCAAGCTTCTTCTCGTACTCTATTTTCCCCCTCTTAATTAAGCTCTTTTGTCTTCCTCTGCTGAATTCTAAATTTCTCCTCAAGTTTGCTGCTTTTTCTGGCCAATTTATATGCCTCTTCCTTGGATTTAAGACTATCCTGCATTTCCCTTGTTAGCCACGGTTGAGCCACCTTCCCCGTTTATTTTTACTCCAGACATGGATGTACAATTGCTGAAGTTCATCCATGTGATCGTTAAATGTTTGCCATTGCCTATCCACCGTCAACCCTTTAAGTATTATTTGCCAGTCTATTCTAGCGAATTCACGCCTCAAACCATCGAAGTTACCTTTCCTTAAGTTCAGGACCCTAGTTTTTGAATTAACTGTGTCACTCTCCAGCTTAATATAGAATTCTATCATGTTATGGTCACTCTTCCCCAAGGAGCCTCGCACAACAAGATTGCTAATTAATCCTTTCTCATTACACATCATCCAGTCTAAGATGGCCAGTTCCCTAGTTGGTTCCTCGACCTATTGGTCTAGAAAACCATCCCTAATGCACTCCATGAAATCCTCCTCCACCGCATTGCTACCAGTTTGGTTAGCCCAATCCATATGTAGATTAAAGTCACCCATGACAACTGCTGTATCTTTATTGCACGCATCCCTAATTTCTTGTTTGATGCTGTCCCCAACCTCACTACTACTGTTTGGTGGTCTGTACACAACTCCCACTAGTGTTTTCTGTCCTTTGGTATTCCGTAGCTCCACCCATACCGATACCACATCATCCAAGCTAATGTCCCTCCTTGCTATTGCATTAATTTCCTCTTTAACCAACAATGCCACCCCGCCTCCTTTTCCTTTCTGTCTATCCTTCCTAAATGTTGAATACCCCTGGATGTTGAGTTCCCAGCCTTGGTCATCCTGGAGTCATGTCTCCATGATGTCAATTACATTATAACCGTTAACTGCTATCTGCGCAGTTAATTCGTCCACCTTATTCCGAATACTCCTCGCATTGAGACACAGAGCCTTCAGGCTTGTCTTTCTAACACACTTTGCCCCTTTAGAATTTTGCTGTAATATGACCCTTTTTGCTTTTTGCCTTAGATTTCTCTGCCCTCCACTTTTACTTTTCAACTTTCTATCTTTTGCTTCTGCCCCCCATTCTACTTCCTTCTGTCTCCCTGCATAGGTTCCCATTCCCCTGCGATATTATTTTAACTCCTCCCCAACAGCACTAGCAAACACTCCCCCTCGGAGATTGGTTCTGGTCCTGCCCAGGTGCAGACCGTCCGGTTTGTACTGGTCCCACCTCCCCCAGAACCAGTTCCAATGTCCCAGGAATTTGAATCCCTCCCTTCTGCACCACTGCTCAAGCCGCGTATTCATCTGAGCTATCCTGCGATTCCTACTCTGACTAGCATGTGGCACTGGTAGTAATCCTGAGATTACTACTTTTGAGGTCCTACTTTTTAATTTAGCTCCTGGCTCCCTAAATTCATCTCATAGGACTTCATCCCGTTTTTTACCTATATCTTTGGTACCTATATGCACCACGACAACTGGCTGTTCACCCTCCCTTTTCAGAATGCCCTGCATCCGCTCCGAGACATCCTTGACTCTTGCACCAGGGAGGCAACATACCATCCTGGAGTCTCGGTTGTGGCCGCAGAAACATCTATCTATTCCCCTTACAATTGAATCCCCTATCACTATAGCTCTCCCACTCTTTTTCCTGCCCTCCTGAACTTGTCTGCTGATGCCCTCCCCTGATGAGTCATCCCCCCCAACAGTACCCAAAGTGGTATATCTCTTTTGCAGGGGGACGACTGCAGGGGACCCCTGCACTACCTTCCTTGCACTGCTCTTCCTGATGGTCACCCATTCCCTATCTGGCTGTGTACCCTTTACCTGCGGTAAGACCAACTCACTAAACGTGCTATTCACGTCAACCTCAGCATCGTGGATGCTCCAGAGTGAATCCACCCGCAGCTCCAGTGCCGCAATGCGGAATTGTTAGGAGCTGCAGGCGGATGCACTTCCCGCACACGTAGTCGTCAGAGACACCGGAAGTGTCCCTGCCTTCCCACGTAGTACAGGAGGAGCATAACACGTGTTCGAGCTGTACTACCATGACTTAACCCTTAGATTAACTTAATTTGGCAACAATAATGCTAAAAGGTTACTTACTGATAAAGAAAAGAAAAAGAAAATCTACTTACCAATCACCAGCCAATCACTCACCCCCTTGGCTGTAACGTTACCTTTCGATTTCTTTCTACTTCTTTGTCTTTTCTCCCAGCTGCAGCTGCACCGGTTAGCCTCTCCTCCGAACTCCCGAGCCTCTCCTCCAAATTCCCAAGCCTCTCCTCAACGCTGCCGCTCCCCAAGTGACTGATGGGCCTTTTATAGGCCCCTCCTCCGAACTTCGAAGGTGGCCTCTCCACCTTCCATCACTTTGCTGATGATTGAGAGTAGACTGATGGGGTGGTAATGGGTGAGATTGAATTTGTCCTGCCTTTTGAATTCCCTACCTAACCCAACTGTAGGAGCACCATCACCACAATGACGGCGACAGTTCAAACAGAAGCGCCTAAAAGCACCTTGTCAGAGTAACTAGGGATGATTAATAAATGCTGCCTTGTCATTGTCACACACATTCCGAGAACAAATTAAAAAAAATAATTCAATATTTTTATTAAAAGATCCTGCACGATGATAATTTTAGCTTACTTCATTAAAACATCAGAACAGGTCTGTCTCCCTACCATTAACAGTTTAGCTATCAAGTGCCTGTCACACAGATTGAAGGGCCTGTCTGTAAGAATGTATATATCAGCCTGACATAACCAGAGGGCTATGTTACCGCAAGGATAAATGCCAGGATAAATAAATAATTTGTCTTAAAATTCACATTCAACACTTAATTAAATAAAAAAGAATATTTATGAAAATGTAATAAAGAATTTCATTAACACGCTGAATGTTGGGAGCCATGAATAATGTTGAGTGTACAGACCTTAATGTTGTTTGACTGTTAATTCAGCTCAGGAACACAGGAAATGCCTTTTGCCAGTCTTTGATTTCTCGACCAGTTTGTATCTTCCAGTCTTCATCTACCACATTAGGCACTGAGCCAAGAGGGCACTAGTGGGGTAAAATTTCCACTTTACCTCTTGGGCATTACTTGTGCCCATTATAGAAACCGCCCGAATTTCATTTCCATTAAAATTGCTGTGATTGCCAGTGTCTGCCGACTAACTGGTAATTCTGCATTTCTTTGCTGGAGTGGATTGCCTTAGAGGCAACTGCTTCATTGGTGGGCATCCTTGCAGGATTACTTGTGATCTGTTAAAGAGAAGTCTGTATCGTAATATTGAGGACTGTCCACTTGTCCACTGTTTGTCCACTAGAGATCTGTAGGGGGTGGTGTGTGGGGTCAGGTTCACCTCTGACCTTCTGAGCGGTTCGAATCGCTCCCACTCCCTGGGTTCTGGACTCTGGATTTATTTGGGGGATGTGACAACGTCCAAGAGACAACTGGTTTGGCAGAAAAGAACTCTGATTTTATTAAAGACAAGAAAATACAATGTCAAAACTTATAATCAAGTAAAGAACAGTACATCACACATTCAAAGGGGTTACAGTGAATAATATACTTCCCACCTCCCAATACCTAACACTGACTAGGTTAAACTCCAGAGCAAACAGGGACTATGCTCACCAATCCTTTACTGGTAGTTGGCGGTAGTTCACGATTTCGGGGTTCACTGGATTCTGTAGGTTCTGCTTGCCATACCCCGAACATCGTAGAAGACTTCTTACTGCGCACTCTTCAGTTGGGTGGTGTCCGCTGATGCGCGTTTTGGATTTTTGGGGTAAGTACCCACTTTCTTTCGTTAGAAATAGTTTCAAAGTCTCTTTAGGTAATGTTTTCACCTGTTGACAGTCAGGCCTAGGTTGTAGAGTGGAAACTTTCGATTCTTCGGTTTCTTCCTTGCGGAGTTTTGTTTCGAAGTTGGTTGATCACGTTGGCTGTGGTCGGTTGCTGCCGCGATGGTGATGTTCTTCCTTCCTTTTCGATTTCAGGACGTCGAGGCTGGAGAAGCTAGTTAAAGCTGTTGCGGTGGACTTTCTCCCTTCTTGGTGCTCTATGATGCTATGCTGCTGTGTGCATACCTTCTGTTAAGCATGGCATTAGCATAAGCATGTCTTTTGTTAAAGCAGGGGCCAGTGATACCTTTGGAGCTGTTCTAATCTTCGCGCCAAATCAGCCTGGATTCTTTGTTTAATTTTGGCGGGCTTGATATTTCTTTGTCATATTTTGGCGGGCCCATTAAATGTTAACCTGTCTTGGATGTGTTGATCTTCTAAATCTGTTTCTTGATGGAAGTATTAGCTTTGGTACTTGCAGTGTCTGTCTGTGCTTGGGTTTTTCATGTGTGCTGGATGTGCCATTGTTATTATGTATGTGCTAGAATGGTTTTCCAGGTCAGGATGATGGTTAGCTATCTCTGAGTCAATTGTTGCTATGTTAATCTCTCCTGGGGAGAAGGGTTTTCGAGTATCCACAATTCTCTAGACAATTTGCTTTAGCTTCAATACCCCAGACAGCTTCAATACTCAAACTGGCTTCTTTGAAGGATAGTTCCTTTAGTTCTTAGCCCTTCCCACACAGACCCAATCTGCCTTGTAAAATCCCAAATTCGATTAAAGTTCGTAGTTTCTTCCATGTGCACTTTAGGATCTCAAACTTTCTGTTAGATAGTTCTAAATTAAATTTCCTTTTCAATGAGTCCACACACTGGGGGGGGTTTTCCCACGAATTTTGCAACCCTTCAGAGATGCAACTGAAGGCACTTGACTATGGTATTGGGGCCACACAAATGCCAGGCAATGACCATCTCCAACAAGCGAGAGTCTAACCACTGCCCCTTGACATTCAATTTAATTACCATTGTCGAATCCCCCACCATCAACATCCTGGGGGTCACCATTGATCAGAAACTTAACTGGACCAGCCACATAAATACAGTGGCAACAAGAGCAAGTCAGAGGCTGGGTATTCTGCGGCAAGTGTCTCACCTCCTGACTTCCCAAAGCCTTTCCACCATCTACAAGGCACAAGTCAGGAGTGTGATGGAATACTCTCCACTTGCCTGGATGAGTGCAGCTCCAACAACACTCAAGAAACTCGACATCATCCAGGGCAAAGCAGCCCGCTTGATTGGCACCCCATCCACCACCTTCAACATTCACTCCCTCCACCACCGACGCACCATGGCTGCAGTGTGTACCATCTACAAGATGCACTGCAGCAACTCGCCAAGGCTTCTTCGGCAGCACCTCCCAAACCCGCGACCTCTACCATCTAGAAGGACAAGGGCAGCAGGCGCATGGGAACACCACCACCTCCACGTTCCCCTCCGAGTCACACACCTTCCCGACTTGGAAATATATCGGCTGTTCCTTCATCGTCGCTGGATCAAAATCCTAGAACTCCCTCCCTAACAGCACTGTGGGAACACCTTCACCACACGGACTGCAGCGGTTCAAGAAGATGGCTCACCACCACCTTCTCAAGGGCAATTAGAGATGGGCAATAAATGCTGGCCTTGCCAGCGACGCCCACAGCCCAGATACGTATAAAAAAAAATTGAAAAACTTACCTTGTTGTAGTACCTCTGTAACGCGCTTTGGGACATCCAATCGTTGTGTAGGGTGCAATCCATGTCTTTCTGATGACAATGAAGTTGGGACAAACTCTGTCTACAGTGCCACCTAGTGGCCAGATCCCACAACTACATTATGACATAGTTGACATAGCAAAATTGAATGGGAAATGTCGGTATAAAAATTTACAAACGTCACATGGCTATTTTAAAAGTTTGACCAAAAATCATGACAAAAGGAAGTAAACTTCAGGATGATACGATAGGTAGACACATAGATAGGTTGATAGATAGATTCATAGGTTGATAAATAGATAGATATATTTGAAATCAACTGTTGTTTCACATAATTACGAAACTTTGTTTAAACACAATCTAATGTGTGACTTTGCAGAGCCTAAAGCTGATTTATGGGTTTTAGATGGTCTGAATGTTCACTTTAAATAACCCGAACAATCAAGGGATCTCTTCACTCCCACAGGGGTGTTATCCCCGGTGTCCTAGCAACATCAATCAACATCACTAGAACAGATGGTCTGGTCATTATCACACGAATTCTGGGTTCAGATGAAAGGTCATCGACCTGAAACGCTCACTCTGCTTCACTCTCCAAAGATGCTGCCTGGCCTGCTGAGTATTTCCAGCATTTTCCGTTTTAATTATCACATTGCTGTTTGTTGGAGCTTGCTGTGCGTGAATTGGCTGCCACGTTTCCTACATTAAAACAGCGACTGCACTTCATTGGCTGCAAAGCGCTTTGGGATATCCGGTGGTCCGGGAAAGAGCTATAGAAATGCGTGTCTTTCTTCTTTATCCATGTAATTTTATTTAATTTGTCCCAAACCTGAGCACTTAGAGGGAGTGATGAAAAATGTATGTTTTGCAGTACGAATATAAAATTGCACGTGACATTTTTCACTGGCCAGTGACAGAAAGGACGACCTGATCAGGCTCTCTGACTCACAATAATAGCATTGATTGGACAGACCCATTTTTCGAATGGTGCCTATTCTGACACTAGCAGACTAACGCTGGGGAACATGGACTAGAATTACCAGGGGCAGGTCACAACAAGAACAACCAGGTTGCCCGCTTTGCCATCGCGCTGGGATTATTTTAACCTCTACAATGCAGATGAATATACATGTCCAGGGCTTTCTGTAGAATATCACTGAATATGTTGGTCGATTAATAACTTTGACATTTAAAAGTGCATGAGAAATTCACCTGCATTACACCCATGGGGTACCTAATAGGGTATATCTTATAAATTAAAGATTTGTATTTCTATAGCGCCTTTCATGGCCTCTGGACATCCCAAAGCGCTTTACAGCCAATGAAGTCCTTTTGGAAGTGTAGTCACTGTTGTAAAGTGGGAAATGCGGCAGCCAATTTGTGCACAGCAAGCTCCCACAAACAGCAATGTGATAATGAGCAGATAAACTGTTTTTGTTATGTTGATTGAGGGACAAATATTACCCCCAGGGCACCGGGGATAACTCCTCACCCTTCTTTGAAATAGTTTCAAGGGATATATCCACTTGAGAGAGCAGACATCAGTTTAACATCTCTTCCGAAAGATGGCAACTCTGAAAGTGCGGCGCTCCCTCAGCACTGCACTGGAGTGTCAGCCGAGAGACTTGTGCTCCAGTCCCTGGAGTGTGACTTGAACCCACAACCTTCTGACTCAGATGCGAATGTGCTGCCCACTGAGCCATGGCTGACACTGCTTGAATAGATAACTCCCCTGCTCTTCATCGAAATAGTGCCATGGGATCTTTTACATCCACCTGAGAGAGTAGGCGGGGCCTCGGTTTAATGTCTCATTATGGATGAAAGACCTGCTTTTCGCCCCACTATGAGCTCCAGATGGGTGAACCACCACAACTAGAGTGTGCATTAGTAAAATGTAACTTTATACATCATCAAGAAGATCTGGGAGTGCCATTGCAGGGTTCTGACTCTAGATTGCAGAGGCAAATCAGACAGCAATGCAGATCTGATCAAGCGCCATAAACCTGGAACGTCAACCTCAGCATTTCGCCGGGTCCGGGAGTATTTCCAGCATTTTTTATTTTAATGCTCTTAAAAGGGTTGGCTGTCAGGTGTCAGCACAGTCAGCACAGATAATTGGAGATCCTCCCAAAGAGACCAGGACACTCATGAGTACATATGATAAGAACATGAGAACATGAGAAACAAGAGCAGGATTAGGCCATTCGGCCCCTCGAGCCTGCTCCGCCATTCAATAAGAACATGGCTGATCTTCTACCTCAATTCCACCTTCCTGCCCAGTCCCCAGATCCTTGATTACCTTAATATCCAAAAACTCTGTCTTGAATTCCCTCAACGACTGAGCCTCCACAGCTCTCTGGGGTAGAGAATTCCAAAGATTCACCACCCTCTGAGCGAAGAACTGCATCTACTCCTCTCAGTTGTAAATGGCCGACCCCTTATTCTGAGACTGTGTGAGCCCTGGTTCTAGACTCCCCAGCCAGGGGGAAATATCCTCCCTGCATCTACCCTGTCAAGCCCTGTAAGAATGTTGTATGTTCCAATGAGATCACCTCTCATTCTTCTAAACTCTAGAGAATATAGGCCGAGTCTACTCAATCTCTCCTCATAGGACAATCCCCCCATCCCAGGAATCAGTCTGGTGAACCTTTGTTGCACTCTCTCAATGGTAAGTATATCCTTCGTTAGGTTAGGGGACCAAAACTGTACACAATACTCCAGGTGTAGTCTCACCAAGGCCCTCTATAATTGCAATAAGGCATGCACGTCAGGCACCGCTGTACTGGCTATCAATTGCCTAACAAGAATTGCCTACTTTTGACATCAATCAAAGCACATTTTTGAAAAATTGCTCCCATCTCCAAAATGAACAGTCGATACAAGAAAGATAAAAGTAGGTAAAGAATTTAAAGGTTAGATTTTCAAAAAATAAAGGAGATATAGAAAAGATAGTCTAGTTCCGATTTAGAAAAGTCATTGGGCTAGACTTTCCCGAGAACCCCTCGATACCCAATTGCCCCCCCAGAAAATTTCCATTAACATGTTAAAAAATAATCGCCCGGCAAGAAAATGGATCTTGCACCAAGATGCTCGGCGGTTTCTCGGCGGTTAAAGGCGAAACTAAGTGAAATGGGCAGTTCTTAAAAAATGTTTAAAAATTTAGTCCAAGGCTGCAGTTGGGCCTAGGGAGGGGGAAAAACTTTTTAAAATTTCACTGGAAACAAAGTTAATAAACATTCCCAAGAAACTTTTACACCTAATAGCTGTTTTACAATTAATAAAAAATAAATTAAGAACCTTTAACTTACCTTTCTTTGCAGAGTACTCTCCTGCCGCCCTGTTTAAGCAGCTTTCACAGGCCGGTTCCCTCGGCGATCTGGACGGGCTTCCGTTGAGGCCAAACTTACGCCCTGGCGATTTTCTCAGCGGTGCACGTCAGCATTTCGAGATTTGGGCGGTTCCATTCAAAAAGTCAGGGGGAAACTTTCGCCGGGCGGTTTCTCTCCCAAACACAGTTGTACCGCCGAGAAAACCAAAAATGAAGGTGAAAGTTTAGCCCATAAAGATGGAAGGAAAGTAAGGACAACATAGCAAGCAAAACTAAAGTGGGACTTGAGCACAAAAATCTAGGCTGACACTCCCAGTACAGTGCTGAGGGAGTGCCGCACTGTCATGCACAAGGACCCCCAGGTCCCTCTGTACTGCACCACTTTGCAATTTTTTCTATTTAAATTATAATTTGCTTTTCTATTATTTCGGATGAGACATTGAACCGAGGCCGCGTCTGCCCTCTCAGGTGGACGTAAAAGATCCTATGGTACTATTTCGAAGAAGAGCAGGGGAATTATCCCCGATGTCCTGGCCAATATTTATCCCTCAATCAATATCTGGTCATTATCACATTGCTGTTTGTGGGAGCTTGCTGTGCGCAAATTGGCTGCCGCGTTTCCCACATTACAACAGTGACTACACTTCAAAAATTACTTAATTGGCTGTGAAGCGCTTACAGACATCCTGAGGTCATGAAAGGCGCTATAGAAATGCAAGTCTTTCTTTCTTTTTATGTTTTTCAAAGCTTTTTAATTGCAAGTGAAAATATTGTTACATGTTTATTTTTGCAGTTTGAAGTTTATATTTCAATACTAAAGTTCCTCCTGGCATTCAAATAGCTTTACTACGGTCACATTATTATTTCTTTCAATGTCCTTGGATGAGCTGAAAGCTTACAAAACCATTTGACCCCGGGGCACAATCATTTCACGGGAGTGCTCAGTACAAAGCTAGCGAACCTCACACACACACGCAGCATAAAAGAATGATTGCTGTGTAAAGATGGGATAAAAAATCAAAAGAGCAGAACAGAGGAATGGCGAAGGGTACAGGGAGCTATAGCTGATGTTGCCATATCTGTTCTGAGTGTGTAACAATAGGTGCTGTGAGTGAAAGCACGTTTCTTCCCCATTACTGTGTCAAGACACTCGTAATCAGCTTTTTCCTGACAAAGCAACATTTAGAATAAATTTAAATCCAGGCTGACACTCCCAGTGCAGTGCTGAGGGAGTGCTGCACTGTCGGAGGTGCCGTCTTTCGGATGAGATGTTAAACCGAGGCCCGGCCTGCTCTCTCAGGTGGATGTAAAAGATCCCACAGCACTATTTCGAGGAAGAGCAGGGGAGTTCTCCCTGGTTACCTGGCCAATATTTATCCCTCAATCAACACAACAAAAAACAGACTCTCTGGTTAATATCACATTGCTGTTTGTGGGAGCTTGCTGTGCACAAATTGGCTGCCGCGTTTCCAACATGACAACGGTGACTACACTTCAAAAAGTACTTCATTGGCTGTAAAGCACTCTGGGACATCCAGTGGTCGTGAAAAGCGCTATATAAATCCAAGCCTTTCTTTCTTTTAACAATACCCAGGAACACTGATCCAAGTTGTTCCATTATTCCCAGTGTCCTGGGCCAATATTTATCCCTCGATCAACATCACTAAAACAGATTATCTGGTCATTATCACATTGTGGGAGCTTGCTGTGCGCAAATTGTCTGCCGCATTTCCCACATTACAACAGTGACTACTTTTCAAAAAGTACTTCATTGGCTGTAAAGCGCATTGGGACATCCGGTGGTCGTGAAAGGCGCTATAGAAATGCAAGTCTTTCTTTGCTTTCCCCAAATTCCCCATGCCCTTCTCCAGTGGTAAACATAAGAACATAAGAACATAAGAATTAGGAACAGGAGTAGGCCATCTAGCCCCTCGAGCCTGCTCCGCCATTCAACAAGATCATGGCTGATCTGGCCGTGGACTCAGCTCCACTTACCCGCCCGCTCCCCGTAACCCTTAATTCCCTTATTGGTTAAAAATCTATCTATCTGTGATTTGAATACATTCAATGAGCTAGCCTCAACTGCTTCCCTGGGCAGAGAATTCCACAGATTTCAACAAGATCACAACGCCACACTCGCACAGCCCAGAGCCTCAGGATCACGACAATTGACTCCCCTCTTTATAAAGAACGTAGAGGTTTCACCACCAAAAAATCAGAAGAAATGAGGGCTTTTTTTTTCATTTCATGTGTAATGATTGTTTTATCATCACCTTAACCTCCATGTTTTAAATTAAAAACTTACACTTGTAATAGTGAAGTAATTACGTGGCATCATTGCACCATTATGGCAGGGGACTCCATAGCAGCCAATCTGGATGAAAACTCTGGTGGGGAAACAAGGCGGGTGGGTAAATAACACGGTAAATCACTTTGGCTGCCATGTCTTCTACTGGTTTAGTGCAGGATGGAGAATTTAAATGTTTGGTAAAACCCAATGTATATCAGTGTGCTCTAAAACAACCCACTTGAGAAATACACATAAATTCTTCATAGTTTATAGATTTAGAGCGCGAAATTCGAGTGGAGCGATCCTAAGGCGCTAATGTTGGGCGGGCGCTAAATTTAGCGCCGGAAAATTTTTAGCGATGTGGACAGCAAAATTCAGTTGTTGCGCCCTGAGAGTGGGGCGGAGCGCTAAGGGAGGTGTTCCACACTTCTCTCAGGGTGCTCGGCTGGGAGAGCAACTGAATATCCCGTGCTAAAGAGCCGGCTTCATAGTGCCCGCAGAGAGGCCACCCCACAAAAAGAATCGGAACAAAATACATTCCCGATACATTCACTCACCCCAAATACATTTAAATCGCAAAAATAAAATATCACTCACACGTACCTCGTGCAGTCATTCCTTCCCGTAGCCACCCGGGACAGCTCTGCACGCCAACTTTCTCTGGCGGGGTCACTAGAGGGCGCTACGGGTGCAGGGCAAACCAAATGTTGCCTCCTGTCGATACTGGGGACGTTGCACACCGGCGGAACGTTCCGGATGATACTCCTCAGTACTGCCAGTACCGGCACACTGAATTTACCGAGCGGCGCTAATAAGAACATAAGAAATAGGAGCAGGAGTTGGCCATTTGGCCCCTCGAGCCTGCTCCGCCATTCAATACAATCACGGCTGATCTGATCATGGACTCAGCTCCACTTCCCTGCCCGCTCCCCATAACCTTTTACTCCCTTATCGCTCATTAATCTGTCTATCTCCACCTTTAATATATTCAATGACCCAGCCTCCACAGCTCTCGGGGTAGAGAATTTCACAAATTTACAACCCTCTGAGAGAAGAAATTCCTCCTCATCTCATTTTTAAATGGGCAGCCCCTTATTCTGAGACTATGCTCCCTAGTTTTAGTCTCCCCTATGAGTGGAAATATCCTCTCTGCATCCACCTTGTTGAGCCCCCTCATTATCTTATATGCTAAGATCACCTCTCATTCTTCTGAATTCCAATGAGTATAGGCTCAACCTACTCAACTATCTTCATAAGTCAACCCCTTCATCTCCAGAATCAACCTAGTGAACCTTCACTGAACAGTCTCCAATGCAAGTATATCCTTCCTTAAATATAGAGACCAAAACTGTACGCAGTACTCTAGGTGTGGCCTCACCAATACCCTGTATAGTTGTAGTAGGATTTCTCTGCTTTTATACTCTATCCCCCTTGCAATAAAGGCCAATATTCCATTTGTTTTTCTGATTACTTGCTGTACCTGCGTACTAACTTTTTGTGTTTCATGCACAAGGATCCCCAGGTCCCTCTGTACTGCAGCACTTTGCAATTTTTTCTATTTAAATTATAATTTGCTTTTCTATTATTTCTGCCAAAGTGGATAACCTCACATTTTCCACATTATACTCCATCTGCCAAATTTTTGCCCACTCACTTAACCTGTCTATATCCCTTTGCAGATTTCTTGTGTCCTCCTCACAATTTGCTCTCCCGCCGGCGATCATGGCTACAAACCCTTTAGCGCCCATAAGGAGCGCTTTCGAACTGGATTTCTCCCCTAATGAGTGACTTGTTTTTGCTGTACACCTCTCTCTTAGCTATGCCCACAGAACCTCAGCATAGTCTTGTCAAGAGTCAACCTTATGGACTCCCATTGTGGTTCTGCCTGAATTTAACCAGCTTGTCGCGACACCTCATCATGACATAGTACTGGTAAGCTTTCCACTGCTTGACGAGCTCAAACAACTCCACCCATTACGAGTTATCAAGAGAGGACACTAACCTCGCCTGGCTTGTCAAACATCTGCAGCACCCTGAGCCAATCAGAATCTGCTTGACTCAACCCTGGGATGAGAGGACTGTCCCATGATGAGAGATTGTGTAGAATGGGCCTATACTCTCTGGAGTTTAGAAGAATGAGAGGTGATCTCATTGAAACACACAAGATTCTTGAAGGGGATTGACAGGGTAGATGCTGAGAGGTTGTTTCCCCCGGGCTGGAGAGTCTAGAACCAGGGGTCACAGTCTCAGGATAATGGGTCACCCATTTAAGACAGAGATGAGGAGGAATTTCGTCACTCAAAGGGTGGTGAATCTTTGGAATTCTCTGCTCCAGAGAGCTGTGGAGGCTGAGTCTCTGAATATATTCAAGGCTGAAATAGATAGATTTTTTAAGTCTAGGGGAATCAAGGGGTATGGAGATTGGGCGGGAAGGTGGAGTTGAGGTCGATGATCAGCCAGGATCTTATTGAATGGCGGAGCAGGCTCGAGGGGCCGAATGGCCTACTCCTGCTCCTAATTCTTATGTTCTTATGCATCAGATGGTAGAGTGTGCCATGGAGAATCAACTCGACCACAGTCTACCATCACCGGCTTCTCATCCTGAAGACAAATCGATCCCAAAGAGAGGCGCACTGCACAATTTACCTCCCTCCCCAATCAAAGTGTGATTGTTTAATAATGAAAGAACGTCAGCCCGAAAAGGCAAATTAGTCTTTATATTTAATTTAAAAGATGTATAAAATATGATGAGTTCTGACTAATCTTCCTGTGAATTTATCTCATCCTTCCCCCCTCGGTCCATTGTTAATTACTTTCTCTGAGTGTTTCCCAAGGCCATGCTAAAGTTGTAATTGATATAAAGGCACCAGTTGCATTCTGTATTTACACAATGTCTGCATGGAAGATTAGCTTATTGTTGTGAATTTGCAGTGGTTTAAGTAGGTTACATCTATTATTAACACACAGGTCTCCAATTACCCCAGATTCATAAGCTGTGTGCTGTCTGGTGGAAACTAATTGATGAACAAATCCCATCCCTTCTTAATTCTCCATCGAGCTCAAAAGGGCCATTTCTTTAATATAAGGAAAGGGCCAGGAGGATAAATATATTTCAGGCTGCTGGCTTGGCCATCTAATTTCATACTCGAACACACGTGTCAGACAAAATTATTGGACTGCTGTTTAGGAACAGCCTCAAGTAAAGCTTTGTATTTTGTAAGGCACAGATTTGTATTAAATTTCTTTTAGCTTTTGGAGAGAGGGTATAATAAAAGGGATTGCAATTATTTTGAGGAGTTTTTTTGAGTCCAGAGTGCATTCTTCAACCTCCATGTGTCTTGGAAGGCGTATAAATCAGAACCACAGAGTTGGCCAATCTAACTCTTTTGGAGATTGCTAGGTTCCCATTCTTGCACACAGCGTAGAGGTACTTCTGCATAAATCTTCAATTACATAGGGCGCTTTTATTTCTGTGAGGACTCTGACATTAGTAATTATTGCCAAAACTCACCAATGACATCCTGTGTGATGCTAACCATGTCTGTAACGTATGTACCTGTGAGGATGCTCACAGGTTTGTGGAGCTGTTGAGTTGGGAGTGGCTTAGCCAGTCGCGCGATGTTCACAGGACTCAATAAAACCCCAGCCAGTTAGGTTCGGGGGATCCACAATTAGGCAGGCGGTTGTGAGCCTGGTGGATGAACTCATAATGTGTAGTGTGATTGTTAAACCTTTTGCTAATAAACCAACTAGTTCTTAATAACAATGTGTTGCTATGAATTCTTAAGCAAAGAACCCATGAAGCAAATACATTACAGTGGTAAACTATCCCTTCTCACCCTTCTCGACCTGTATGCCTACACCATCCTCCTCCAACGCATCTCCTCCCTTGCCCAGCTGCATGGGAAGCCCTCACCTGGTTCTGTTCTTATCTACCCAGTCGTAGCCAAAGAATCACAGCAGCATGGTGATGATTGATGTTACTAGACTAGTAATCCTGAGACATGAGTTCCAATCCGACCACGGCAACTGGCGAATTTAAATCCTGTTAATTAAATAAACCATAAATAATTGTCGCAAAAACCCATCTGGCTCACTAATGTCCTTTAGGGAAGGAAATCTGCCGTCCTTACCCGGTCTGGCCCAGATGTGACTTCAGACCCACAACAATGTGGTTGAGGCTTAACTACCCTCTGAAATGGCCCAGATGGCTTCTCAGTTATACCAAACCACCACAAAGAAGTATCATGAACTGCAGCAGTCCAAGAAGGCGGCTCACCACCACCTTCTCAAGGTCCAAGGGACTGGCAGTAAATTGGCGCCGGGGGTGCTAACAGGAACTTCAAACGACTCCAATTTCTCCCCGAATGTTCCTTAACCCTGAACCTCATAAGAACACTAAATACTACAAATCTTTCCATATCCCACACTTACCTTTGTAGCCCATCCATGTGAGCCATTTGCTGCCAACATGTTAGGCAGTTTGATGTCACGGACTTGTGCTTATTAGGAACTAGGTTAAAAGTTTAAGGCATTTATGTTCACTTAGGATCCTATATCAGAGAGAGAGAGATCTTCATCCCTCCAGTCCAGGCTAAATTCAAACCCAGATTCCAACAGTGAAAAGATAGTGTTGCAGCCATTCCCTTAGGGCTCAATTTTCCCCAGTTATCTGCGCCGCTTTTTTTGGCCTAAATTAAAATATGCAAGTTTCCCCAAAGATTGTGCGCCAGCGTAACTCAGTTAGTTATGATTTGTTTAGATTAGGGTTTTTTTTTGCATTATAGAGGGTGTAACCTGATATCTGTACCAGTTTTTCACATTTATGCAAGTTTGGCCAACTTACACATCTCCTAGGATGGCGTATGTGACCACTCCAAAAAAACTTTCTGGGCACTTAAGAAAAACCAGCGCACATTAACCAAGCCCCTGTGTCAGGGCAAGGGAGCGATTCTGCCGGCCCGGTGAGGAGACGTTCGGTCAGTGGTGGGGTGGTACTTTGAAAAAAAATCTAGAATTAAAGAATTGTATTAGACTTCGTTGCCCCAAATGTCCTGATTTGACTGCCTAGCTTCCCGTTCTAAGCAAGACTATTGCACATGTGCAGACCTGGGCATGGTCCACACTAGGGTGTCGATCTTGGGGAGAGAGAGAGCAAAGAAGCTTGTCCTGAAGTTTTGAGCTTCTTGCAAAGGTACAATTTAATCATGGGGGGCAATACTGACAATGCCATACCTTGTGCAAGCCTTCTGCATGATGGTGCCGCGGAGGAGGAGATTGATTAGATATCATCGCATGAGGAGCCTGACGATGGGCAGGAGGCCTTACCTACATCGGGTATATCGAGACAGGTGTCCATAACTGCACCTGAGTGATGCAGACTGTGTCAGAAGGCTGTGTAACTGAGATCTGTGAGTTAGTAAAAGCAGACCTGCAACCTAGAAGTGGCAGGAGGACTGCTTTGTCAGTTGAAGTGAAGGTTACTTTCATTCTATGCATCCGGATCATTCCAGGCCAGAACTGGGGATGTGTGCGCCATTTTTCAACATGCAATACATATCTGCATTCGGCAGGTGACTGCTGCACTATATGCCCGGAGGAATGACTACAGAACAAACAAATGGTTAGCAGCAGAGGAGGGGGCAGGGTGGGTGGTATGAGGAAGCTCACACAGCGCAGGCAACAGGCTGATTTGAAGGACCACGATGAATGATAGCACACTGCATCAACCGAAGCGTAGCTGATGGAGATATCCCCATGAACCGAAGCATGGCTAGCCCACACAGTACTGAACTTTAGCAAAGCCTGACTGTGGAATTTGCAGGACTTACCCTCTCCCTCGAGTGTGGGCCCAGCTTGTGCGGTGGTGGTTGTTTTTCTCCAGGCAGAACCCATCAAAGCAGCGACCTTCTCTTCCAAGGGTGTCAGTGGGTGCAGATTTGCCGGGCCTCCTCCTGTTCGAGTTCTTTCCCTTTTTGTTGTGTGCCACCTTCTTCTGCAAAGATGAAAATATAACTTTTTAGAGAGGGTGTCTTTCTGCTGGGTGGGACATATACAGCTGAGCACATTTACAATTGCAATCCCATTAAATAAATAAAAATATTACTTACACTAACTACTTGACCAAGGTCCTGCCACTTCTTTTTGCACTGGCCTCCAGACCTCGGGATGGTCACCATTGCACAGTAACCTTCTGCAAGTTGGTTCCAGCGTTTCTTCATTTCTTTTGGTGAAACTTTTATGTGACCTCTGCTGGTGTCCAGCTCCTGCCATCTGACCTCAATCACAGTAACCGGTGCCTCCACTTCATCCTGTGAGAAATTCTTGGTCCTTGAGCCGCGTTGCATCTTGTATTGCAGCTCCGATTTCTCCAATGAGAATTAAAGTTCTCACACGCAACTGGCTCTTTAAATATGGCCGAATGCAGACCGAGAGGTGTACTGGGCACGTGCGCCCATAGCAGTCACGTCAAAAACTTCATTTTTTTTTGCGCATGCGCAGAAGGGGGATCATCGTTTTATTTGCGCAGACATTGGGCTCCACCCCCTGAAGCTAAAGGACAGGCTGCCCGGCACCAACTTCAAAAAAAAGAACGGGGAAATTTGCGATTTTTTTTTTTTTGGTGTAGTCGGGGCCAAGAAAAACGAGCGTAACTCTTGCAATACCACCAAAAAACGGCATTTGGGGAAAATTGAGCCCTTAAAGACTCCCAGTGGGTGGTATAGTTGATGCCTACAGCTTGTTGTCAAGATTTGTGATTGCAATAATATTTTGAAGGAAAAAAACGCTCTCCCGATGGGTCGTGACTAACACTGTAGAGCTTGATCTTAAAGCAGACAATAATATTGCTAAAATGGTCACTCATTTTAAAGCAGTTAGCAGGCTGAAACACAATTTATCAAATTGAGGAAATTGGATGTAAGTGGAGGTGCACAGCAGTACACTGACAGAAAGCACACAACCCTCTGGCTCTGATAACTCCTCATATGATCTCCATCCAAGTGATAACCACTGTACACTATCAATTTTCATAATAGCAAAAGGTATATTTATTTGTACATATGATTTAAGAGATTTCTTCAGCTGTCATTTTGTTTTATCAATGAGTGTTAAAGGGAAATTTATCATAGAATCATAGAACGGTTACAGCACAGAAGGCCATTCGGCCCGTCGAGCCCGTGCCGGTTCTTTGCAAGAGCACCTCAGCTAGTCTCACTCCCCCGTCCTGTCCCCATAGCCCTGCAATTCTTTTCCTTCAGGTACTTATCCAACTCCCTTTTGAAAGCCGCGATTGAGTCTGCCCCACCACCCTCTCAGGCCGTGCATTCCAGATCCTAACCACTCGCTGCGTAAAAAGGTTTTTCTTACGCCGCTTTTGGTTCGTTTGCCTATCACCTTAAATCTGTGTCCTCTGGTTCTCGATCCTTCCGCCAACCTCTATCAAATCTCCTCTCAACCTTCCCTGCTCTAAGGAGAACTTCTATTCTATTCTGAACCAACTCTTGTGTTTTTCATTCGCCCAACCTGGAACATCCTTTACTCACTGAAGGTGGGCGGGGGGGAAGGGATTAGCTACATTGCTTCCTCTTACTGCTGTGCATGCTGGGTGTTGAGCTCCCGTGGCATCATGGGGCTGACAATGTGTTGGCTTGTGGTCGGGTCTGGGGACTGTTACTCAGAAGGCAGAGCAGTAAGTAGATGCAGTGCCTGAAGCCTACCCCAATGTGTGAGGCTTACCCGCTACCTGATGCACCAAATTACACAATAAGAACATAAGAAATAGGAGCAGGAGTAGGCCATACAGCCCCTCGAGCCTGCTCTACCATTTAATACGATCATGGCTGATTCGATCATGGACTCAGGTCCACTTCCCCGCCCGCTCCCCATAACCCCTTATTCCCTTATCGGTTAAGAAACTGTCTATCTCTATCTTAAATTTATTCAATGTCCCAGCTTCCACAGCTCTCTGAGGCAGCGAATTCCACAGATTTACAACCCTCTGAGAGAAGAAATTCCTCCTCATCTCAGTTTTAAATGGGTGGCCCCTTATTCTAAGATTATGCCCCCTAGTTCTAGTCTCCCCCATCAGTGGGAACATCCTCTCTGCATCCACCTTGTCAAGCCCCCTCATAATCTTATAGATTTCAATGATCATCTCTCATTCTTTTGAATTCCAATGAGTAGAGGCCCAACCTACTCAACCTTTCCTCATAAGTCAACTCCCTCATCCCCGGAATCAACCTAGTGAACTTCCGATGAACTGCCTCCAAAGCAAGTATATCCTTTCATAAATATGGAAACCAAAACTGCACGCAGTACTCCAGGTGTGGCCTCACCAATACCCTGTATAACTGTAGCAAAACTTCCCTGCTTTTATACTCCATCCCCTTTGCAATATGGTCTGTGAGTGACTGAACGCCAAAGCTCACTGAACTCCACACAAGCGGTGTTTAAGGCTTATTGAGCTCCGGATCTCATTTAAGTCAGGACACCTTCTCGTAAGCAGCTCGTTGTGAAACAGTTGTGGAAGAGGAGGCCGTACATAAAATAAACATTGCTTGCTCTCCTCCTTCTCTTCACTCCTTCCCCCTCATACCCCCCCCCCCCCGTCACCCCTGCCAATCCACGAGACCGCTCTTCCTCGCTTCCCACCTACATCTCCCCCTGGCCCGGTGGGGAAGGAAAACTGCCAGCCAGTCCCCATATTAAGACAGGTTGATATTCTAGAACATAAGAATAAGGAGGGGGATTCAGCTATTCGGCCCCTCGAGCCTGCTCCGCCATTCAATAAGACCACGGCTGATCTTTGATCCCAACTCCACTTTCCTGCCCGATCCCCATATCCCTTGATTCCCCGAGAGTCCAAAAATCTATCGATCTCGGCCTTGAATACACTCAACGATTCAGTCTCCACAGCCCTCTGCGGTAGAGAATTCCATAACCCTCTGAGTAAAGAAATTCTTCCTTTATTCCAGTCTTAAATGGCCGACCCATTATCTTGAGACTGTGACCCGCTAATTCTAGACTCTCCCAGCCAGGGGAAACAACCTCTCAGCATCTATCCTGTTAATACCTCTTAGAATCTTATGTTTCAATGAGATCACCTCTCATTCTTCTGAACTCCAGAGAGTATAGGTCCATTCTACTCAATTCTGGTATTCTTTTTAACTTACATCTAGTCATCCTGCCAGCTCCTCACAGTGGTGGAGCTGTGAGAAGCTCCATGGCCTGTTCTCATGCTCTTTGTCGACGCTGCTTACTCATTGGCTGCTTCCATACACTGCAAAGGTCAGCGTGTTTCTCCATTACGCAGTCCACACTGACCTCCTGAGCACAGTGTGCTATATTCTGTTTTTTCCCCTCGATCTTTTGTTCGTAGTCTGAGGTTTTCTGCATACCATGGTGATATGGACAAAATGCCTGTCATTTATTCTGCTTAAGTGACTTATTAGCTGCCTTGAGATGTGTCATCATCATCAAAGGCAGTCCCTCGGAATTGAGGAAGTCTTGCTTCCACTCATGGCATGAGTCCTTAGGTGACTGTACAGTCCCATACGAGAGCCACAGTCTCTGTCACAGGTGGGACAGACAGTGGTTGAAGGAAAGGGTGGGTGGGGAGTCTGGTTTGCCGCACACTCCTTCCGCTGTCTGCGCTTGTTTTCTGCATGCTCTCGGCGATGAGACTCGAGGTGCTCAGCGCCCTCCCGGATGCTCTTCCTCCACTTAGGGCGGTCTTTGGCCAGGGATTCCCAGGTGCCAGTGGGGATGTCGCACTTTGTCAGGGAGGCTTTGAGGGTGTCCCTGTAATGTTTCCTCTGCCCACCTGGGGCTCGTTTGCCGTGGACGAGTTCCGAGTAGAGCGCTTGCTTTGGGACAACATGGACCACTTCTCTTATCTCGGGAGACGTGTAATAGGATGATTATTAACGATATATTGTGATTGGCTGGTTTGCTGTCATTTCTGCTAGTTATATCAGGTTGCATGAAATGGGCTTTAACCAAATCATTCTCACCCATCAGTTTGATTAGCAGTCGATAAAGTTAATCCCTTTTATTGAAAAGCCAAAAAACATGGTCCAATAGAACAGCAGTGAAATATTGGCCCTGAATGTGCGGTCGGAGGCTTCCCGCAGGGCAATGCCTCCAATCCGCTAATAAAATGTCTGCTGCGTACCTGGTGGTCCGGGAGGTACGGAGACTCGGGGTCCTGGGCCTTTCCGGGTACCCACGGGTAGAGGCCCACGTATCTCAGGGGTGCAGGTGGTTTGCAAGCGTCCCTGGGATCACATGGACCGGCCCAACCAATGACAGAAGGGAATCCCCATTCATACTGATGGAGATTCCGTATGTACAGAAACCCCAGAAACATGAATGGGAATACCCCAAATATACATCCACACATCAAATAAATTAAAAAAACATTACATATTTAAAATTAATTAAAATGCCATGTAATTAAATATTTAAAACAAAAATTTAGTTTGTTGAAAAATAAATTTAAATGTTTTAAAGGGGCTAAAAATAACCATACCTTATAGTACAGTTTAAAAAAAATATTTAAATGATTAAAATAATTTCTTTTTATGTTCATTTAAACTCTTACACTGGTAAAAGCAGGCCTTACACCTGCTTTTACCAGGCGTAAGAATTTCATGGGCATTCGCTGGGCAATTAGACCAACTCTCCGCCCACGAAGGCCCTTTTCCTGGGGACCCAGAACTTGCCCTTACGGGAACGTGTGCACCTCGTAGGCGTCTGTAGGGGTACACATTATGGGCCATTATTGCAGTGCGAATAGCAGCATGAACGACAAGAGGGACTAAATCACGGAACAGCAAGAAACCGAGGGGCCAAAATTGATCAACTCACCGCCCGCTGCCGCCGACATTTCTCCTGAAGATCCGCCCCTTTGGAGGCGGCCTGGAGCGGGCGGGAGGGGAGAGACGCTGGGAAGCGCCCGCTGACGTCAGCGGACGGCTGAGTGGCGCAACTGTGCTCCCGCCCGCCGAGCTCCCAGATTGGTGCGGGCGGGAGTCAGCGGGACTCGGTGGCAGAACGGGGGGGGGGGTGGACCTCTGGCTGGAGGCCGGTCTGTCCCCGACGGTGAGTGGCGAGATCCCCCGAAGGTCTTCCCATAGTTTGTTTTTCATTTTTTAGTTGTTTTTTTTTCAGGGCTTCAACCCTCCGGTGGCCCGACTCCATCCTCGGTGGCATTTGGGCGGCAAGCGCCTCTGCCGCCCAGATCGGAAGCTCCCGCCGGCTACCGCCCAGATTGGCGACGTACGTCGTCCATTTGCCGTCTGCCGACCTTCGAGGGACCTCGGCCATGAATATCCCGCCCAAAGTACCGGCCGGTACCTCGGCGGCCATCGGCGGCACTTTGGGCGGCACTTGGGCAGGTCGGGGGCCTTGCTCCAATTTGGCCCTCGAGTCTAATTAGTCCAATGGGAGCGTCAATCTGTGCCTACAGACTTCACTGTGATCAGCTGTTTTCTGCTGTCACAAACAGTTATAATAACCCTTACTGCTACAACTAAGCCTTGAATACCTAAAGACACATATATTCTTTGTTTAAAGAGCAACAAGATTTAAAATATTTCAGTGCAGTTGTAAGAACAACGCAAAAGCAGTAAGACTCACCAGAAATTAGCGTGGATGTTTTATGTTAACTTTGATTTTCTGCATTGACACCCCCCAACACCCCCGGCAGATTTTCCAGTAATATTCCAACCCTTGTGACGATATGATGGCCCGGAATTTGCAGTCACAGTCTAAGGAGAAGGGGTGAGCCATTTAGGACTATGATGAGGAGGAATTTCTTCACCCAGAGAGTGGTGAACCTGTGGAATTCTCTACCACAGAAAGTTGTTGAGGCCAATTCACTAAATATATTCAAAAAGGAGTTCGATGTAGTCCTTACTACTAGGGGGATCAAGGGGTATGGCGAGAAAGCAGGAATGGGGTACTGAAGTTGCATGTTCAGCCATGAACTCATTGAATGGCGGTGCAGGCTAGAAGGGCCGAATGGCCTACTTCTGCACTTATTTTCTATGTTTCTATGTTTCTATGATCGCTGCGGGCTCCGAAAAAAAAGCCGCCAACAAAGTTATCGCCATCGCTGTGGCAAACTTTTTTGCCTTTTTCGACGTGCAATTGAGATCAGTACAGTGTAGTGGGAATTCCCCAGCGCGATCTGCCGTGACGTCAACAAGCTGCCTCAGCAGCCAATCGCAATGCAGTATTCTCACAGGCAGGGAACCAGGAAGTGAACAAGCTCCTTTTTTTTTTATTTGAAGTTTTAAAAAAATATTAGAGAGAGCAAAACAAAGGTTGGGGCTCTTACATGGGGAAAAGGTCAACCTGAAATAAAGTGGAACAAACTTTTAAAATAAGTACATTTTTTAAAAGTTTTTTTATAAATTGTAATTTTTATGATAATGGTGAAATTTGACACTCCACAAAATTAAAATGAGTTTTTCAGGGCTATAACGTTTGTTTAGCAATCAATACACTGTTAAAACCCCAGTTATACCTAACCCAACAAGGCTTAACATTCAATGGGATGTTTAACAGCGATATTGCCGCGGAAAAGTTCAGGTTTTGACAGTTTCTCTGATTTCACTGATTACACGGATTGCCGGCTATGACTGACTGTCCGCAACTTCAGGATTTCCGTGTTTAGATGCGCATGTGTTACATCCTGAAGTTAACGATCAGTTTCAAAAGGACAATAACAGCAAATGCCGTTTGTTCGCTGTTATTACCCACCATAATTTTTGTTTTATTCGTTCCTGGGATGTGGGTGTCGCTGGCAAGGCCGGCATTTATTGTCCATCCCTAACTGCCCCTTGAGAAGGTGGTGGTGAGCCGCCTTCTTGAACCGCTGCAGTCCGTGTGGTGAAGGTGCTCCCACAGGGCTGTTAGGGAGGGAGTTCCAGGATTGTGACCCAGTGATTCCGGGCCAGTACACAACTTGTGGACTGTCAGATTCTAATATAACATTCTGTGTCGACAAATGTTACTCTGTGGAGGAAAATAATGTGAATCCTATTAACCGTATAGAGAAGTGACAAGAAATACCATGGCTCGTGCATCAAGGGTTAATGGGATCAGACATGTAGGGTGTAAGTGGTTTCCCTTAGATGTTTTCAATGCACCTCCACATTACAATAGTTCTAGACCTGTACTGAACAGATGAATGAGTCACGGACAAATACCTCGGTCTCAACCGTCAATGCTTTATTAAAGCTACCTCAACACAGCAAAACTACAAGTAAGCACAGTGACGATATAGTACAATCCAATACCCTGGCATGTCTAAACCGCCCCTATCGCGAAGTACCCAACGTGTAAACCCTCTGCTCGGATCCGCGGTGTACCCCCGAATTTGTACCGACCGGCTGGGTGTACTCCTATGGTCCCCGCAGCAAAACTTCCCCACTAAAACCCTCCGAAGGCTTGGGTGGGAGAACACATGACACCTCCTCACACAGTGGCTGTGATCTTAAAGATGCATTGGCAGGGATGATGCTCACCGATTCATTGGCTTACTCGCTGCTTCTCCGGGTGAAAGCATGTCTCTTCTGGTTCCGCACTTCCTATGGTTTCTTCTCTCCGTCCCAGATGGAGTGCTCGGTCCTTGTGGAGGTGAAGCAAGCAAGAGCAAGAGAGAGAGCTATGGCCATATGGCCATCTTTTATAGCCAAAGTCTGTTTGCCTTTTCTGGCCCAATAAAGTTTTCCTTGTTTCGAGGATCCTGTTTGTTTGCTTCTTCTGGCCCAATAAAGTTTTCCTTGTTTTGAGGCTTCTGTCTGAGCAGCCCATGTGTAGTCCAGTGATGGCTGGTGATGGGGTTTCACTTCCAACAGGTCTGGAGCTTAATGGCTTTCTATTGTTCTGAGTTCCCACCTCTTGAGGTTATCTCATTCCAGGTAATGGCTTGATCACTGTCCAGTTCACATTGCTTAACAATGGACCCTCCATCTTTGCCCATTACCTGTGCTGAGTTGCCTTGTGCTGGCCATTGTAATTTCCCAGACCACCCCTGCCCATCAGATGTGACTTTCGAGTACAACATGGAAAAGTACTTGGGCCCCTCCCACAATAGACTGGCAGCTTTTTCTGCAATGAGTATTATTAAAACGCAATGTCCAGATATCCAACAATCCTTGGGGTGCCGATGCTTACAGAGGCAATAGCATTTCTAAAGTCACTGCCTATTTCATCTGAAAGTCACACATGCTTTATGCCCACTCCTATGAGGTGCCCTATAACTCCCCATCTTGCATTAAAAAAACAATTAGAGTTTGCTGATATCAGGCTTATTTGCCCAAGCATGTGCCCCTAACACAGCTAGCACAAAGAAAGCTGGTTCTCGTGGTTGGAGGTGAATCACCCCAGCCCCAGAACAGCGCTGCAGGAGTTCCTCAGGGCAGTGTCCTAGGCCCAACCATCTTCAGTTTCTTCATCAATGACCTTCCCTCCATCATAAGGTCAGAAGTGGGGATGTTCGCTGATGATTGCACAGTGTTCAGTTCCATTCACAACTCCTCAGATAATGAAGCAGTCCATGCCCCATGCAGCAAGACCTGGACAACATTCAGGCTTGGGCTGATAAGTGGCAAGTAACATTCACACCACACAAGTGCCAGGCAATGACTATCTCCAACAAGCGAGAGTCTAAACATCGTCCCTTGACATTGAACTGCATTACCATCACTGAATCCTCCACCATCAACATCCTGGGGGTCACCATTGACCAGAAACATAACTGGACCAGCCACATAAATACTGTGGCAACAAGAGCAGGTCAGAGGCTGGGTATTCTGCGGTGTGTGTCTCACCTCCTGACTCCCCAAAGCCTTTCCACCATCTACAAGGCACAAGTCAGGAGTGTGATGGAACACTCTCCACTTGCCTGGATGAGTACAGCTCCAACAACACTCAAGAAGCTCGACACCATCCAGGACAAAGCAGCCCGTTTGATTGGCCCCCCATCCACCACCTTCAACATTCACTCCCTCCACCACCGGCGCACCGTGGCTGCAGTGTGTACCATCTACAAGATGCACTGCAGCAACTCGCCAAGGCTTCTTCAGCAGCACCTCCCAAACCCGCCACCTTTACCGCCTAGAAGGACAAGGGCAGCAGGCGCATGGGAACACCATTATCTGCAAGTTCCCTTCCAAGTCACACACCATCCTGACTTGGAACTATATCGGTGTTCCTTCATCATCACTGGGTCAAAATCCTGGAACTTCCTCCCTAACAGCACTGTGGGAGCACCTTCACCACACGGACTGCAGCGGTTCAAGAAGGCGGCTCACCACCACCTTTTCAAGGGGCAATTAGGGATGGGCAATAAATGCTGGCCTTGGCAGCGACGCCCACATCTCGTGAACGAAGGAAAATAAAGACTGAATGATCGTTAAATATCTTTCCATCTAGGTTTATGCTTCTGTGACCCTAGAACAACAATTAACAACGATCTAGTTATTGTCTGCTGTTCTTTCAGTTAACAGCTCATAACATGTATTATTAATAAATAGACAGGGCTATTAAACTGTTGAATGTCCCAGTGCCATAAACACACTGATATTCTGTATGGGTTCTGTCAAGCTCAAGTACACAGCCCATTAACTGAAAGGCATTTGCTTCCTCCAAGATGTATCCAGTTCTTCTGTTGCCAAGGCAACTCCATTTTCGTCAGACTTGTGTATTTGTTAGCACGGCAGCCAAGTCAGTGGTTACATCTCTGAGTCAAGTTTTTCCTGAACGCTCTACAAATCGCAACACCACTTTCATTTTTAGAAAACATTTTTTTAAAGATTATTATTTCCCCTCTTTCACAACTTCTGCTGGGGATCACGGCGATGGTTGTTAATTGAATATCTCTTTAACAAGTCAGACACACAGGTCCTTCACAACAGGACTATGAAGACAGAGGCCCCACATCTCAATGATTAACCACAATGACTTGCTTTTAGCAGCATAAGATTTTTTTAAAATAGGAAAATAAAATGTTATCAGTCATTTGTATCTTAAAAGAAAGACTTGCATTTATATAGCGCCTTTCACGACCACCGGACATCTCAAAGCGCTTTACAGCCAATGACGTGCTTTTGGAGTGTAGTCACTGTTGTAATGTGAGAAATGAAGCAGCCAATTTGCGCACAGCAAGCTCCCACAAACAGCAATGAGATTAATGACCAGATAATCTGTTTTTGTTATGTTGGTTATTATGTTGGTTGACGGATAAATATTGGCCACACACACACACACATATGGCAAGCGAGCCCCAGGTGGGCAGAGGAAATGTTTCAAGGACACCCTCATAGCCTCCCTGATAAAGTGCAACATCCCCACCGACACCTGGGAGTCCCTGGCCAAAGACCGCCCTAAGTGGAGGAAGAGCATCCGGGAGGGCGCTGAGCACCTCGAGTCTCGTTGCCGAGAGCATGCAGAAACCAAGCGCAGGCAGAAGAAGGAGCGTGCGGCAAACCAGACTCCCCACCCACCCTTTCCCTCAACCACTGTCTGTCCCACCTGTGACAGAGACTGTAATTCCCGTATTGGACTGTACAGTCACCTGAGAACTCACTTTTAGAGTGGAAGCAAGTCTTCCTCGATTTCGAAGGACTGCCTATGATGAAATATTGGCCAGTATAACTCCAAGTACTTTTGTAGAAATATTTGCAGTCGGAGGCATGCGCCCACAGGAAGCTTCTGACCACAAATTCTGAGCCAATGGGCTAGAACCTCCACTTTTATGGTTATCGACGATATTTCCGTCGTGGGCGGTAAAAAAGGGTTTTCAGATCGCTGGCTTCTCGCCCATTCAAACCACCTAGTCTCCACTTTTGAAAATGGGCGTTACCGCGAGCGATATAAAATGGGCAACTTTAGAGCTTCACAGCAAGTAGGCAAACAAAAAGTAGCTTTTATCAGCCACATATTTGACCGAATTCGGCCTATAATGGAGAGAGAGAAGGAGGCATCACAGCACCCTGTGGAGACTGACGCTGGAGAGAGCAGTGAGGTGGGAGAGGAGCACAATGGCAGCTGCAAAAGAGCCAGGAGGTTCTCGGACGAGGCAAATGCCTCCCTCCTGCAGGAGGTCGAGTTACACTGGGGGTGATTTGACACAGGGATGATGTGGGAAGCCCACCCCAAAGGCCTACCAGAAGATATGGACCAAGATAGCAGAGGTGGTCTCGCCGGCGACCAACTAGGTGCGTGAGGACAACCGATACCGCAAACGATGGAACGACCTTGTGGGATCCGCAAGAGTATGTATTACACTGATTTACATGAACTTATGTATTTATATAATTTGATTTGTAACAGTCATGAGTGACTATCAGCAGATGTGAGGTCTTGCACTTTTACAAGGAATGTTTTACTCAAAGCCTGCGGTCACGGTGTACGTCTTTAGGTAAAGAATGATAATTATCATAATAATCATAATTACATCTGTCAGTTATGTGTTGTATTAGTCTCTGTGACAGTACCTAGCAATGATATCTTGCAATGATCTCATGCCATGTCGTCCGATCACCTTTTACAGAAGAAGCTATCGATGAGGTCAGTGCAGAGGCGACATCACTGACACGGAGGAGCGTGTGTTCACACTCGTGGGGGAGCACCCCCGGACAGCCACGGACGCATCTGCAGACCCTGAAGTGATGCCACGTGAGTAAAGCATAAACCATTGCGTCATGTAAAGTCTATAGATGCCACACCCGCTCATATCCGACCAATCATATATGATAGATGATTTCTAAAATTGTCATAGAAATAATGCTGGCCGAATGAAAATCATTGCAATGCACAATGTGTTGATGGTCATGAAATATGATCTCTGTGATGATTTTGATAGCGGTGGTGCTTTTGTCATGCATATGCTGTGTGTAGCGCTGGACTCACCTTGTTACCCTTACACCGCTGTTTCCTCTAATCACCTCATTTGTGTTTTGCAGCTCAGCCAGCAGCGTGGCCCCAAGCAAGACCTCAGAGGCCAGAAGGTGGGGGCGCGGGGCAGGAGTCAGTGGACGATCCTACAACTGGTGCTGAGGAGCTCTGATCCTCCCCCGTCAATCCGCTGGGTCTGTTCTCGACAGATGAGAGCGCGGAGTTCGAAGAACCTACATCGCCACGCTCCAGAAGTCATTCCACCCCAAGGCCATCTAACGGTCCTCCGGTCATTCCCGCCTCCACTCTGGAGGTACCGGCCCCAAGCACCTCACCGCAGGGCACCCCATTTGTCCCCAGGACGGCGCCGACCCAGCGGAGGTCTCGTGGACGCGTCAGGTCTGTTCCACGAGCGCGACGTGACAGCGGGGAGATGGTTCAGTTGTCCAGGAGGACTGTAGACATTGGTGACCAGCTCATCGAGGCATTGGGGGCATATCCCGACAGCTGGCCGCCGTGACCGAGTACATTCCGTGCGTGGTGAAGTTCCTGGATGGGATAGCCAGGAATACTGCTGCCACAGGCCTCCCAGTAGTCCCTGAGCGCGGCACTCCACCCCCAGGTTCCGCACCACCACTGCGAACGACTGATGAGAGCAAGGACCAAGGTCCTGCTTCTGCATCAGAGAATGTTGCCCCCTCGGCACCCCCCACTCCCGTACCCATCCAACAACCGCATCGACCTTTATCCCCCCCAATAAGGCACCGCCTGAGGAGCTCCTCGGCCAGGCGCCATGGAGCGAGGAGGGGAAGGGGTGGAGGTGGGGAGAAGAAGGAGAGGGGGGAAGGAAAGTGAGGAGCATGTGCGCAGGTGATGACAGTGTTATATCTCCATCTGTGTGTATACAATTTGTTGTAATGTATGGGGGGAGGGGGCCACGCTCAGTGCCTATGGAGTGGAGGGTAGCCAATGTAAACCCACTTTTTAAAAAAGGAGGGCGAGAGAAAACAGGGAATTATAGACCGGTCAGCCTGACATCGGTAGTGGGTAAAATAATGGGATCAATTATTAAGGATGTCATAGCAGCGCATTTGGAAAGAGGCGACATGATAGGTCCAAGTCAGCATGGATTTGTGAAAGGGAAATCATGCTTGACAAATCATCTGGAATTTTTTGAGGATGTTTCCAGTAAAGTGGACAAGGGAGAACCAGTTGATGTGGTGTATTTGGACTTTCAGAAGGCTTTCGACAAGGTCCCACACAAGAGATTAATGTGCAAAGTTAAAGCACATGGGATTGGGGGTAGTGTGCTGACGTGGATTGAGAACTGGTTGTCAGACAGGAAGCAAAGAGTAGGAGTAAATGGGTATTTTTCAGAATGGCAGGCAGTGACTAGTGGGGTACCACAAGGTTCTGTGCTGGGGCCCCAGCTGTTTACATTGTACATTAATGATTTAGATGAGGGGATTAAATGCAGTATCTCCAAATTTGCGGATGCCACTAAGTTGGGTGACAGTGTGAGCTGCGAGGAGGATGCAATGAGGCTGCAGAGTGACTTGGATAGGTTAGGTGAATGGGCAAATGCATGGCAGATGAAGTATAATGTGGATAAATGTGAGGTTATCCACTTTGGTGGTAAAAACAGAGAGACAGACTATTATCTGAATGGTGACAGATTAGGAAAAGGGGAGGTGCAACGAGACCTGGGTGTCATGGTACATCAGTCATTGAAGGTTGGCATGCAGGTACAGCAGGCGGTTAAGAAAGCAAATGGCATGTTGGCCTTCATAGCGAGGGGATTTGAGTACAGGAGCAGGGAGGTGTTACTACAGTTGTACAGGGCCTTGGTGAAGCCACACCTGGAGTATTGTGTTCAGGTTTGGTCTCCTAACTTGAGGAAGGATATTCTTGCTATTGAGGGAGTGCAGCGAAGGTTCACCAGACTGATTCCTCCGATGGCAGGACTGACATATCAAGAAAGACTGGATCAACTGGGCTTGTATTCATTGGAGTTCAGAAGAATGAGAGGGGATCTCATAGAAATGTTTAAAATTCTGATGGGTTTGGACAGGTTGGATGCAGGAAGAATGTTCCCAATGTTGGGGAAGTCCAGAACCAGGGGTCACAGTCTAAGGATAAGGGGTAAGCCATTTAGGACCGAGATGAGGAAAAACTTCTTCACCCAGAGAGTGGTGAACACAGAAAGTTGTTGAGGCCAATTCACTAAATATATTCAAAAAGGAGTTAGATGAAGTCCTTACTACTAGGGGGATCAAGGGATATGGCGAGAAAGCAGGAATGGAGTACTGAAGTTGCATGTTCAGCCATGAACTCATTTAATGGCGGTGCAGGCTCGAGGGGCCGAATGGCCTACTCCTGCACCTATTTTCTATGTTTCTATGTTTCTATGCTCCTGCTTTGCCTTTGTATTCTGTGTTGCTGGACATGTTGACCATGTGATTTATGTCAATGGTGGAAAAAGTGGGATGTGGGCGGGGGTTGGTTGTTATTGGCTGAGTTATTTATGATTTCAGACCAATGTTGGTATTAAATTTTTGTCTCAGATAACTGGACCATTACACACTGGTGATTCCTTGCCATGAAAGGGTTCAATACATCTTAACATCAATCAACGTAAATTTTAACTGGCACCAAGGTGATGGGCACCATTTATGTCTGAACTGCACACACAGCAGTGTGTCAGCATTGTCACTCACATCAGCGCTCTCTCAGGCAAATCTTTCAGCTATCAGCTCCTCACGTAAGAGTGGGATTTAACAAATGCCAGTCACACCGCTGGCGTTCATTCCGGTTAGTTCCACTTTTTGTGGGTGTTTTTTTGGGCGAGCGATATTGGGGGCGATAAGTGTGTGAGGTGGTGAAATTGATGCTGGGCGACCTCATGGCCGCTAATTTGGGTAAATATGCTCTTTGCGACAAAAAACAGTGGGTGGGCGTTAATATTGAATCTCGGCGTTAAGTCCGTGAGGAAAGTAACGCTGGCCGATATTATGCGTGTTGAATTCGCCCATTCTGCTGATTCTGCCCCAAAAAAGTGAGCGGGTGGTAATATATTTTCCTGGCGTTAAGCACATGGGGAAAGTAATGCTTGCCGATAAGTTCCCTAAAAATGCCCGTCAGTTTCTATTTTGTGCCAAAAAGGGCAATATCTGAGCGTTATACGTCATATCAGCAGTAAAAAGCGTGTTAAGTGGACGTTAAGCAGGCAAAAAAAGTGGAGGTTCTAGCTCTATGAGTCTCAGGGGAGTGTCTCCCCGTCTGACTGCTTTGTCTGAGCTTCGACTTTTTTGGGGGGGTCAGACAATAGCACCTGATTTTTAAATTATCATTTAATACCATAACTTCATGACATGCAAAACCCCAAAGCTTAATGAAAGCCCAAACCAGGTATTATTTCTCGCATTGACCCCCAAGGCTACGAATGATGTTACATGGCAATTCCATGTACAACCAGACAGTACAGATACCTCTTTCTTTGTTCTTGAGACAGCTCTATAACAGATGGAAGAACAGGTTGATTCTCGGGGGTTGTTCTTCATGGGTGTGAAGAACATAACAGAATTTGATACAACAGAAAAGCTGTCTCAAGTACGGTACATGCCTGCCAGTTTTAATACCCATTTCTATTACTACACAGCCTCCAGAAACATTTTCTTTTATTTATTCGTTCACGGGATATGGACATCGCTGGCAAGGCCGGCATTTATTGCCCATCCCTAATTGCCCCTTGAGAAGGTGGTGGTGAGCCGCCTTCTTGAACCGCTGCAGTCAATGCAGTGCAGGTACTCCCACAGTGCTGACTTTGCTGTAGCAGTTTGATACAACTGAGGGGCTTGCTTGGCCATTTAAGAGTCAACCACATTGCTGTGGGTCTGGAGTCACATATAGGCCGGACCAGGAGATGACAGCAGATTTGCCTAAAGGGCATGAGTGAACCAGATGAGTTTTTACAAGTTTCATGGTCACCATTACTGACACTATCTTTGTAATTCCAGATTTATTTAATTAACTGTATTTAAATTCCTCAGTTGCCGTGGTGGGATTTGAACTCATGTCTCCGGATCATCAGTCCAGATCTCTGGATTAATAGTCCAGTAACAGAACCACTATGCGACCGTACTGTTTGAACAAAAATGAGCTGCCATACATGCTTCCTGAGACACAGAGGCTCTGGCAATGGGCAAGATCGATGGCCAGAATGATGAAGTCCCAAATATGACATCAGAGGATTGGCATGGATAGAGGATTGGCTAACTAACAGAAAACAGAGAGTCGGGATAAATGATTCATTCTCAGGTTGGTGACCAGTAACTAGTGGGGATCAGTGTTGGGACCCCAACTATTTACAATCTATATTAACGACTTGGAAGAAGGGACTGAGTGTAACGTAGTCAAGTTTGCTGACGATACAAAGATGGGAGGAAAAGCAATGTGTGAGGAGGACACAAAAATCTGCAAAAGGACATAGACAGGCTAAGTGAGTGGGCAAAATTTGGCTGATGGAGTATAATGTTGGAAAGTGTGAGGTCATGCACTTTGGCAGAAATAATCAAAAAACAAGTTATTATTTAAATAGAGAAAGATTGCAAAGTGCCGCAGTACAGCGGGACCTGGGGGTACTTGTGCATGAAATGCAAAAGGATAGTATGCAGGTACAGCAACTGATCAGGATGGGCCAATGGTATCTTGGTCTTTATTCCAAAGGGGATGGAATATAAAAGCAGGGAAGTCTTGCTACAGCTATATAAGGTATTGGTGAGGCCACACATGGAATACTGCATGCAGTTTTGGTTTCCATATTTATGAAAGGATATACTTACTTTGGAAGCAGTTCAGAGAAAGTTCACTAGATTGATTCCAGGGATGAGGGGGTTGACTTATGAGGAAAGGTTGAGTAGGTTGGGCCTCTACTCATTGGAATTCAGAAGAATGAGAGGTGATCTTATCGAAACGTATAAGATTATGAGGGGGCTCGACAAGGTGGATGCAGAGAGGATGTTTCCACTGATGGGGGAGACTAGAACTAGGGGGCATGATCTTAGAATAGGGGGCCGCCCATTTAAAACTGAGATGAGGAGAAATTTCTTCTCTCAGAGGGTTGTAAATCTGTGGAATTCGCTGCCTTAGAGAGCTGTGGAAGCTGGGACATTGAATAAATTTAAGACAGAAATAGACAGTTTCTTAAATGATAAGGGGATAAGGGATTATGGAGAGCGTGCGGGGAAGTGGACCTGAGTCCATGATCGGATCAGCCATGATCTTATTGAATGGCGGAGCAGGCTCGAGGGGCCGTAAGGCCTACTCCTGCTCCTATTTCTTATGTTCTTATGTGGGCACAGGTGTGAGCTCAGATCAGCTGACTGCAGTGCCACCTCTGGGCCAGAAGGTGGGTTTAAGCCCCACTCCGGGATTTTAGTGCACAGACTGGGCTGACTCTCCAGTCCAGCATTGAGGGAACGCTGTACTGGTGGTGGCTCATTAAACCGAGGCCCTGTCTGGCACAGTTTGTGTCTGCTTATCTAAGGAAGGATATGCCAGCCTTAGAGGCGTTGCAACAAAGGTCAACAAGACTGATTCCTGGGATGGGGTTGACCTGTGGGGAGTGATTGAGCAGATTGGGCCGATACTCTCTGGAGTTTAAAAGAATGAGAGGTGATCTCATTGAAACATAGAAGATTCAGAGGGGGATTGACAGGATAGATGCTGAGAGGTTGTTTCCCCTGGCTGGAGGGAACATAAGAACATAAGAAATAAGAACAGAAGTAGGCCATCTGGCCCCTCGAGCCTGCTCTGCCATCCAATAATATTATGGCTGATCTGATTTTTGCCTCAACTCCTCTTCCCTGCCCTCTCCCCAAAACTCTTGACTCCCATATCCTTCAAAAGTCTATCTCCACCTTAAATTTATTCAATGACCCAGCGAGTCTAGAACCAGGGTTCACAGTCTCAAGATAAGGGGTCAGCCATTTCTGACTGAGATGAGGAGGAATTTCTTCACAGAGGGTTGTAAATCTTTGGAATTCTCCCCCGCAAAGAGCTGTGGATGCTGAATCGTTGAGTATATTCATGGCTGAGATCAATAGATTTTTGAACTCTAGGGGAATCAAGGAATATGAGGATCGGCGGGAAAGTGGAGTTGAGATCAAAGATCGGCCATGATCTTATTGAATGGCGGAGCCGGCTCGAGGGGCCGTATGGTCTGCTCCTGCTCCTAATTCTTATGTTCTGCTGGTTCAGGTGGGTGTAAATGTTCCTAAAGCACTATCAGGAGAAGAGCAGAGAGTGCTCTGCTGCCTTAGCCAACGTCCATCCAACCCGCCCACCTAGCCCCCGCCCCCCGCTGCCTTCGACCAACAATCCTGCAAAAAGAAGGATAACGCTGTCTCGCATGTGATATCTGTGTTCCAGCTGACCACAGCCAGATTGGGGCATTGCAATTGGTCTCTGAGTTGGGGGGGCAGGCGGGAGGGTGGGTGGGTGGGGGGGGAATTCCTATTGTTAATCTCTCTCCAATCTGCTGGAAGTGTACAAGCGATCACTTCAGGTGAGGACAGGATTGGCCACCGCAGTGACATGCACCAAGTCTGCCCTTTAGAATACTTCTGGATTGTTTTTGCTGATATAACTGGCACAATTGCGCTCTACAGAACTGATTAATTAATTGCCTGACAGTGCAGCCCTGTCAATAATGAAAAGAGGAGAGCATTAATTAATCATTATGAGGCTTGAGTTTTCCAGGACAGTAACGGCAGTTTAGTCCAGTACAAATACACGCTGCCACACATATATGTAACGCAATTAAAACAGATTGGTTTCTGGTAATAGTCCAGTATTATCACTTCGCCTCTGCAAAAAATATTGATTAGATTTATTTACTACTTTCCCTTTACATAATAAATATCCGTTCTTTCCTTTCTTTCTAAATGGCAATGTTTTAAGCACAAGAACATGAGAAATGATGGAACTTGAGGGAAAGTTTTGCATAAATAGGAAAGATTGGATAGGCTGGGTCTGTTTTCTTTGGAACAGAGGAGGCTGAGGGGAGACCCGATTGAGGTGTATAAAATTATGAGGGGCCTGGATAGAGTGGATAGGAAGGACTTGTTTCCCTTAGCAGAGGGGTCAATAACCAGGGGGCATAGATTTAAAGTAATTGATAGAAGGATGAGAGGGGAGTTGAGGAGAATAATTTTCACCCAGAAGGTGGTGGGGGTCTGGAACTCACTGCCTGAAAGGGTGGTAGAGGCAGAAACCCTCATCACATTTAAAAAGTACTTGGATGTGCACTTGAAGTGCTGTAACCTACAGGGCTACGGACGAAAAGCTGGAAAATGGGATGAGGCTAGATAGCTCTTTGTCGGCCAAAGCGGACACGATGAGCCGAAATGGCCTCCCTCTGTGCTGTAAATTTCTATGATTCTATGATGAATACTCTCTTAGTTCAAAGGTAATCCAGCAAATGTAAAAATATATCAATTTCCACATCTCCACTCTTCAACCCTTGTTGGCCTTATCATTTCACACATGGAAATTCATAATTATACATTGCCTGCTGTCCTTTATAAAGAGGAATTCGAACGATGTAAATAAACAGTGCATATTATTCCATGCAAAATATTATTTCTGTAAGCTGCATAAATTAACCTTTTAAAGTGTAGTGTTTCAGTTACCGATGTATTCACTTATAAGAGAGATGCTGATGACTAAATTAAAGACACAAATGAGGTCTGCAAGAGCAAGATTGGATATCAAAGATGTTATCTGGCTATTATGGAGGCACTGAGCTGGCTAAACAAAAGGTTTGCTTAGAACCACATATACACAAGATGTCCACTCGTTGACCTCGGGCTCAAGGCAGCAATAAAGAACATCTAAAGAGGAACTAATATAACCATATAACAATATAAGGCGAGTGACACCTAGAAGTAGGGAACAAATGGGTATTTGATCATACGTTGGTGCAACCAATCACGTCACTGTTAAGGTCTGTCCACGAGGACACTCATGTGTCTAAACCTGTATAATTAAGGTGCAATTTGAACAGCTCGTTGGAGATCCTCTCTCAGGGGATGAGAAGTGAGATGCTCCCCCTTCACATGTTGGAATTAAAGTCGTTGAAACTTATCCAAGGTATCGGTCTGTTGAATCCGGGCTTGTTAACAGAGGAGAAGGGCGATTCCCCCCATCAACTGGCGTAGTCGGCAGGATACAGACTCGCTGACCCGAAACGATGTGGCAGCCGTTGGGGTGAGTACTTTTTAAATACCACCTACAAGTTAGAGCTGGTACACTGTTTATGAAAAAGGAGGAAATCTGTAGAAAGAACAAATAAAGGAGCCACGGAGAGCATGGCGACCAAGGAATAAGGAAGCCTTGGGGTATGAGTAGACTCTAACATAGTCAACTGGGGCGCGGAACTAATGAGCAAGTATCGGTCAGGAGACGCGACAGAGATACAAGAGTAGCCCACTAAGGGAAAGGTAGCCCCTTAGCGATCTTAGAAATGGCCGGCGAATATGACTGGGGACCCGAGGGAAAACGCTAGCAGATAAAAACATGAAACTAATTGAGGGAATGAAGAAAAAGGGATGGCAATCAGACGACCCATCGGAGAGGCAGGCAAAGTGATGGGAGTGCCAGCCAAGAAATAAAGGGGACCGGGCTCATATGGTGGTATTAGCCTGCTATTGGGAACAAAATAAAGAGATGGAAAGAAAGGATAAGATGATACAGGAACTTAAAGCTAAAATTAAAAAGCTGGAAGAGGTGGAAGTAAGCAGTAGGAATGGTACAACATGTGCAACAGTAACTGGGCGACCTACAGCGCCACCTATCCCACTGCCTGCGCCGCAGTGAACCAATATATCCCCCACTGGAACTTTTAAGTGACGAAATTGAGAGCAGAGTGGGAGAGCAGAGTGGGATGAGTTGGCCGATGAGGCTTGCAAATATAATCCAGACTATGACGATTGGGGAAGAGAAGGTGGGCCTCCCCCATACCAGAAGGTGCGGGCAGCCCCGATCAAGGTAGAATCTGTACCGGCACCCCAGCTGTTCCAGTGGTACCGGCTGCCAGAGGCAACCCGGGCACGCCCACAAAGCCGCCATGGAGCCTCGGATAAAAATCACCTATGTGTCACTGACACCCGGGGACACATTGAAGTTTTTACAAATGTTACCCACGTTAGAGAGGAGATGAAGTACTGAAGAGTTTTGGCAGAAAATATGGAAACTGGATCAACTGGGCTTGTATTCACTGGAGATCAGAAGAATGAGAGGGGATCTCATAGAAACGTTTTAAATTCTGACGGGTTTAGACAGGTTAAATGCAGGAAGAATGTTCCCAATGTTGGGGAAGTCCAGAACCAGGGGTCACAGTCTAAGGATAAGGGGTAAGCCATTTAGGACCGAGATGAGGAGAAACTTCTTCAGCCAGAGAGTGGTGAACCTGTGGAATTCTCTACCACAGAAAGTTGTTGAGGCCAATTCACTAAATATATTTCAAAAAGGAGTTAGATGTAGTCCTTACTACTAGGGGGATCAAGGGGTATGGGGAGAAAGCAGGAATGGGGTACTGAAGTTACATGTTCAGCCATGAACTCATTGAATGGCGGTGCAGGCTCGAAGGGCTGAATGGCCTACTCCTGCACCTATTTTCTATGTTTCTATGTTTCTAATATGCCACAGCCTTCACAACCGAGATGTGAAAGCGTTAGTAAGAGCAAAAATGACTGAAGAAATGTGGCAACAGTTGGGATGACACGTCGTATGCGATGATAGCCCCCACCGTTGCGCAGTCGGAGGCAGAATATCAGGTGCTTAAAGCAGACGCAACTCGGGTAGCAGGAGCAATACCCATAAACTGGGGAATAATCATGGGGGTCTCTCAAAATAAGGGGGAATCCGCACATGACTATGCAGAGCGGAAATGGTTGAGCTTCCAAGCATATTCGAGAATACTGAACCCCACCAGGTATAATCACGTATTCCTAAAAATTTACAAAGACGGGTTGAGTACTGCACACCAAGATGCATTAGAAACAGGGCAAGTCACAATGCAAAACTATGTCCAGATGGGCGTCTGAGCTGGATGCTGCTCAGAAAAGGAAAGTAGCCTCGATAGAAGCACATGTGGCCGCAGTGGCAGCAGCAGCGGAAGGGACGAGTAAGCAAGGAAAGCTACGGGCAGCCCTCTTGACTTGTTTTAATTGTGGAAAAGAAGGCCACTTTAGTAGAGAGTGCCAACAGAAAAAAGGGGCTCAAGGGAAAGGTGGACAATCCAGGCCGAAGTGCCAGAACTGTGACAAACTAGGCCATAGAGCGAGGGCATGCTGGGCTAAGGGGGGAGGGGCGGAAGGACAGGGACCCGGACAGATTAGAGCAGTCCCAGGAGGAGAACCAACCCTGACCAGGGGAGAAGTGGTAGCGCTCCTTAGAGAAGCTCAGCGGACTCCACGGCCATTCCCCCCGCAAGAGAAGCTTTCTAACGAGGACATCATAAGTATGTTCCGGTTGGCAGCCACCCAGTAGGGTTTACTGGCCCCCGGTGAAGCTGTTGGACCACAAAGAGAGGACCCAAGAATGTTTGTTAGCGCAGTGTTAGGGGGCCGGCAGTGCGAGATGCTGATAGACACGGGAGCGTCAATATCCATAACTAATCTAGACTTACCCCTTACCAAGGAAATGATCAGCACACAAGGAGTGGGACGAGGTAACAGAAAGGCAACTTGAGAAAAATAGAAACATAGAAACATAGAAAATAGGTGCAGGAGTAGGCCATTCGGCCCTTCGAGCCTGCACCGCCATTCAATGAGTTCATGGCTGAACATGCAACTTCAGTATCCCATTCCTGCTTTTTCGCCATACCCCTTGATCCCCCTAGTAGTAAGGACCTCATCTAACTCCTTTTTGAATATATTTAGTGAATTGGCCTCAACAACTTTCTGTGGTAGAGAATTCCACAGGTTCACCACTCTCTGGGTGAAGAAGTTTCTCCTCATCTCGGTCCTAAATGGCTTACCCCCTATCCTTAGACTGTGACCCCTGGTTCTGGACTTCCCCAACATTGGGAACATTCTTCCTGCATCTAACCTGACTAAACCCATCAGAATTTTAAACGTTTCTATGAGATCCCCTCTCATTCTTCTGAACTCCAGTGAATACAAGCCCAGTTGATCCAGTCTTTCTTGATATGTCAGTCCCGCCATCCCGGGAATCAGTCTGGTGAACATTCGCTGCACTCCCTCAATAGCAAGAACGTCCTTCCTCAAGTTAGGATACCAAAAACTGTACACACTACTTAAGGTGTGGCCTCACCAAGGCCCTGTACAACTGTAGTAACACCTCCCTGCCCCTGTACTCAAATCCCCTCGCTATGAAGGCCAACATGCCATTTGCTTTCTTAACCGCCTGCTGTACCTGCATGCCAACCTTCAATGACTGATGTACCATGACACCCAGGTCTCATTGCACCTCCCCTTTTCCTAATCTGTCACCATTCAAATAATAGTCTGACTTTCTGTTTTTACCTCACATTTATCCACATTATACTTCATCTGCCATGCATTTGCCCACTCACCTAACCTATCCAAGTCACTCTGCAGCCTCATAGCATCCTCCTCGCAGCTCACACTGCCATCCAACTTAGTGTCATCCACAAATTTGGAGATACTACATTTAATCCCCTCATCTAAATCATTAATGCACAATGTAAACAGCTGGGGCCCCAGCACAGAACCTTGCGGTACCCCACTAGTCACTGCCTGCATTCTGAAAAGTACCCATTTACTCCTACTCTTTGTTTCCTGTCTGACAACCAGTTCTCAATCCATGCCAGCACACTACCCCCAATCCCATGTGCTTTAACTTTGCACATTAATCTCTTGTGTGAGACCTTGTCGAAAGCCTTCTGAAAGACCAAATACACCACATCAACTGGTTACCCCTTGTCTACTGGAAACATCCTCAAAAAATTCCAGAAGATTTGTCAAGCATGATTTCCCTTTAACAAATCCATGCTGACTTGGACCTATCATGTCACCTCTTTCCAAATGCGCTGCTATGACATCCTTAATAATTGATTCCATCATTTTACCCACTACTGATGTCAGGCTGGTCGGTCTATAATTCCCTGTTTTCTCTCTCCCTCCTTTTTTAAAAAGTGGGGTTACATTGGCTACCCTCCACTCCATAGGAACTGATCCAGAGTCTATGGAATGTTGGAAAATGACTGTCAACGCATCCGCTATTTCCAAGGCCACCTCCTTAAGTACTCTGGGATGCAGTCCATCAGGCCCTGGGGATTTATCGGCCTTCAATCCCATCAATTTCCCCAACACAATTACCCAATTAATAAGGATTTCCCTCAGTTCCTCCTTCTTACTAGACCCTCTGACCCCTTTTATATCCGGAAAGTTGTTTGTGTCCTCCTTAGTGAATACCGAACCAAAGTACTTGTTCAATTGGTCTGCCATTTCTTTGTTCCCCGTTATGACTTCCCCTGATTCTGACTGCAGGGGACCTACGTTTGTCTTTACTAACCTTTTTCTCTCTACATATCTATAGAAGCTTTTGCAGTCCTTCTTAATGTTCCCTCCTCTCATACTCTATTTTCCCTGCCGTAATCAAACCCTTTGTCCTCCTCTGCTGAGTTCTAAATTTCTCCCAGTCCCCGGGTTCGCTGCTATTTCTGGCCAATTTGTATGCCACTTCCTTGGCTTTAATACTATCCCTGATTTCCCTTGATAGCCACGGTTGAGCCACCTTCCCTTTTTAATCTTTACGCCAGACAGGGATGTACAATTCTTGTAGTTCATCCATGCGGTCTCTAAATGTCTGCCATTGCCCATCCACAGTCAACCCCTTAAGTATCATTCGCCAATCTATCCTAGCCAATTCATGCCTCATACCTTCAAAGTTACCCTTCTTTAAGTTCTGGACCATGGTCTTTGAATTAACTGTTTCCTTCTCCATCCTAATGTAGAATTCCACCATATTATGGTCACTCTTCCCCAAGAGGCCTCGCACAACGAGATTGCTAATTAATCCTCTCTCGTTACACAACACTCAGTCTAAGATGGCCTTCCCCCTAGTTGGTTCCTCGACATATTGGTCTAGGAAACCATCCCTTATGCACTCCAGGAAATCCTCCTCCACCGTATTGCTTCCAGTTTGGTTAGCCCAATCTATATGCATATTAAAGTCACCCATGATAACTGCTGCACCTTTATTGCATGCACCCCTAATTTCCTCTTTGATGCCCTCCCCAACATCACTACTACTGTTTGGAGGTCTGTACACAACTCCCACTAACGTTTTTTGCCCTTTGGTGTTCTGCAGCTCTACCCATATAGATTCCACATCATCCAAGCTAATGTCCTTCCTAACTATTGCATTAATCTCCTCTTTAACCAGCAATGCTACCCCACCTCCTTTTCCTTTTATTCTATCCTTCCTGAATGTTGAATACCCTTGGATGTTGAGTTCCCAGCCCTGATCATCCTGGAGCCACGTCTCTGTAATCCCAATCACATCATATCTGTTAACATCACTTTAAGTGAAATTGTACTATTGGAAGTACAGGGGATAATACTACCCACCCAGTGTCAGTGCTGCCCCAATCCCAAAGGCACCATATTAGGAATAGAAACATTAAGGGAAATAGGGGTACAAATAGACCCCCAGTGTAACCGAGTAGTCTGGGGAGACAAGCACCAAACTCAGTGTAAATTTAATTAATCGGGCCATCAGCAGCAGCGGGTGGCTGGGATCCGTCCAATCGATCCCAAGTGGGGAATAAAGGACGCCTGGGGAAGTATATGTCAGTTATACCCTGCCCTATGGGCCCAACACAAACAGGACTGTAGGTTGGTAGGGCCCAAGCCAGTCAAGATCCCAGGCCCAGAACACAAAGCCCACCCGCAATACCCACTGAAACCCAACGCTGAAGCAGCTGTCCTTCGGATAGTGAAAGAATTGGAAAGGCAAGGGGTGGTGAGACAAACAATAGCTACGACCAACTCACCAGTATGGCCAGTAAAGAAACCAGATGCCTCATAAAGGCTGACTGTCGATTATACCGCCTTAAAAAAAGTTACACCCCGGGAGCACCCAATAGTGGCCAGCCCGACAACGATTATGGGCCCGGAACATAAAATATTCACCGTATCGGATATAGCAAATGGATTTTGGGCCATACCCTTAGACGAGGAGTCACAAGGGAAGTTCGCCTTCACTGTAAGAGGAAAGCAGTATCCATGGACTAGAGTGCCCCAAGGATTCTATAACAGCCCGAGTATATTCCACTGGAAGCTGGCTGGGGTGCTGGAACCAATAGATGTAGGAAAGGAAGTATCCTCTTGCAATATGTGGACGACATTCTTATAGCGTCCACCACAGAGAAACAGCACGTGCTGGCATTGAACATGGTGCTTGGGGCCCTACAACAGGCAGGGCTGAAAGCTAACCCAAAAAAGGCCCAGATAAGGAAGGGAGGGCCAAGTCACGTACCTAGGGTACATAGTAGCACAAGGAAAAAGGCAGATGCCCAAGGATAGGGAGGAGGCCATTAGGACGATGCCAAAGCCAGGGACCGTAAAGGGAGTCAGACAGGTATTAGGACTGGTTAATTACTGTCGGAACTTTATCCCGGGATATGCAGAAATGGCTCAGCCCCATACAAGATTTGGTAAAAGGGGAAAAGCCCTCCCAAGTGGCGGTAGACTGGGGCTTCAAACAAGAAGCAGCGTTTCAACAGCTGAAACAGGCCCTTATGAGAGCCCTTGCCCTGGGACTACCGGACCGGAATAATCCCTTTCACATTGATAATCACCAAAGCAAAATCCACTATAATGCGGTGGTGACCCAGCAACATGGGGACAGGCAACGACCAGTGGCGTATTACTCCACTAAGCAACAACCTGTAGCTGCAGGATTATCTCGATGTGTAGCTGCTCTCGACTGCGCAGCCTGGGCAGTCAGAATTAGTCAACCCGTAGTAATGTCAGGACAAATGATCCTACATACGCAACATATCCTGGTAGAGTCACGGGGAGACTGAGTGTCAGACGCAAGAAGGGCGACGTGGGAGGCGGTACTAATACCCCTGAGCGGCACAGTAACTATAGTAAAAGATAGCGGTAACAACCCCACAGGATGGATCATTACAGAAGGCCAAGCTCATGAATGTAACCCGATGAAAGGGGCAGAGCTCGATAAAGGAAGAGCCACTCGAGGGAGCGGACATGGACCTTTACATAGACGGGTCCCGTCGGTACATCGACGGAATGCCCCGAACAGGGTGGGCGATAGTAGATGGTGAAGGGCAAACACTGGGAGTAGGGCAGTTAGAAGGGAGCCTCTCGGCCCAAGTGGCCAAATTAGTCGCCCTAATGGAAGCCGTCAAACAGGCAAAAGGTACAAGGGTAAATATATACGAGACAGCCGATACGTGTTTGGGGTGGTCCACGATTATATGGTAGCCTGGAGTTGGCGAGGCTATATGATATCGGGGGGGGGGGGAGGACCAATTCGACAAGAGAACATAGTTAAGGAACTGGTGAAGGCTTCCCTCCAGCCCCAGGAATGTGCAATAATAAAGATCAAAGCCCATGAGAAAATCACTGACAGACATCAGCAAGGGAATGCATGGGTAGATGAGGCAGCTAAGCGAGCGGCAGAAGCAGGGGACCTACTGGCTAAAATAAGCACCTGTGGGCTGGAGCCAGAAGAAGTAAATATGTTTAAAGTACAGGAGGCAACCCTACAGCAGGAAAAAGATGAATGGAAAAGACAGCGAGCTAAACAAGGCATGGACGGAATCTGGAGGAAAGATTGTAATGTGGTAGCCCCAGAGTGCATACGGGTTAGGGTTAGGGTTAGGTATATACCATGGGTATATTGAGTATATACCATGGGTATGCGCATACAGGTAAGACCAACATGACGAGTTCAATGTTCCGATGCTGGTGGTGGAAGGGAATGGGAAGAGATATAGAAAATTACTGTAGGAAATGCTTAACATGCGCAAAGCATAACCCAGGTGGGAAAAATAAAGGCCAGAATGGGACACCAACCCCGACCAGAGGGACGATGGGAAAACCTGCAGATAGACTTCACGGGCCCACTGCCCAATCACCAGGGAAAAACGTATTGTTTGGTTATAATAGATCAATTCACAAAATGGGTAGGAGCTTTCGCAACTAGAAATTACTCAGTTGAGACGGTGGCTAGGATATTAGCAGAAGAAATGATACCTAGGTGGGGAATGCCCCTGCAGATAGATTCAGATCAGGGTACACACTTCACGGGTAAAGTAATGAAACAAGCAGGTGCCCCTACTGGGAATCAGGCAGAAATCCCATATTCCCTATCATCCGCAATCATCCGGATTAGTAAAACAAACGAATAGGATCCTGAAGAACGCATTGGCCAAGGTGATCGATGAGACAGGAAAGGAATGGGTCCATATGCTGCCCCGGATTTTAATGACGTTAAGGGCGACCCCAAACCGGACCACCGGACTCACGCCTTTTGAACTAATGACAGGAAGGGCAATGAGATTACCTGAGGTTCTAGTGATGGGAAGTGATAACATCGGACCCTACTGGGACGCAGTAAGGAGATATATGATGGAATTATGTAAACAATTACACGATCTGAAGGCACACGCCAGGGATCAGCAAGTGATCAAGAACTTAGAAACTGGCACCAAGGTACAAAAGGCTCAGATACTACAGGTTGGGAGCAAGGTAATGGTAAAAATAAACCCTGAAAAGCCAGGATTCTCACCAAAATGGACAGACCCTCACCAGGTAATAATGGTAAGCGACACGTGTGTGTGTGTGAATATAGGTGGAAACATTGGACACAGTTAAAACGTTAAGCGTAACATAAGACCCTAACTGACCGGTGACGACCGGGAAAACAGGTTGTGTTTTACAGAACGCTAGTCCTAGTAGGGGGAATACTGGGTAACCCCATCTTATACCACGATCCAGCAGTAAGTTGCCCAGACTGCTATCAAGGAAATATTTCCACTACAAATTCAATCTTTTGCCAAAGGGGGCGACTTGAAGTGGAATGGACAAGCCCGAATAAGGGACACTCATAGCAGAACCAATCATGGACATGTATGAATAGCTCAGACCAAGGAAATCCACACAAGTGTGTGTGGGTAAGACGTAACCTCACCAGAGAGGCAGAGGGGACTACCCCCATACCCATCAGGGAATCACAATGCGATAATGGTTCCTTATGGGGAATGTTCGTGTGTAAGATAGAGATCCCAACCACCACAATAGCTCCAACCACAACCACCCCAGAACCCCCAGGATACCCAAACATGACACAGGGGGCAAGCGGAGGATTAGTGATAAAAAGAACTAAAGACAAAATCCACTTTGGGGTACACCAAAAGGTAATTACGGTATTGTTAAACCTAACAGATATAACTATCCCACTGTTTTGTGGTAAGAAAACTATAAGCTTATATAAAAACCTAACCCTAAGAACCCTTGAGGGACCCGAATCCAAGACTATGAAGTTCAACATAAAAAAGCCGAACAAAAACGCGAAAGGCGGGAGGAGAAAGAGGGGAATATTAGAAATAGTGGGCGCGGGATACGTTGATACAATAGATCTTCAAACAATAGAAGAGCAGATCATCACCCGCACACAGACCTTAAAAGGACTGCTGGAAAGGGGAGATGATAACGAGAAAATGTAGGCCCAGCTAGGGGACGGCACGGAATGGGAACTGCTACAGGTTGCCCAGACATTGCGGGACCATGTAAAAATGATAAATTTGATAAACCAGGCTGGACAAACGCTGAGTAAAAGAATGGCGGCTGAGATAATTTATGCGGGATATAGGGCTTGGATGCTCAATACAGTAGAACATAACCTCGAGCAACTCCAGAATGGGGAGGTGCCGGACTGGATAACCAATGATGTATTTGCTGAATGAACATTGGGCAAGAATGATACCCAAGCCTGTGAGGTCCGGAGGAATATCTATGCCTGGGTCCCTAAGAACAGGAGTGTAACCGGACGTCAGAATGTAATAGGGTTTGTGTTATCAATACCACAATACGATGTGACAAGGAAACACATTGTACCAAGTAAGCAATATAGGAGAAATAAGGAATCAGACCCATGTGCGGTATCACAAATTGCACCAGTACGTAATTAAAAAGGGAAACAATACCAAAGGTGTTTATATTAAAGATTGTTATTCGAATAATCAAGTTGTTTTACGCCGCGAGCACCCAAACATCGATAACAACGAATGTGGATATGGCCGAACAGGATGTGTGTTGAGTGTCACACCGCTAACACTGGACTCCGAATTGACCGCAGCCTCACAAGGAACGGGAGGATGGTGTGTGAGCACCACGGCGGTCAACATGTCGGTGGCGGGAGTTATCCACTGCCCGATCACGACCACCGACTTCTGTTTTGAACCAAACAAAGTCGTCGATATTCAGGGATATATCATATATCCGGAATTGAAAGGAGAGTCCATCAATGGGACGGCGGTGGACACTATCAAAGCAGGGTATAAAGGTTTTGAGGAACGACAAGGACGACATAAACCCAGACTTCGTGAAGAACAAACTAAGTTGGAACAGGGCATACATGAACAATAGCAGATGTACATCATCTTGAAGAAGATCGACAAACTCCAGAAGGACACTAAAGAAATGTTGGCAAACCAACCCTGGTATGCGAGGTTTTGGAACTTTGGACTAAACGTGCAGGTGCACCCCTGGATAAGAATAATATCCCATGTATTGGTGATTGTGCAATGTGTGGTTTTAATGGAATTGTTGATGTTATGTCTGTAATGTACTTATGAATGACTCCACGAGGCAATGTGTTGTACTCAAACTGTAGTGACCTTGATCCTTTATTCGTAACTCCGGAGTGAGGCAACCGCATGGTGGCTACCCTTTTATATAGCCCCTGCCACCAGGGCAGGAAACCCCAGTCTGCACTAGTTGCACCCTCTAGTGGTGCCAGCATAGTATATACACAGTGTGTAAACCTTATTGATAGTACATCAGGTAAACAAGTCTCCATCTGATGCAGCTATACAGTGACTACACAGAGAGTATATCTATAGTCTGCATATATAACAGTTCATTGAATTATGCTGGAGATGTAAACGACGGGCGAGGAATACCATAGCTCAGGCCCCCATAAAAGCCTTAGAAGAAACGAAACCTTTAGTATCTAAGGAAAAAATCTGTAAAATAGGTAAATGGTGTGTAAAAGGAAAGCGAAAGAAGAAGCCATCCGAAAGTAAGGGCTTGGCCACCCAGACGGACAGATTAAGCTGACAATATCACTTCCCCTTTGGATGAAATAATGAGGGGATGGCACATTGGCCTATCTTGGGGTACATAGCCAAGGGCCAAAAGGGAGGATTGCAAGAGCAAGATTGAATATTAAAGATGCTATTTGGCTATTATGGAGGCCCTGAGCTGGCTAAACAAAAGGTATATTTAAAACCACACATGCACAAGATGACCACTCGTTGACCTCGTGCTCAAGGGAGCAATAAAGAACATCTAAAGAGGAACTAATATAACCATATAACAATATAAGGCGAGTGACACCTGGAAGAAGGGAACAAATGGGTATTTGATCATACGTTGGTGCAACCAATCACGTCACTGTTAAGGTCTGTCCACGAGGACACTCATGTGCCTAAACCTGTATAATTAAGGTGCAATTTGAGCAGCTCGTTGGAGATCCTCTCTCAGGGGCTAAGAAGTGAGATGCTCCCCCTTCACGTGTTGGAATTAAAGTCGTTGAAACTTATCCAAGGTATTCGTCTGTTGAATCCGGGCTTGTTAACAGAGGAGAAGGGCGATTCCCCCCATCACGGTGAAATCATACTGTGCAATATTAGGAACAAGCTGTTAAATTGTTTGTGTCACTTTGCTTTGTCGTGTATTTACCAATTACATTTTAAACAGTTTAGTGCCTTTATTAAACTAGCAGACAAAGTAATTTCACAGAGATGCATTGACAGTATGTTAGCAACCTTGGTGTCATATTTGACCCGAAATGAGCTTCCGACCACATATCCGCAGCATAACTAAGACCGCCTATTTCCACCTCCGTAACATCGCCCATCTCCACCCTTGACTCAGCTCATCTGCTGCTGAGGGCCTCATCCGTGCCTTTGTTACCTCTAGACTTGACTATTCCAACGCACTCCTGGCTGGCCTCCCACATTCTACCCTACGTAAATTTGACGTGATCCAAAACTTGGCAGCCCATGTCCTAACTCACACCAAGTCCCGCTCACCCATCACCCCTGTGCTCACTGACCTACATTGGCTCCCGGTTAAGCAACTCTTCAATTTCAAAATTCCCTTCCTTGTTTTCAAATCCCTCCGTGGCCTCACCCCTCCTTACCTCTGTAATCTTCTACAGCCCCACAACGCCCTCGAGATGTCTGCGCTCCTCTAATTTTGCCCCACTTCAGCTCCCCTGATTTTAATCGCTCAACCATTGGTGGCCCTGCCTTCTGTTGCCAAGACCCTAAGCTCTGGAGCTCCCTCTGTTGTGTATCTGTAAAGCATGCACTCCCATGTTCCGCCACCAGGGAGCTCATCCCCTGAAGTCCCAAGTGATCCCAGCATCCCTTGGGACCACTCTATATAAGCCGACCCCTAAGGCCTGTTCCTCACTCTGGAGTGTCTTATTAAAGACTGAGGTCACTGTTACTTTAACCTCCCTGTGTGCAGCCTCATCTGTGTTAGGAACACAATAAATGGCGACGAGAATACGAATCCAACGCAAAGATGCAGCAAACTGTGGGCATCCTGGAGAAGTTCTCGGAGGGTGAGGACTGGGAAGCCTATATCGAACGGCTAGACCAGTACTTTGTAGCCAGCGAGTTGGACGGAGAAGGAAGCGCTGCAAAAAGGAGAGCGGTCCTCCTCACGGTCTGCGGGGCACTGACCTACAGCCTCATGAAGAATCTTCTGGCTCCGGTGAAGCCCACAGATAAGTCGTAGGAGGAGCTGTGTACACTGGTTCGGGAGCATCTTAACCCGAGGGAGAGCATGCTGATGGCGAGGTATTGGTTCTACACGTGCCAGTGATCTGAAGGTCAGGAAGTGGTGAGCTACGTCGCCGAGCTAAGGCGACTTGCAGGACAATGTGAGTTTGATGGCTACCTGGAGCAGATGCTCAGAGGCTTTTTTGTACTGGGCATTGGTCACGAGACCATCCTACGAAAACTTTTGACTGTAGAGACACCGACCCTCAGTAAGGCCATTGGGATAGCACAGGCGTTTATGTCCACCAGTGCTAACACCAAACAAATCTCTCAGCACACAAGTGCGAGCAATGTTCATAAATGAACTGGAACTGTGTTTGTGAGCAGAAATGTACAGGGCAGAACCCACGAGTCTGCAACTGCCATCAGGCCTCAGGTGACCCAGATGACTCAGAGTCCCCAACAAAGGATGAATGCAAGGCAATTCACACCTTGTTGGTGTTGTGGAAGCTTCCATTCAGCCTATTCATGTCGCTTCAAAGGGTATTTTTGCAAGAGCTGTGGAACAATGGGCCACCACCAACGAGCTTGCAGACGAGCTGCAAGCTCTGCAAAACCTACTAACCACCACGTGGCAGAGGAAGATCGGTCCATGGTGGATCAAAGCAATTTCGAGCCTCAGAGAGAGAAGGCAGATGCTGAAGTACACGGGGTGCACACATTTTCGACAAAATGTCCACCTATAATGCTAAACATAAAATTGAATGCCTTACCCGTAGCCATGGAACTGGACACTGGCACTAGCCAATCCATCATGAGTAAAAAGATGTTCGAGAGACTGTGGTGCAACAAGGCACTCAGACCAGCCCTGAGCCCCATCCACACGAAACTGAGAACGTACACCAAAGAGCTTATCACTGTCCTGGGCAGCGCCATGGTCAAGGTCACCTACGAGGGCACGGTGCAAGAACTGCCACTCTGGATTGTCCCGGGCGATGGCCCCACACTGCTTGGAAGGAGCTGGCTGGGCAAAATCCGCTGGAACTGGGATGACATCCGAGCGCTATCACATGTCGATGAGGCCTCATGTATCCAGGTTCTTAAAAAATTTCCTTCCCTTTTTGAACCAGGCATTGGAAACTTTTCCGGGGCGAAGGTGCGGATCCACTTGGTCCCAGAGGCACGACCCACATTAAACCAAGGCGCGAGTGGTACCTCGCATGATGAGGGAGAGAGTGGAAATCGAGCTGGACAGGCTGCAACACAAGGGCATCATCTCCCCAGTGGAATTCAGCAAGTGGGCCAGCCCGATTGTTCCAGTACTCAAAAGTGATGGCACGGTCAGGATTTGCGGCGATTATAAAGTAACTATTAATCGTTTCTCACTACAGGACCAATACCCGCTACCCAAGGCAGACGACGCTGGCAGGAGGCAAGTGTAGGGGAGGACGAAAACCCCCTCATTTTACCCAGATGGAAAAGGGCTGTGGGATCTGTCTGTGCTGTAATGTGAATTGAAACCGAGATGGTTTGACTTTGGCAGAGCACTGATTGGACGGGGGAGGACACCGGAGGGCCAATGGTGGGACAGAGTCAGCCCGAAGCATGGGGCTTTCAAGCCAATGGGAGAGCACTTGCTCGAAAACTGTGGGACTGACTCATCGCCATTATCGGGCTATTGTCTTCCCCATGTTTACACTATGGAAGGAAATTATGCAGACCTTCAGAAAACTAGGGAACCCAAAACAAACCCAAGGGCCCACACAATGGCTACAGGAGGCCAACCCAATCAACACCCACTCAAACCTTGAGTAGGTTAACATCAGTGGAAAAAAAACCCGCAATAATCTAAAACTGCTGCATTTTTTAAAATCACAAAGCCCACCAATGGGAAGGATCGATTTCAGCAGGAGAGGCGGACTGGATATCTGGTTATAAAAAGGGGTTTCTGACGCATTGTGTGTGGTTCCCCGCTCTCGTGATCCAACAACCAGCAAGCCTCTCGACACTGAAGGAAAACCAGTGTCCGAAGACATCGAAGATAGAAGAAACAAACCACCAGACTGCAGAAGGCACAGTAGTGACTATAACCTCTGGTCCCCAGAACTTCCAACTCAGTTAGGCCAGGAAAGGTGGGAGGTTGGGCATTGTACTGCTAAACTTGTGTAAAGATTTTCGTTGTGTCCGTTTAGTGGGATTTAGGGGGATTGTTTGTTGGTATATTGCTATTTGTTGAGATACACCTTGTCAAATAAATTGGAAGCCTAAGTTCCTCTTGGAATCACCTTGTCTCAGTTCTATTGTATTACATCTCCTGATCGTGAGTCTTATGTCAGAACAGTGTAAGGGAAGCTAGGAGCGCCTCGAAAACGCTCAACTGTGTGTCACAGGCTAGGGAAGAAGGGGTTAGAAGTGTTTGACACTCACAGGTGCCTCACAGGCTAGGCATAAGCTATGGGGATGCACGAGTCTCAAAAACCCCCTTTATAAGCTGTGGACATAGTCTCTCAGCACTCAGGGTGCTCTTGCAGCACTCAGGGCACCTCACAGGCCAGGCATAAGCTGTGAGGGCAGAAGCCCAGAGAGAGGCACCCAAGGCACAACAACACTCCCCGAGAACCCCTTACACAAGACGTTCAACAAGTTCGACCTGATTTCGGCCGACATGATGCAGGAGCTTGAGGAGTCTTCGAAGGGCCTCACCTGCATCAACATGCACAAGGGACAACAGATGCCCATTTGGAATTCGGTTGGCTGCAGCGATCTTCCGGAGAAACATGGAGAGCCTACTCAAGTCGGTACCTCACATGGTGGTCTTACAGGACGGCATATTGGTCACGGGTCGGGACACCGCCGAGCACCTACAAAACCTGGAGGAGGTCCTCCAGCGATTGGATCGCGTAGGGCTGCGGCTGAAGAGGTCGAAATGCCTCTTCATGGCAACAGAAGTGGAGTATATGGGGAGAAAATTCGCAGCAGACGGCATTCGGCCCACAGATGCCAAGACAGAGGCTATCAGGAACATGCCCAGGCCACAGAACGTCACGGAGCTGCAGTCGTTCCTGGGACTCCTCAACTATTTTGGTAACTTCCTACCGGGGTGAAGCACCCTCTTAGAGCCCCTACATGTGTTATTGCGTAAAGGTGAGAACTGGGTATGGAGAAACAAACAAGTAATTGCTTTTGAGAAAGCCAGAAACATTTTATGCTCCAACAAGCTGCTTGTATTGTATAACCCGTGTAAAAGACTTGTGCTAGCATGTGACGCGTCATCGTATGGAGTCAGGTGTGTATTACAACAAGCTAACGTTGCGAGGAAGTTGCAACCTGTCGCCTATGCTTCCAGGAGCTTGTCTAAGGCTGAGAGGGCTTACAGCATGACTGAGAAAGAGGCATTAGCGTGTGTGTTCGGAGTAAAGAAAATACATCAGTACCTCTTTGGCCTCAGATTTGAGCTGGAAACCGATCACAAGCCCCTCACATCCCTGTTCACTGAAAACAAGGAGATAAATACTAATGCCTCAGCCCGCATACAAAGGTGAGTACTCGCGCTATCAGCGTATAACTATACCATCCGCCACAGACCAGGCACCGAGAACTGTGCGGATGCTCTCAGTCGGCTACCATTGCCCAGTACGGGGGTAGAAATGGCGCAGCCCGCAGACTTGTTGATGGTCATGGAAGTGTTTGAAAATGATAAATCACCTGTCACGGCCCGCCAGATTAGGACTTGGACCAGCCAAGATCCTCTGCTGCCCCTAGTAACAAACTGTGTACTGCATGGGAGCTGGGCCAGCATCCCCGCTGAAATGCAAGAGCCAATCAAGCCGTTCCAGCGGTGAAAGGACGAGCTGTCCATTCAGGCAGACTGCCTGTTGTGGGGTAACTGCGTAGTGCTACCAAGAAAGGGCAGGGAGACGTTCATCTCGGATCTCCACAGCACACACCCAGGTATAGTAATGATGAAAGCGATAGCCAGATCCCACGTGTGGTGGCCCGGTATCGACTCTGACTTAGAGTCCTGTGTACGGCAATGCAGCGTGTGTGCTCAGTTGAGCAACGCGCCCAGAGAGGCACCACTAAGTTTGTGGTCCTGGCCCTCCAGACCATGGTCGAGGATCCATGTCGACTATGCGGGTCCGTTTCTCGGTAAAATGTTCCTGGTGGTGGTGGATGCTTTTTCAAAATGGATTGAATATGAAATAATGTCGGGAAGCACCGCCACCACCACCATTGAAAGCCTGAGGGCCAGGTTTGCCACCCACGGCCTGCCTGACATACTGGTCAGTGACAACGGGCCATGTTTCACCAGTGCCGAATTTAAAGAATTCCTGACTCGCAATGGGATCAAACATGTCACCTTGGCCCCGTTTAAACCAGCCTCCAATGGGCAGGCAGAGCGGGCAGTACAAACCATCAAACAGAGCCTTAAACGAGTCACAGAAGGCTCACTCCAAACCCGCCTGTCCCGAGTACTGCTCAGCTACCGCACGAGACCCCACTCGCTCACAGGGGTGCCCCCAGCTGAGCTACTCATGAAAAGGACACTTAAAACCAGACTCTCGCTGGTTCACCCCAACCTGCATGATCAGGTAGAGAGCAGGCGGCAGCAACAAAATGTAAACGATGGTCGCGCCACTGTGTCACGGGAAATTGATCTGAATGACCCTGTGTATGTGCTAAACTATGGACATGGTCCCAAGTGGATCACGGGCACGGTGATAGCTAAAGAAGGGAATAGGGTATTTGTAGTCAAACTAGACAATGGACAAATTTGCAGAAAGCATCTGGACCAAATGAGGCTGTGGTTCATAGACTGTCCTGAACAACCCACAGCAGACACCACCTTTTTTGAGCCCACAGCACACACCCAAAGGATCAACGACACCACCCCGGACCAGGAAATTTAACCCATCACGCCCAACAGTCCAGCAAGGCCAGGCTCACCTAGCAGTCCTGCAGGGCCAACAACATGCCAACCCAGCGAGGGCACAGCCAACACACCAGAACAAGCATTTGTACCGAGGCGGTCCACCAGGGAAAGAAAGGCTCCCGACCGCCTCACCTTGTAAATAGTTTTCACTTTGACTTTGGGGGGGGGAGTGATGTTGTGTATCTGTAAAGCATGCACTCCCATGTTCTGCCACCAGGGAGCTCATCCCCTGAAGTCCTAATGGATCCCAGCATTCCTTGGGAGCACTATATATAAGCCGGCCCCTAAGGCCTGTTCCTCACTCTGGAGTGTCTTATTAAAGACTAACGTCACTGTTACTTTAACCTCCCTGTGTGCAGCCTCATCTGTGTTAGGAACACAATATCCTCCCTCGCTCCCACGCTCACACACAGTCACACACACACACACATACACAATCTCACACACACATGCACACACACACACATGCACACTCACACACAGTCACACACACACAGTCACACACACACACACACACAGTCTCTCACTCACACACACACACACACACACACACAGTCACACACACACAGTCATACACACACACATATACACACACAGTCACACACACACAGTCACACACTCACATACGCTTACAGTCACACACACACACACACACACACAGTCATACACACAAACATACACACACACACAGTCACACACACACACATACGCTCACACACAGTCTCACACACACACAAACATACACACACACACACACAGTCACACACACACACATACGCTCACACACAGTCTCACACACACACAGTCATACACACAAACACACACACACACACACATACCCTATTCAAAATGAATTACCAATCAGTAGCAATCAGAATCAGAAACCCTGGCTGATTTATTCCCCACTCCTGTAACCAGTTGTAGTATTGCTACACATCCAGCAGAAATTAGCAAAGTCCATTCAGCCCTGGAATTGAACATGGGACCTCCCTGGTGTTTATGGCTCAGTAGCACATTGAAAATATTGGTTTATTAAACAACCTGAGGTGGGGAAACAGACAGGCTAGTAACACCGTGCCAAGCAATTGATCCGACATCCGAGTCGCCTTGTAAAAGAAAAGCTGCAGTCATTCCTCATCAGAATCTAAAGCTCACAGCTCAGAGCGACATGTGTCATGTTGTTTTTGGATGTTACTTTCCAGCCTGTTAGTACAAAGTGCAAAGGCAAAGACCACACTAACCCAGTCAGATAAAGGCTGCATGATGCATGAATATGAGCAAAGTGACATGGGTGGGTTCGGAAACCAAATGCAGATCAGGCATCTTGATTAGTTATCGAGGAACGTTTGTTTCTTGACAGTCTAATTACGGGGCAATCAAAGCCATTTACATGCTTCCCTTTCAGTTAAAAAAAACCCATCATAATTTACGACGTATTGCTGGTTCAGGTGACAGAAGAAATTTTGTGTTGTGCCACCATCCATTGAGGCAGACATTTATAAAAGTTTGTCACGGAAAACAGTGACACAATACTTGAAAAGATCCATAAGTGTCCGTACTTTGGAAGTAAGCAACTTTGTCACCTGCCTAATTGGATGGGCAGCAGTAAATATACAGCCAGGGAGAGAGGACCTGAGGGAGGGAGGGAGGGGGTCAGTAGGAACATGTGTGTTGTGTGTGTGTGTGTGTGTGTGCACGCTAGGCCCAAGCAGCAGAGTCTGGTCTCCAGTCGTCTTGGATCCCCTTGCCATTGGACCAAGACCTAGCTCTGTCGAGCCCGTGTGGTGGCTGGTGTGTAACGGCCCCCCCCCACGTTAAAAGAATTCGCGCACAGGCATCTCCCACCCTTTAAAATCAAGTTCGGGACCTGGCATCAGGCACCTTCAAACTCATTTTGGTGTGGAAGCAAGTCATCCTCGCCTCCGGGGATCTGCCTAAGAAGAAGAAGAGAACCGCTGATGGTATGCTGCACCTCTGTGTTATGGAGCCTACGATATGGATTGTTCAGGCAACACGTCACAGCCCTCTGCAGTTACCTCCCAAAATCACTTTAGTTACATTGGATTACACGGGATATACGGCCCAGAAACAGGCCATTCGGCCCAACCAGTCCATGCCGGCGTTTATGCTCCACTCGAGCCTCCCCCCTGTCTTTCCTCATCTAAATCTATCAGCATAACCCTCTATTCCCTTCTCCCTCATACGCTTGTCCAGCGCTCGGAGGGTGGGGGAGGGGGGGGGCGTTGTGCGGTCGCATAACTATTTAGCACGGAGGATATTCTCGTTTGTTATCGGAATATGGTAACCTTGAATATTGTTGCCATTATTTTAATCATATACAAGATAGTGGTGTCTTACTAAATCAACACAGACCATCAGAAAGCAAACATGACAACATTTGGCCTTTTTACACCGTGCCGGCTGCAGGGCCGTGTTGCTGGGCAGTAGGGGGAGGGGCAATGAAATGTGATAGTACAACAACAACAACAACAACTGGCCTTTATTTAACGCCTTTAACAAAGTAAAATATCTCACAGGCGCGCGTAATCATTAAATAGTCTTGTTGCCTTCCAATAATAATTGAAAGCCTTGCGCTTACATTGGTAAAACCAATGTTGAAGAATTAATTTAAATAACTCCATAAAACGTATTACTGGGTTTGAATTCACTGAATCATAGAGCAGTCAGGTGGAAAGACAATAATCAGCAGAAACACACACAGTCTGCAAGTCTATACGAATGGTGACTCTTCTACCCATATTCACTGCTATAGTGACAAGGATTCTCTCAATAAGAATCATAGAGGTTTATGGCACAGAAGGAGGCCATTCAGCCTATCATGTCTGAGTCAGCCGGCAAAGAGCTATCCAGCTTAATCCCACTTTCCAGCTCTAGCCCTGTAGGTTACGGCACTTCAAGTGCACATCCAAGTACTTTCTAAATGTGATGAGGGTTTCTGCCTCTACCACCCTTTCAGGCACTGAGTTCCAGACCCCCACCGCCCTCTGGATGATAAAATTCTCCTCAACTCCCCTCTAAGCTGTGGAGACTGGGTCATTGAATGTATTTAAGGCGGAGGTAGACAGATTTTTGAGCGATAAGGGAGTAAAGGGCTATGGGGAGTGGGCAGGGAAGTGGAGCTGAGTCCATGATCAGATCAGCCATGATCTTATTGAATGGCGGAGCAGGCTTGAGGGGCCAAAGGGCCGACTCCTGCTCCTATTTCTTATGTTCTTATTGTTATCTGGACTCTGGCAGTTCAGACAAGTGTGCTTGTAATTCACATTGGATTTGTAGCTGTTAATTAAAACAAAAGTCTCTCTGTCGGTTGGCTGAATCCTCCACCAACTAAAATTGCTGCTTTTTTTCCCCCCGATTATCCCATTCTCGTCACCATTTGTTATATCTTCAGTACAGCTCACAAACACACACAAGCTTTAAGATGGCAGAACACTCCAGAACTCTAGTCAACTGACCTGTTCCCTCTTTATTTGTACACAGCACTGGCTGCAGTGCCACAGTAGTCCACAGGTGGCGCTATATATATTACACTTATGTTCTTATGTTCTAATCTTTCCACCAATTACTTTAAATCTGTGCTTGCTGGTTATTGACCTCTCTGCTAAAGGAAATAGGTCCTCTCTATCCACTCTATCCAGGCCCCTCATCATTGTATACACCTCAATTAAGTTTCTGCTCAGCTTCCTTTGGATATTAAGGGAATCAAGGGATGTGGGGAGTGAGCAGGAAAGTGGAGTTGAGGTCGAAGATCAGCCATGATCGTATTAAATGGCAGAGCAGGCTCGAGGGGCTGAATGGCCTGCCCCTGCTCCTATTTCTTAAGTTCTTATGACCTCCTCTGTTCCAAAGAAAACAACCCCAGCCCATCCAATCTTTCCTCACAGCTAAAATTCTCCGATCCTGGCAACACGGCAGCAGGGGAAACCAGGGGAGGTTGGTGGTAGAAATTAAACAATGAAGCACAGTTTCAGATAACAGGAAATGTTGAAGGTGAAATCTATCTAGTTGTAACGACTAAGCAGATTATTTCACTGACTGAGACTAAATGGTTGAATGGAATAAAAACAAGAGGAGCCAAATGGAACAAGGACAGGTGTTGGAAACATTTTAAGGAAACGCCAATGGCTTATTGGAGAGAGAAGCAAACTGAACGCAACCGAACTTAAAATCAGAAAGGCACAAAGGAAATTAGAAAAGGAAATTGCTGAAGGCATCAAAATAAAGATAAAGCATTTTCTTCAAACAATTTTGCAGCAAGAGTTATTCAAAATGAAAACTGGTCTGACAAAAGAACAAAATTGGTAACAGTAAGTGTTAGTGTCAGTACAGTGTCAGCCGTGGCTCAGTGGGCAGCACCCTCGCCTCTGAGTCAGAAGGTTGTGAGTTCAAGTCCCACTCCAGGGATTTGTACACAATAATCTAGTCTGACATTCCAGTGCTGAGGGAGTGCTGCACTGTCGGAGGTGCTGTCTTTTGGATGAAACATCAAACCGAGGCCCCGTCAGCCCTCTCTAAAGGATGTAAAAGATCCCATGGCATTATTTCGAAGAAGAACAGGGGAGTTCTCCCTGGTGTCCTGGGGCCAATATTTATCCCTCAATCAACATCACAAAAAACAGATTATTTGGTCATTATCACATCGCTGTTTGTGGGAGCTTGCTGTGCGCAAATTGGCTGCTGCGCTTCCTACATTACAACAGTGACTACACGCCAAAAAGAACTTCATTGGCTGTAAAGCGCTTTGGGACGTCTGGTGGACATGAAAGGCGCTATATAAATGCAAGTCTTTATTTCTTTAACAAGGGAAGAGTGTGAAGTAGGAATAAATAATTTTTGCTGCACTTTCTGAAGGCTAATGGAGCAATATTTCATATCTTTAAACAGACCCACAGTAAGCTCATAAGCAGAATTATATGCTTAAAATCAAAGTAAAAATAGATCGTTGTTAATAGATTAGCAGATCGGCTGCCATGCCCAGATCACATATATCCAAGGGACAAACTGAGGAAATGTGCATGGCATTGGCTGTCATCTTCGCTGGACTAAAATAATTAAATATCAGAGGACCTGAAGAGTGAAAACTTGGCTCAGTTAATGGCATGCTTACCTTCAACTCAGAAGGTTGTGGGTTTGAGTCCCACTCTGGACACTTGAGCACAGAATTCTAGGCTGACACTCCAGTGCAGTGCTGAGGGAGTGCTGCACTGTCGGGGGTGCCGTCTTTCAGATGAGACGTTAAACCGAGGTCCCGTCTGCTCTCTCAATTGGATGTGAAAAATCCCAGGGCAGCATTTTGAAGAAGAGCAGGGGAGTTCTCCCCAGTGTCCGGGTGAATATTTACCCCACAACCAACATCGCTAAAAAACAGATTATCTATGTCATAATCACGATGCTGTTTGTGGGAGCTTGCTGTGCACAAAATGGCTGCCACGTTTCCTACATTACAACAGTGACTTCAAAAGTACTTCATTGGCTGTAAAGCGCTTTGGGATCTCCTGAGGTTGTGAATCGCACGATAGAAATGTAAATATTTTTTTCTGTGAATCAGAAAATAATGGGTTCGAGCCCGACTCTGGTCAGCATATTTGAACTTCTGACCTTTAATCCAAAAAGAGCAAAAAACATACTAACAGGTCATTCATCTCATTTGCTCTTTGTGTGTCTTTGCATTGCATAAATTGTCTGCCGCGTTTCCTACATTACAACAGTGACCACACTCCAAAATTACTTCATTGGCTGTAAAGCGCTTTGTGATGTCCGGTGGCCGTGAAACGTGCTTTATATATATATACGGTTTTTAAGTTTCCCTTACATTAAAGATTAAACTTTGATTTAGAGCAACAAGAAAAAATTCTAAATTTACGCAATTTGAAGTTTAGGGATTGGAGTTTATTTATTTTACAATTAGACTTCTTGTGAAAATTGAATTGTCAACTATATATTTTTCACATGCTTTCTCTGCAAACATTCATTCTAAATTAGCTTTTTTTGTTGTTATAAGTTTGGCAGTTTGGTCTGATATGATGAAGCCATTAGTATTTTTTTCCTTATATATATATTCCTTTCCCTTCCTTCCTTATTTCCTTCCTTCATTCCTTCCTTCCTTCCTTCATTCCTTCCTTCATTCCTTTTCCTTCCTTCCTTCCTTCCTTTCTCAATATGTAAATGCAAATGTGTTCTTTGCTTTACTTGTGTCCTCTCCTCCCCCACCCCCCCGCCTTTTGGGGCACCCATCCTGATGAGGAATCTCACCTCAACACATTAGCCCGTCTTTAAAATACTGACTGACCTCCTGCTCATTTCTCGCATCTACTGATGTTTATTTCAGATTTTCATCCTTGGCGGTTTTACTAGTTAGGGGTGATTTTACTAGTTAGGGGCGATTTTACTATTATGGGGTGATTTTACTCGTTGGGGCTGTTTTACTAGTTGGTGCGATTTTACTAGTTAGGTGCGGTTTTACTAGTTAGGGACAATTTTACTAGTTGGGGACGGTTTTACTAGTTGGGTGGTTTTACTAGTTAGGGGCAGTTTTACTAGTTAGGGGTGGTTTTACTAGTTCGGGACGGTTTTACTAGTCTGGGGCAGTTTTACTAGTTAGGGACAGTTTTACTAGTTGGGGTGGTTTTACTAGTTAGGGGCAGTTTTACTAGTTCAGGGCAGTTTTACTAGTTAGGGACATTTTACTAGTTGGGTGGCTTTACTAGTTAGGGGCAGTTTTACGAGTTAGGGGTGGTTTTACTAGTTCAGGCAGTTTTACTAGTTAGGGACGGTTTTACTAGTTCAGGGCAGTTTTACTGGTTGGGGTGGTTTTACTAGTTCGGGGTAGTTTTACTAGTTCGGGCGGTTTTACTAGTTCGGGTCAGTTTTACTAGTTAGGGACGGTTTTACTAGTTCAGGGCAATTTTACTAGTTAGGGGTGGTTGTCCATGTATCTCTGTTGTGCCTTCACCTTTATTGTGTTGGCGAGGAAGCTCACCCACTGGCCATGTGAATTGGGAAATGGCAGGCAGTGTCCGGCGACCTCCCAGCACTGAGGGCCACTCCCAGTCCGTGCTTAGAAAGTCCGCCCATTGTACACTGAAACCCATTGAACAGAAGAAATAATCCAAAGGTTTGGAATGTGATGGCAGCAAAGACTCTAAGCGACATTTCTTCCTGAGGTATTGAATAGTGGCGGTGGTGGACCCGGCATTTGGCACGGCCCCGACCCGTGGGGAACGCCAGAGCGTGGAGGCATGCCGCTACAAGGTGCAGCGCGTGCTGTTGCGGGAGGGTGACGGCTGTGAAGAGGGCAACTGGATTAGACGTAATCAAAATCCAGGACGCTGATTGGAGCGTGGGCAGGTACAGCAGGAGCTGCGAGGTCAGGGCGGAGGAGCAGTGAGGTCGGGCGAAGGAGTGGCGAGGTGAGGGTGAAGGAGCGGCGAGAGTTCGTCAAGTGACATGATCGGGGTCCAGAGGAGGCGTGAGTTTGGGGCCCAGAAGAGCCAAGGGCCTAGGGGCAGCACGGGCCAGCCCACACTGCGATATGTGCACGCACTAGGTCTGTGCAGCAGAGCTGGTCTCCCGTCGTCCTGGTTAACCCTTGCCACTGGACCAAGACCTCGCTCTGTCAAGCCCGTGTGGTGGCTGGTGTGCAACGGCCACCCCACATTAAAAAAATCCACCTACAGGCATCTTCCAACCTTCAACATGTAGTTCGGGATCTGGAATATTAGGTCCATCATTGAAACACCTGTGAACTCATCCCTTTTTGGCGTGGAAGTGTTATCCTAGATACAAGGGACCGCTTATGATGATAATTGATTAGCACACCGGCAAGTGCAGTTCACATCCAGCTAACTATTTCAACAGAGAGCCGGACAGACGTTTAAGAAAGAAGATACTGAATTACAAACAGAGGGAGCGATAGGGATAGATACACATGTACCTTGAAAGTAGATCACCTCAGCTACTAAGGAAGAGAATGAGTAGGATACTGCCGAACTCACAATGGAATCTGCTGAGTGGGCTAAAATGTTCTTAACTTATTACAGTCTTAATGCAACAGTTTGCAATTATGTTGGAGACATAAAAAAAGATCAAGGTACAACAGAGAAAACCCACATGATAGCTGTCAGGGTAGCACAACATGATAGGAAAATAAGGTTTGCACCTATTTACTTCCTGTTGAAGATATCGAGTTTGACTACATTAATTCAAAAACGGCTTGATTATTTTGAACAAGCGCTGCTGTTAGTTTTTGCAGCAGATTCGATCAAAGAAATATTAGAAGGAGGCAAGAATAAGATTCTGAGGGGGCTGGACAGGGTAGATGCAGAGAGGATGCTTCCTCCCGTGGGGGAATCTAGAACTAGGGGGCACAGTTTCAGAATAAGGGGTCGCCCATTTAAAACGGAAATGAAGAGGAATTCCTTCTGTCAGAGGATCATGAATCTGTGGAATTCTCTGCCCCAGAGAGCTGTGGAGGCTGGATCATTGAATATATTTAAGGTGGAGATAGACCGATTTTTGAGCGATTAGGGAGTAAAGGGTTATGGGGAGCGGGCAGGGAAGTGGAGCTGAGCCCATGATCAGATCAGCCATGATCTTATTGAATGGCGGAGCAGGCTCGAGGGGCCAGGTGGCCGACTCCTGCTCCTATTTCTTATGATCTTCTGTTCTTATGAATGCCTTATCATAACTTCACACTGTAAAATATTCATTGTGAAAACTATAAACATCACAGGCATAAACAGTGATACAAAAGCAAAATACTGCGGATGCTGGAATCTGAAATAAAAAGAGACAATGCTGGAAATACTCAGCGGGTCAGGCAGCATCTGTGGAGAGAGAAACAGAGTTAACGTTTCGGGTCGATGAGCCTTCGTCAGAACTGGAGAGTGTTCGAAATGAACAGATTCTTAAGGAGCACTGAAAGGGGGAGGGGAGGAAAGAGCAAAAGGGAAGGTCTGTGATAGGGTGGAAGGCAGGAGAGATTAGAGAGACAAAAGTAATAATGGGTTGACTTGAGATGGTAATGGCAGAAGTTAGAAAAAGGTTAGTCTAGATCGGGTGGGAATGGCGGGATATTTACCGGCTGCCATGGGAGACAGAGAGAAAAAAATACATAAGATTGGGGGGCGGGGGAGGGGGGGGGCGCGGGGGAGGTTTAAAAAAAGGAGAACGGAAGCAAGCTATGGACGGAGGTTAAGGTCTGAAACTGTTGAACTCGATGTTGAGTCCAGAAGGCATAAAGAGGTTTGATTATACAATGCATTATATTAATGAAAGTTGGAAATGTAGCACCACTGTACCTATCATTCTTTGACTTGTACAGTCAGTCCTAGCGATTGTTATTACATGAATAAATGCAGACGCATATTTTTCATTCCGCATATGTTTCAGTTGTAAGAGAAAAACATTAAAAAAGCACAATGCCTCTTTTGTGGAAAGCCTTCTGTCCAAGTCAATAAAATTAAATTGCAGCGCAGATTGAACCAAAACGCCACACCCAAAAAAATAGAAAAATGGAGGGAGATTGATAAAATGGAGAAAGCGTTTGAAATTTCCTCTCACTTCCTTCCATTGGGCCTCAATGATACGAATTTCACTGATAGAGAAGACTATGCTCTTATTTCCAGGGCTCAAAGAGAGAAAGAACAAGCTTGCATTCATTTTGTGCCTTTCCCATCCTCAGGATATCCCAAGAACCTCCACAGCCAATGAATTAGAAAGAAAGAAAGACTTGGATTTATATAGCGCCTTTCACGACCACCGGACATCACAAAGCGCTTTACAGGCAATGAAGTACTATTGAAATGTAGTCACTGTTGTACTGTGGGAAACATGGCAGCCAATTTGCACACAGCAAGCTCGCACACACAGCAATGTGATAATGACCAGATAATCTTTTTTTGTGATGTTGATTTGAGGCATCAATATTAGCCCTCGGACACCGGGGATAACTCCCCTGCTCTTCTTCGCAATCGTGCAATGGGATCTTTTACATCCACCTGAGAGGGCAGACTGGGCCTGAGTTTAACGTCTCATCCAAAAGCACTCCCACAGCACCGCACTGAGAGCGTCAGCCTAGATTTATGTGCTCAAGTTCCTGGAGTGGGACTTGAACCCAGAGCCCTTCTGACTCAGAGGAAAGTGTGCTGCCCACTGAGCCACATGTATGAAGTGCAGCGGCCAATTTGAGCACAGCAAGATTGCACTGATGCCAAATGAAATGAATGAGCAGTTAATCTGTTTCTGCGCTGGTAAACGAGGAATAATATTGGCCCAGTAACGGAGAGAGCAGCACAGGATTATCGGAGAGTTCCACTGATGACTTATTAGCAAAATGCATTGTGAGCCTACACATGGGTGGAGTGGCTGGAAATGGATAGGGATGCTTGAACATGTATTGTGAGATGTCCAACTTTGATGGGCCAAATAGGTTTTTCTCATTCAACGCCTTCTCATGTTATTGCTGATAATGAACGTAATGCTGTAATCATAAAATTGGTCACACTGTATAGTTTCCAAATAAATTCAAAAGGGTACCCAATTTGGATTAATTTGGCTTATGAATTCAATTTGACGTGCCTCTTTAATTGCAATATGTAGCCAGTTTGTGACAGTTGAGATCAAGCTAGGTGTTTTGAAACTGGCAAGGCTAACATTTATTGCCCATCCCTAATTGCCCCTTGAGAAGGTGGTGGTGAGCCGCCTTCTTGAACCACTGCAGTCCGTGTGGTGAAGGTGCTCCCACAGTGCTGTTAGGGAGGGAGTTCCAGGACTTTGACCCAGCGACGATGAAGGAACGGCCGATATATTGCTAAGCTAGGATGGTGTGTGACTTGATAGAAACGTGAAGGTGATGGTGTTCCCATGCACCTGCATTTCATTAAATTGCACTGTGAGATGTGCTCGTGCATTCCTCTAAACACTTAGTGACACGGCGTTTGCTGACTGCCTAGCGTAGGTCTACAATGCATCTTACTAATGAGTCACCAATGGAATTCTCCACTTAATTCTCTGCTGTCTAAGTCCCTGAATACAAATATCATTATTATGAGCTAATAGATGTACAATAACAGTAGATTCTTCCATAAGAGAAAATCTTCACGGATCAGTGGCAGAATACACTTAAACTAATCAATAAATGAACTGCCATCAACTTTCTATTGAACTTTCTTAGCAATGTTAAGTTTATTCAAAAGCTTCACAATTCACCTCATTCCAGTGAGCAGTCTCGGATTAATAAATAAACAGTTGTGTGAATTTTGAAGCTTGTGCTTACTTCAGCCGTTCAATGATCCTGCACTGACACTTGATCAGCTCCGCTGGGTGGGCCACCTTGTCCGCATGCCAGACACGAGACTCCCAAAGCAAGCACTCCACTCGGAACTCCTTCATGGCAAACGAGCCAAAGGTGGGCAGAGGAAACGTTACGAGGACACCCTCATTGCCTCCCTGATAAAGTGCAACATCCCCACCGACACCTGGGAGTCCCTGGCTAAAGACCGCCCTAAGTGGAGGAAGTGCATCCGGGAGGGCGCTGAGCACCTCGCGTCTCGTCGCCGAGAGCATGCAGAAACCAAGCGCAGACAGCGGAAGGAGCGTGCGGCAAACCAGTCCCCCCCTCCCTTTCCCTCAACCACTGTCTGTCCCACCTGTGACAGGGACTGTGGCTCTCGTATTGGACTGTTCAGCCACCTAAGGACTCATTTTAAGAGTGGAAGCAAGCCTTCCTCGATTCTGAGGGACTGCCTATGATGATGATGATCCTAGTATAGTTAGGTAGCCCTATTAATTGTACGATAGTTCAATTGATCGGGTCTGATTGCAAAATTAAAGTCAATTACTCGCAATCATCAGCAAAGTGATGGAAGGTGTCGTCGACAGTGTTATCAGGCGACACTTACTCACCACTAACCTGCTTAGTTTGGGTTTCGCCAGGACCACTTGGATCCAGACCTCATTACAGTCTTGGTCCAAACATGGACAAAAGAGCTGAATTCCTGAGGTGAGGTGAGAGTGACTGCCCGCGACCAAGTATGGCATCAAGGAGCCGTGGTACAATTGAAGTCAACTGGAATCAGAGGGAAAACTCTGCACTGGCTAGAATCATACCTAGCCAAAGGAAGATGATAGTGGTTGTTGGAGGCCAATCATCTCAGCCCCAGGACATCGCTGTAGGCGTTCCTCAGGGCAGATTCCTGGGAACAGTTGCTTCATCAATGACCTTCCCTCCATCATAAGGTCGGGTGGTGATGTTCGCTGATGATTGCACAGTGTTCAGTTCCATTCGCCACTGCTCAGACAATGAAGCAGTCTGTGCCCGCAGGCAGCAGGACCTGGACGACATTCAGGCTTGGGCTGATAAGTAACAGTTAACATTCACACCACACAAGTGCCAGGCAATGGTCATCTCCAACAGAGATAGTCGAACCATCTCCCCTTGACATTCAATGCCATTACTGTCACCGAATTCCCCATCATTGACATCCTGGGGGTCACCATTGACCAGAAACATAACTGGACCAGCCACATAAATACTGTGGCCACAAGAGCAGGTCAGAGGCTGGGTATTCTGTGGCGAGTCTCTCACCTCCTGACTCCCCAAAGCCTTTCCACCATCTACAAGGCACAAGTCAGGAGTGTGATGGAACACTCTCCACTTGCCTGAATGAGTGCAGCTCCAACAACACTCAACAAGCTCAACACCATCCAGGACAAAGCAGCCCGCTTGTTTGGCACCTCATCCACCACCTTCAACATTCACTCCCTCCACCACCGACGCACCGTGGCTGCAGTGTGCACCATCTACAAGATGCACTGCAACAATTTGCCAAGCCTTCTTCGGCAGCACTTCCCAAACCCACGACCTCTACCACCTAGAAGGACAAGGGCAGCAGGCGCATGGGAACACCACCACCTCCACGTTCCCCTCCCAGTCACACACCATCCTGACTGGGAAATATATCGGCCGTTCTTTCATCGTGGCTGGTTCAAAATCCTGGAACTCCCTCCCTAACAGCACTGTGGGAGCACCTTCACCACATGGACTGCAGCGGTTCAAGAAGGCGGCTCACCACCATCTTCTCAAGGGGCAATTAGGGATGGGCAATAAATGCCGGCCTTGCCAGCGACGCCCAGATACCATGAATGAATAAAATAAATATATATTTAATTCCAGATCAATTGATCCATCTTCACTTCTAAATTGAAACCCAGATGCTCCATTTCTTCTCTTGTTTAAGCCTTCCAGGCAAACACAAGCTCAAATCTAAAAGGCTTTGAGTGAGATGAGAGATTAGAAATTAGTTTTTCCCCAATGAGCAGTGGATGGGTGGAGTAAGCCTCGCGCAAAATTAGTTAATATTGTATCATAAGAACGCAAGTTAAGGATGAGAAAAGATCATTTGGCCCATTCCCCCCGAAGCTCTAGGTCCCCCATCCCAACATGCAACTGTACCTCGAGCACACCCATTGATTTTGATATCCCTGCTGGATATTCCACACAGTTATCACACTTTTAAGTAACCAAGTTCTTCCTGATGCTTTCTTCTTATATATTTCAATTTATGCCATCTGCTCCTACTGTGCTAGTTATACTTTTAACTGTGACATGGCAGGCGAGCCCCAGGTGGGCAGAGGAAATGGTTCGAGGACACTCTCAAAGCCTCCTTGATAAAATGCAACATCCCCACCGGCAACTGGGAGTCCCTGGCCAAAGACCGCCCTAAGTGGAGGAAGTGCATCCGGGAGGGCGCTGAGCACCTCGAGTCTCGTCGCCGAGAGCATGCAGAAAACAAGCGCAGGCAGCGGAAGAAGCGTGCGGCAAACCAGTCCCACCCACCCTTTCCCTCAACCACTGTCTGTCCTGCCTGTGACAGAGACTGGAATTCCCGTATTGGCCATTCAAGGGGAGGGCGCACTGCCACGGCAACCATGTGGGCTCGCTTGCCGTGTAGGAGTCCCGAGTAGAGCGCTTGCTTTGGGAGTCTTGTGTCCGGCATGCGGACGATGTGGCCCGCCCAACGGAGCTGGTCGAGTGTGGTCAGTGCTTCGATGCTGGGGATGTTGGCCTGATCGAGAACACTGACATCGGTGAGTCTATCCTCCCAGGGGATTTGCAGGATCTTGCGGAGACAGTGTTGGTGGTATTTCTCCAACGATTTGAGGTGCCTGCTGTATATGGTCCATGTCTCTGAGCCACAGCGGCGGTGAAAACACATCAGAAGCGGTAGATGCGACCTGTTTCGGACGCCGCTGACTTTCTACCCCCGCGGGGGTCAGGCAGCAACGGTGGAGAGAGAAACAGAGTTAACCTTTCAGCTCGATGACCCTTCGTTCGACAAAATCAATCAAAATGGAGTTGGTTGTAACTGATACAAATTGGTTATATTCTGAGCATAAACATAAATGGTGTGGGACCTGGCTGATGCAGAGGGTTCGAGAGTGACTTTCATCTCCAGAAACCAGGTTTCAGTTCATTTCAGGCTAATGGGATGAAAATATCTTCTGCTGATGGCTGCAAGAAACTCATGTGAGCTATTTTGTCATTGAATTTATATTGGATTTGTATTTTACGCAGTTTGTTGGTGGAGTATTCACAACCTGTTCATAACCTTGGTGTCATATTTGATCTTCCATAAATGGGCTTCCGACCACATATCCGCCTATTTCCACCTCCATAACATCGCCCGTCTGCTCCCCTGCCTCAGCTCATCCGCTGCTGAAGCCCTCATGCCTTTGTTACATCTAGACTTGACTATTCCAACGCACTTCTGGCTGGCCTCCCACGTTCTACCCTACGTAAACTTGAGGTGATCCTAAACTCGGCTGCCCCGTGTCCTAACTCGCACCGAGTCCCGCTCACCCATCACCCCCTGTGCTCGCTGACCTACATTGGCTTCCGGTTAAGCAACGCCTCGATTTCAAAATTCTCGTCCTTGTTTTCAAATCCCTCCATGGCCCTCGCCGCTCCCTACCTCTGTAATCTCCTCCAGCCCCACAACCCCCCGAGATATCTGCGCTCCTCTAATTCTAGCCTCAAGCACAGCCCCGATTTTCATTGATCCCCCATTGGTGGCCGTGCCTTCTGTTTTTTTTTAGTACGTTACTCATTTATCTGTCAGTACAGTATCTTACAATTTCCTTTCTCAAAACAACTTTTACAAGATAGTACATATTGTCAGCTCCATTGATTTTAAAGGATAATAATGTCCCCCTGGGATTGAATATTTGAATTTCAATCAGCAGGCATTGCTAAAAGAACTTGTATTATAAAATTGCAAAATGTGGGCGAAAGGCCAGTGAGATCACTTCCTGGGCCATGTGCTCTGCAATTCCCTCCCTGACCCTCTCCGCCTCTCTACCTTTCTTTCCTTTAAGACGCTCCTGAAAACCCATGTCTTTGACCATCTGCCGTAATATCTCCTTATGTAGCTTGGTGTCAGTTTTTTTGGTTTAATAACACTCCTGTAACGCGCCTTGGGAGTTTTTAAATGCGCTATGTAAAAATAAAAGTTGTTGTTGTTATACCAGGCTTGTTGAGGGATTATACTTGATTCTTATTAATTACCTCCGACTGTACAACTCCTTTACCACTTGAGAGTTTGGCACCTATTTAGTTCGACTTGTGTACCACAGCAGCGAGCACCTGTGTACGTCAATCGTGTTTTTGAACAACACTTGGGGGCCGATTATCATCAAGGCCCCCGCCCACCCAAGTACCGCCCAAAATGCCGCCGATGGCCGGTGAGGTACCGGACGGCACTTTGGGCGGGATATTCATCGGCGAGTTCCCGCGAAGGTCGGCGGACGGCAAATGGACGGCGTACGCCGCCAATCCGGGCGGCAGCGGGCGGGAGGTCTCACTCTCGGCGGCGGAGGCGCTTGCCGCCCAAGTGCCGCCGAGGATGGAGTCGGGCCCACGGAGGGTCGAAGACCGGCAAAGAAAAATCACCAGTAAAAAATAAAAAAAACTATCGGAAGACCTTCAGGGGACCCCATCCAGGTGAGTCGCTGTGGACATTTTTTTTTTAAATGTTCGCTTACCTTTTTTTCAGGATCATCCGACTCACCATCGGGGACAGACTGGCCTCCAGCCAGCGGTCTGTCCCCGTTCTGCCACCGAGTCCTGCTGACTCCCACCTGCAGTGTTAAGTCCTGACTCTAATCTGACTTACACAAGACACATACTAAAGTCAAGGTCACTCAGGACCTGCACCTTTAATTCACAGCTCTCCAGTGCTGCACTTGCCCGAGACCTCCCTTTATATAGCTCAGTGGGACAGGTATGGAGTGTCTCCTGCAAGTGCACCCCTGGTGGTAAGGTATGCTTATTGTCACAGGTCATATCCAGTTACAGTCATGTGTAGCATGGTAAGACACAGTTATATACAGTAATGTGAGATACACGACATGCAGGAAGCTGGGAGCTCGGCGGGCGGGAGCTCAGTCGCGCCACTCGGCCGTCCGCGGACGTCAGCGGGTGCTTCCCGGCGGCTCTCCCCTCCCGCCTGCTCAAGGCCACTCCGAAAGTGGCACCGGACGGATCTTCCGGAACAATGCCGGCGGCAGTGGACGGCAGCGGGTGGTGAGGTGATGAATTTCGGCCCCAGGTAACAAACAGAGTTGGCCTGGTCTTAAAATCTCACACGAGGATCCGTCTCTTACCAACAGCTTAACTCAGCTTCCGTTAACGTAGCCAAGTATCTGATCACGTGCCATTTTGGAAAACCTCTGCTGACGTTGAATGTTTAGAAGTAGGGCTAAGTAAAGAGCACCGCTGTACCTTGAACACTGAAGTGACGAAAGCCTGCAGGCATTTGCGTTACAGTGTGGCTGACACAAGCTGAAATGTAGGTGAACGATATGAATAATGAGAGAGCCCTTCAACCAGCAGCAGAAGGGAGAGAGCGAGGACAATTATGATGCGAAACTTGACATTGTTCGGGTGACATGCACAAAGTTGCTGGAGATTAGTGTTTCTAAAAGATGATGCTTTTTTCTCCTTAAATTGGTCTGGGTTTTTATCTGGCTTTTGCCTCTCCCAGGAGATCACATGGCTCCTGTTGGGGTGGAGTGTAGAATGTTTCAGTGCAAGGGGTGTCGCAGTTGTGTGGGGCGGACTGGTTGGGCCGGGTGCTTTTCGCCTTTCTGTCATTGTTCATGGGTTTATATGTAACCTTCAGGGCTGCTGACTGAGGGCCGTGCGGCTCTTTGTCGGCCGGCGCGGACACAATGGGCCGGAATGGCCTCCTTCTGCGCTGTAAATTTCTATGTTTCTCTGTTTCTATGATGGGTAACAGATTAATAGGAAGTAAAGAAGGACATAGTTTAATGACATGCTGCAATGGGATGCTGTAAAATTAGGAGTTGATTGGTCACCTGACCAGGAAGTATGGTGTACGGTGTCACCAATCTGGAATAGTGAGGTGATGCATTTAGGGAAGGACAACAAGACAAGGGAATACACAATAGATGGAAGGATACTGAGAGATGTGGAGGAACAGAGAGACCTTGGAGTCGATGTCCACAGATCCTTAAAGGTAGCAGGACAGGTCGATAAGGTAGATAAAAAGGCACACGGAATATTAGCTAAGGCATAGAATATAAGAGCAGGGAAGTTATGCTAGGACTGTATACAACACTAGTTAGACCACAGCTGGAGTACTGCATACAGTTGTGGTCACCACATTACAGGAAAGATGTGATTGCACTAGAGAGGGTGCAGAGGAGATTTACGAGGATATTGCCAGCACTGGAAAACTTTAGCTATGAGGAAAGATTGGATAAGCTGGGGTTGTTTTCTTTGGTACAGAGGAGGCTGAAGGGAGATTTAATTGAGGGGTCAGTGAGCAGGGGGGCATAGATTTAAAGTGGTTGGTAGAAGGATTAGAGGGAGATGAGGAAACCTTTCTTCACCCAGAGGGTGGTGGGGGTCTGGAACTCACGGCCTGAAAGGGTGGTAGAGGCAGAAACCCTCACCACATTTAAAAAGTACTTGGATGTACACTTGAAGTGCTGAAACCTACAGGGCTACGGACCAAGAGCTGGAAAGTGGGGTAAGGCTGGGTAGCTCTTTGTCGGTCGGCGCGGACACAATGGGCCGAATGGCCTCCTTCTGTGCCATAATTTTTCTCTGATTCTCTGATTCTAACTCCAGGATCGTGATGGTTCATGAGGAAAGATGTAGAACATAGCACTCAATACAATAAAACGTTCTTACTCCTATTACTCATCATGTAATTCTACATGACAATAATAACAAAAATAACTTTAATGTAGAAAATGTCACCAGACACGTTCCAGAGGGGGAGAAGAAACAATATGAATAAAGGAATGGACGTCACGTGAGGAGAGCTGAGATGAGCTCATGGGTTTGAGAAGTTGTAAGATGGAAGGGGTTGGGGCTGGAGATTTAGAGGATGAGGCTGGGGCGGGGTGGCTGAGAAAGGTAGAGCCAAAAGCCTTTATGCAGAATCCCCCTCACCCCCATACATAAAACGCCAGAGTTGGATAACCAGTGCTTGGGAATAATGTAAGGCTCAGGGTATGGAAGGTAATGGTTATGGTGCTGGTCTAGCAACCCCGGGGTCACGAGTTCAAATCCCACCATGGCAAATGATAACATTGAATTGGCCCCGATTTTAACTCTGGGCGGACTCCCCGTTCAGGCCTGGGTTAAAATTACAGTCAGGTCTCAATGATGTCATCGGGCCGCATCATGCCCGTGTAAAGAAGGACCCTGTTGGCTTCGGGCTCCTGACCTTGCTGCCCGATCAGGGGAGCAGGTTAAAATCGCAGATCGTGGCGGCTTTCGGACAGGTAAGAGCCCGGGGCGATATTAACCGCCCGCCCGCCAGGTTTCTGCTGAGCGAGTCGGGTTAAAATCATCCCCAATTCTATAATTTGCGGGCTAGCAGTAGGAAAATAATCATGAAAGCTGCCCGGTTGTTGTAAGAACCCAACTGATGCCCTTCAGCGAGAGGTCCTGCCACCCCTCTCTCGTCGGACCTGCACTTGACTCCAGTCCCACATTACTTGATTGACTCTTAATGCCCTCAGGGCCATGAGGGATGGACAATAAATACCACAGCTCCAAACAAAGAAAGACAAACGACTGTTGCAGAGATCGATTAAGGAACGTGGGCCAAAGGTGGGTATATGGAGTTAAGTTGCAGATCAGCCAGGATTTCATTGAATGGCTGAATGGGCTCGAGGGGCTGAATGGCCTACTCCTGTTCATTATGGGAATAAGGGGTTATGGGGAGCGGGCAGGGAAGTGGACCTGAGTCCATGATCAGATCAGCCATGATCGTATTAACTGGCGGAGCAGGTTCGAGGGGCCATATGGCCAATCCTGCTCCTATTTCTTATGTTCTTATATTTCCTATGCTTCATGCAGACGGTGGGTGCCAAAGATGAGTCCAAGCTCTGAAATTTTCTCATCTTGTTGGGCATAAAATTTTCCCCCAAATTTGAAAGGATAACTCACTGAGATTGTGAAATCAGTACAATATTATAACTGGGCAGTTGATGCTCAGATGTTAAGCTGCGGGCATGTATACCAATCCCTGCTCTGACTGGAAACACTGGCACAGCCTCTGTGTACTGTGAGTTTAAAGGAGTTTAGAACAATGAGAGAAGATCTCACTGAAACATGTAAAATTCTGAGAAGGATTGACAAGGTAGATACAGGGAGGATGTTTCCCCCCGGGCTGGAGAGTCTAGAACCAGGGGTCACAGTCTCGGGATAAGGGGTCGGCCATTTAGGACTGAGATGAGGAGGAATTTCTTCACTCAGAGGGTGGTGAATCTTTGGAATTCTCTGCCCCAGAGGGCTGTGGATGCTCAGTCTTTGAATATATTCAAGGCTGAGATAGATTTTTGGATTCTGAAGGAATGAAAGAGATCGGGTGGGAAAGTGGAGTTGAGGTAGAAGATCAGCCATAACCTTATTGAATGGCGGAGCAGGCTCGAGGGGCCGAATGGCTCACACCTGCTCTTAATTCTTATGTTCTAAAATGATGAAGTGAGGTTCCGGCTGGTTATAATGCCTATAATATGGTACATAAGTGAAACAGACTTCTTACAGAGACAGTGGAAGCAGTTAGTATTGGTTCATTCAAATGCAAATTAGACACATTTCTTTCGGAAAGTAAGATTTTGGGACACAGTATATGAGTAATGTGAGGCATGGCGCACGGTGAGTGTAGTTCCACCACTGGGGGTTTTCCTCGCCTCGTGTCTGTATCTGTGTAGACTCATTGATCGAGATTGGTCAGCAACAACAACTTGTATTTATATAGCGCCTTTAATGTAGTGAAACGTCCCAAGGTGCTTCACAGGAGTATTATGAGACAAGAAATTTGACACCGAGCCGCATAAGGAGAAATTAGCGCAGGTGACCAAAAGCTTGGTCAAAGAGGTAGGTTGTAAGGAGTGTCTTGAAGGAGGAACGGAGAGGTTTAGGGAGGGAGTTCCAGAGCTTGGGGCCCAGGCAACAGAAGGCACGGCCACCGATGGTGGACTTGATTATCATTGTATCTTGGGATGGCCCACCTGTAAACGAGACACGGAAACAAATCAGCTTCAAAATCTCTCCACCTCCCAACCACCCACTGTGCACCTAAAATTAACATCGGCCCTCTACATTGTCCACCACCAGACAGTGGAGAGGTATAACGCAAGCAAGCAGTAGTGGAAATCAGGAAGGAGTTCAGTCCCACCAGAAGCCCCCCCGCCCATCTTTGCACAATAGTATAGTTTCCACAGGGTGGGGCCCTCAAACAAATGGATGTTTTGTTAAATTATTGATGTGGGGGTTCGGGGCACTAGTTCCTAGTGTGAAGCTGTGTAGAACATTGTTTGTGAAGGACACCCAACTTGCATGTATATAGCGCCTTCAACATGGTAAAACGTCCCAAGGTGCTTCACAGGAATGTAATCAAACAAAATTTGACACCGAGCCATATAAGGAGCTATTCGGGCAGAATTGGTCAAAGAGGTAGGTTTTTAGGAGCGTCTTAAAGGAGGAAAGAGAGGGAGAGTGGTTTAGGGAGGGAATTCCAGAGCTTGGGGCCTCGGCAGCTGAAAGCACGGCCACCGATGGTGAAGCGATTAACATCGCTGGGGAGGTCAGCTTGACTAATTTTGACCTAAGCAGCTAGATATTCCCAGCTGCACATAGCTGGGACCAGAAAATCTGCTGTCAGCTCTCACTGTGAACGATCGCTGTCAGGTGAAGAGATTCAGCACGGCAACAGGCTACAATTGCAAGATTGTGTAGACACCAGCAACTCCAAGCTTTCTGTTTTAAGTTGTCCTTGGGCTGTGGGCAACAATGACAAGGTAGCGTTTATTGCTCATCTTGAGTTTCCCTGAAGCATTAAGGGCCAACCACACAACATGGGACAGGAGTCAGAACAGGTCGTTATCGAACTGGTTGAGGTTCTATTGACAATCCAGCAGCTTTCATTTTCTGATTCCAGCCCACAGAACCATAACCACTAAAAGACAGACTTGCATTTCTATAGCGCCTTTCACAACCACCGGATGTCTCAAAGTGCTTTACAGCCAATCAAGTACTTTTGGAGTGTAGTCACTGTTGTATTGTGGGAAATGCGGCAGCCAATTTATGCACAGCAAGCTCCCACACACAGCAATGTGATAATGACCAGAAAATCTGTTTTTGTGATATGGATTGAGGGATAAATATTGGCCCCAGGGCACCTCCCCTGCTCTTCTTCAAAGTCGTGCCGTGGGATCTTTCACATCCACCTGAGAGAGCAGACGGTTTAATGTCTCATCCAAAAGATAGCACCCCCGACAGTGCAGCAGTCCCTCAGCACCTGAAGTGGGACTTGAACCCACAACCTTCTAACCCAGCGGAGAGTGTGCTACCCACTGAGCCACAGCTGACACTAGATGACTGTATCACAGCAGTATGATTGACAGAAAGACTCAACATTCACAGAGCATATCCCTTCTTACCCTGTTGGTTATCAACAGAGAATAACTTGTGACAAAAATCTGGAGGGAAACCATTATTACAAACAGTGAAAGTAATGTGGATTGTCTTAATAGGAAACCTGTAATATAAATTTTGGAATGTTCGCATGAATTTGATGCAAGGTTTGCAATAAAGTTTTTGCAAATATATGTGAAAAGAATCATCACAGGCAGTCCCTCAGAATCGAGGAAGACTTGCTTCCACTCTTAGCATGAGTTCTTAGATGGCTGAACGGTCCAATACAAGAACTACAGTCTCTGTCACAGGTGGGACAGACAGTGGTTAAAGGAAAGGGTGGGTGGGGAGTCTGGTTTGTCGCACACTCCTTCCGCTGCCTGCGCTTGATTTCTGCATGCTCTCGGCGACGAGACTCGAGGTGCTCAGCACCCTCCCGGATGCTCTTCCTTCACTTAGGGCAGTCTTGGGCCAGAGATTCTAAGGTGTCGGTGGGGATGTTGCACTTTATCAAGGAGGCCCTCCCATATGGTTCACAGATGTGGACCATATACAGCAGACACCTCAAAGCACTGGCAAAATACCACCAGCGCCGCCTCCGCAAGATCCTGCAAATCGACTGGGAGGACAGATGCACCAATGTCAGTGTTCTCGCTCAGGCCAAGATCCCCAGTGTAATGTCTGTAAGCTTGTAATGTCTGTAGCTCCACACTGTGGATGTGGACATATTGTGTACTGCAAGTGCAGGGTTAATAATAAACAGAACCAGGCAGATTCCGGAGACTTTCGAGAGAGCTGCCTGCAATGTTAGGAAGCTGTGTGTGCTGTGCTCTGTGAATATATCACATTTGGCGACTGAGAAGGGATTTTTCCGAATGATTTAAAGCTTAATCTTTGTTGGTGAAGGATTCAGCCAGCCGACAGAGAGACTTTGGAAGTTTCTGTCTTTGGACAAAGCTACAAAATCCAAGGTAAAATACAGCACACGGTGTGAACAGCTAGAGATTAAAATGGCAGGTGTATTGGGACATTTGAGAGAATATAGACATGACGGGAATGTTTTAAAGCATATGTGGATTTGGCTAGAAATGTATTTCACTGCAAATAACATAATCGAAGTTCCAGACAATGCAGTCCAGAACCGGGTTGTGTTGGAACGTAAGAAAGCGATCTTCTTATCGGAGGCGGGTTCGGCATTATACGAAACCCTTGTAAATCTGCTTGTGCCCGACGAGCCAAAGGACATAATGCTTAAAGAGATTTTAACGAAGCTGGAGCAGCACTATAACCGCAAACCGTTAGAAATTGCTGAAAGCTACCGTTTCGGGATTCGGAATCAAAAGGCTGTTGAAAGTATCAGTGATTACATCATAGCATTAAAAAAGCTATCGATGCACTACAATTTTGCAAACTTTTAAAACCGAGTATTACGCGATCGTTTTGTTTGTGGGGTGAAAAATGATGCGATCAGAAGGAAGTTATTGATGACGGATGACTTGACTTTTGAGATTGCTTGTCAGACAGCGAGGTCGATGGGCATGGCCGAACAATATTCCCAAGAATTAAATAATGATTACGGTCGTCAGTCAACTGAGATAAATCACCTGCCGGTTCAAAGTAAAAGACGATGGTGGCCCAAAGTCTCAGAAACTGGAAATTCTAACAGAGCGTCGAAGCCGTGCTCTAGGTGCCTGGGACAACACATTGCTCAAAGTTGTCCATATGTGAAGGCAGAGTGTTTCTTCTGCAGAAAGACTGGGCATCTTGCGAAGGCATGCCGACTGAAGGGTAAACCAGCTTTTAAAGCTATGAGTCCAGCGTTCAAAGCTATGAGTAGAGATCCCAAGAGACTGCATAGCATGGAAGAACAACAACAGGACGAGGAGATGTTAGAGTTACACGTCATCAGGAGCACGAGGTTAACGGACAACGATTCGGAAAGCATCAAAATCCACATAGATGTTGCGGGATTCAAGATACCAATGGAAATCGACACGGGTGCATCCGTGAGTGTAGTACCGGAGTCACTATACCGCGACAAATTGCGTGATTTTCAACTGGAGAAATCCAAGATAGAGCTGCGAGGCTACTCGGGAGAGAAAATTCCTGTGGTAGGTCGTATCACCGTACTGGTGAAATATAAAGATCAATTTCAGAACTTGCCTCTAATAGCAGTGAAAGGAGACAAGTCTGCCTTACTAGGAAGAAATTGGTTGAGCTCACTGAAGCTGGATTGGAGTAAGATTTTCTGTGTGGAAGCGAGATTTTCATCAACGGGTGAGGTTATCAAGCAGTATCCGAAGGTGTTCTGCGAAACGGGCAGTCCGATCCAAGGCTTCAAGGGGAGTGTCAGTGTACAGAAGGACGCTAGATCAGTTTACTGCAAGCCTCGTTCCGTACCATATGCACTCAAGGAGAAAGTTGAGCAAGAACTAAAAAGACGAGAGACTGAGAATATTATTTGTAAGATAGATCGATGTAATTGGGCTACATCCATTGTTGTTGTTCCTAAGTCCGATGGTAAGGTAAGATTGTGTGGTGATTATAAAGTAACCGGAAACCAGGTTCTTGAGGGTAATGTCCCCAATACATTGCCGAATATAGAAGATTTGTTCACAACACTGACAGGTGGTCAGATCTTCCCAAAACTGGATCTTACGAATGCCTACTTACAGCTTGAACTAGATGAGGAGTCCAAGCCATGTTTGACTATAAATACTCATCTAGGCCTATATCAATTTAATAGGCTACCGTTTGGAGTGTCTTCCAACCCTGCCATATTCCAAGGGGTGATGAACCAGATTTTGCAAGGTATTGAAGGGGTAGTATGTTATTTGGATGACATACTAATTCCAGCACCAAATAGGCAAATTCATAATAGCATATTGAATGAAGTCCTCAAATGGCTAGAGAAGCACAGAGTACGAGTGGCTGCTCGTAAGTGAGAGTTATTTAAAAACTCAGTGGAGTACTTAGGGTACAGAGTAGACAAAGATGGTTAACATCCAACCATGGAAAAATTGGATGCAATTAGAAATGCACCCACTCCCAGGAATGTCACTGAACTTCGTTCATTCTTGGGTCTTTTGAACTATTATGGGAAGTTCCTACCAAATTTGGCTACAGTATTACATCCACTGAATGAACTTTTGAAAAAACAGGTCCATTGGAAGTGGTCAAAAGAATGCGATACATCATTCAAGGAGTATAAAAGCAAATTGGTAGAGAGCACCATGTTAGTTCACTATGACAAATCTAAGGAGATTAAGCTAGCATGTGATGCCTCTCCATATGGAGTTGGTGCAGTAATCTCTCATGTATTAAATAGTGGGGAGGAGAGACCAATTGCTTTTGCTTCACGCACTCTCAGTGCCAGTGAGAGTAATTATGCGCCAATTGAAAGGGAAGCTTTGGCATTAATTTTTGGGGTCAAGAAGTTTCACAAATACTTGTATGGTCATAAGTTTACCATCGTTACGGACCATAAGCCCCTAACAGCAATCCTCCATCCAAAGTCCCCAGTTCCAACATTAGCTGCAGCCCGAATGCAGAGATGGGCTTTGATTTTGTCAGCATATACATATGACATTGAATACAGACAATCAGCTGATCACAGTAATGCTGATGCAATGTCTAGATTGTCTTCTCCATCACAAGTTACACCGGATAGGGAAGAAGTGTTTTATTTTTCATACATTGATGAACTGCCAGTCACAGCTGAAGAGATTGGTAGAACAAACAAACGTGACCCAGTGATGTCAAAGGTGTATGAGTATATTGCAAATGGATGGCCAAACCAGATAACAGACAAAGATACACATCCATTCTTCATTCGTAGGAATGAATTATCAGTCGATAAAGATTGTATCATGTGGGGTGCAAGAATGGTTATACCAAATAAATTCAAGTCCAAATTATTAGGAGACCTCCATGACCAGCACCTGGGAATGTGCTTGACCAAGAGTTTTGCACGCAGTTATTTATGGTGGCCAGGTCTTGATAAAGATATAGAGTACATCGTGAGTCAGTGTACGACATGTCAATCGGTGAGCAAGTAACCACCACCAGTACCATTACAGCCATGGAAATGGCCTCCCAGGGTGTGGGAAAGACTACATATTGATTTTGCTGAGTTAGAAGGACAAGAATTGTTCATTGTGATTGATAGCCATTCGAAGTGGGTTGAGGTGTTTCCAATGTGGAAAATAACAACAAGTAAAACATTGGACATTTTACGAAGATTATTTTCTTCATTTGGCCTCCCTGAAGAAATTGTTTCGGATAATGGACCACAATTTCGTTCAGAAGAATTTGCATAATTCACGAGCAAAAATGGTGTGAAACATACCAAGGTTCCACCATATCATCCTGCTTCGAATGGTGCAGCAGAGTGCACTGTACAAATAGTAAAACGTGCCCTCATAAAACAAATGTTAGATCCAAATCCAAGAAAACGACAGTTGTCATTGGATCACAAATTGGCTAATTTTTTGATTACATATCGAAATACTCCTCATACAACTACTGATAGAACACCAGCAGAGTTGTTTCTCAAACGACAGCCATGAACCAGATTCTCGTTGTTAAAACCAAATTTGGCACAGTCCGTCGAAGAGACACAATTAAGACAGAAAGAGAATCAGGATAGAGGTAGAGTAAAAAAGAGAAGTGTGAAATTAAACCAGAAGGTGAGAGTGAAGAACCATCACCATAAATGGTTAAAGTGGTTACCAGGAAGAGTGGTGAAGATATGTGGTCCTCGCACATATTTGGTAAAGATGTTTGATAATGATCAGGTTAGGTTTGTTCATATTGATCATATTTTACCTACAGACATGGAAGGAGTTGAAGGTGGGAATGATTCAATTATTTCTGACTCATCAGATAGTTTTGATATACCAGTAGCAAATCCTAAATCCAATGTACTGGAAACAAATCCAGGAGAGAACCTGAATGAAAGTCTGAGTCCGAGTCAGGAAAACAAAGAGCCTGAAGTTAGAGTGAGTTCAAATGAAAATCAAGGAAATTCCGTGGAGGAAACGTTCCTCAGGATGAGCCTCAAATGAGTGTGAAATCGACACCATGTTTGGAAGGTCCTGTTCGAGAGCGAAGGTATCCTCTTCGAAACAGAAAACAAGTGGTAAAGTTAAATTTGTAAATAAGGAAAAAAATAAGTTTATATCCTGTGTTATGTATAACCATGAAAGTTATGTATGATGTTTGTTATGATGGCTTCTTCATTAAGGAGGGAGAAGTGTAATGTCTGTAAGCTTGTAATGTTTGTAGCGCCACACTGTGGATGTGGACATATTGTGTACTGCAAGTGCAGGGTTAATAATAAACAGAATCAGGCAGATTCCGGAGACTTCCGAGAGAGCTGCCTGCCATGTTAGGAAGCTGTGTGTGCTGTGCTCTGTGAATATATCACACCCAGCATCGAAGCACTGACCACATTCGACCAGCTCTGTTGGGCGGGCCACATCGTCGGCATGCCCAACACGAGACTCCCAAAGCAAGCGCCCTACTCGGAACTCCTTCACGGCACACAGGAATGTATTCTAAATTGTTAGTGTTGCATCATTTTTCAATTTGCTTCTCAGAGAGAACCCAAAATCAGCTTAAAGCATGGTAACTTCTGCAAAGATTGTACCATTACTGAAATGTCAAGCGTCTTTCTCAATCATTCTCGTCAGATTTGGTGTCAGCTGTGGCTCAGTGTGGTTCAGACACTCTGAGTCAGAAAGTTGTGGGTTCAAGCCCAACTCCAGAGACTTGAGCACAAAATCTAGACTGATGCTCGCAGTGCAGTGCTGAGGGAGTGCTGCACTGTCAGAGTTTACGTCTTTTGGATGAGACATTAAACCGAGGCCCCATCTGCTCTCTCAGGTGGATGTAAAAGATTCCATGGCCACTATTTTGAAGAAGAGCAGGGGAGTTATCCCCGGTGTCCTGGGGCTAATATTTATCCCTCAATCAACATCACTAAAACAGATTATCTGGTCATTATCACATTGCTGTTTGTGAGATCTTGCTGTGCACAAATTGGCTGCCGTGTTTCCACGTTACAACAGTGACCACACTCCAAAAGTACTTCATTGTCTGTAAAGTGCTTTGGGGCATCGAGTGGTCGTGAAAGGTGCTATATAAATGCAAGTCTTTCTTTTTCTTGTTTCTTACTTCAAACATTCTTGAGAAGGCCCCTTTGGTATTATTAAGTATGAAGAAACTTGGTGAGAAATGCAAATCGAAAAATTTACAAATGTCCTTGTATTTTAATCTATTCTATTTTATAATTCTTATTCTTAAATAAAAATGTGTACCCTGAACGCAGGGCACAGTCTAGCTATTTGCTATGATAGGAAAGGAATGTTATAAAAGGATTTGTAATTTGTATTGCTTTGACTGTAAACATTGAATCTAACCTTTTTAACCAGAAAGCAATAGGGTGAGAAATTCGTTACTGCCCGCTTTGAGGTCGGTGATGGTCCCGGGTCGCTACCTTTAGCGCCGGGCGATGTTTACCGCCTCAAAGTGGGATATTCAGTTGTATCGGCCCAAGAGGAGAGTCATAGGCAGTCCCTCCATGCCAAAAATAAGGATGAGTTCACAGGTGTTTCGAAATAAGAACCCGAACTACAGGAAGATGCCTGTGCGTGGATTTTTTTAACGTGGGGTGACCGTTGCACACCAGCCACCACACGGGCTTGACAGAGCGAGGTCTTGGTCCAGTGGCAAGGGTTACCCAAGACAACTGGAGACCTGCTCTTCTGCATGGCCCCGGTGCACACACACATCACCACTGACACCTGGGAGACCCTGGCCGGAGACTGCCCTAGGTGGAGAAAGTACATCCGGGAGGGCGTTGAGCTCTTCGAATCTCAACGCCGCGAGCGTGAAGAGGTCAGGCGCAGGCAGCGGAAGGAGTGTGCGGCAAACCAGTCCCACCCACCCCTTCCCCCGATGAATGTCTGTCCCACCTGTGACAGAATCTGTGGTTCTTGTATTGGACTGTTCAGCAACCAAAGGACTTACTTTAGGAGTGGAAGCAAGTCTTCCTCGATTCCAATTGCTGTCTAATTTGCATTTGAATAGCAGTTTTTCAATACCACTGGGCAACCAAAGAAACTTGTAGATTGAAGACCCCGACAATGACCTAATATTTTGACTCTTCTTGCGTATGGTAGTAGCAGAGCAAATCAAATGTCAATATTCCGGTGTAACAGCCTGGATATCTTGTAGGCTTCCTGTCAATTCTCTCTGAGGGCAGTGCTCAATGATGCACTCCAGGGTCTGATTAGGAGCTCCACAGTCGCACGATGGGGAGGCTTTAATCTTCCACTCATGGAGAAGATGGCAGCATCGACCGTGACCAGTTCTGAGGCAATTGATGGATGTCCACTGTTTGCGAGGAAGATTTGATCCTTCAGGTTGTGCTGCGAGTTCCTCGATAAGGAATCCATTCCGTACGTGGCAGTTCTTCCAAGCATTTTGCCATCGGTCAACAATGCTATGGGGCGATCACTAAAGGGCTTCAGCGACGGTCCAAAATGGCCTTCTAGATTTGAGACGGGTTGGTGGTAGGTTGTTCAAGTTGGCCTGGTTCGGCTTGTCTTTGCTGGTGTAGCGGTTGTATTCTCTGGAGACTGCGTATTCGCGGAGTAGGTGTGGTGGGGCGATGTTTGCAAGCACGGGCAGCCAAGGGATTTGTGTCGATAAAACTGTACCAGTGATAATTCTCACAGTAGAATTCAGCTGGACATCAACGGATTTGACATGCAGACTGGATAGCCATGCCGGAGAGCAGTGCTCTGCTGTAGAGTACACCAGGACGAATGCTGCTGTACAGAGAGTTTGAGTGTATCCTACAACTGCCTTCCGCCCTTTTGAACTTGTACACTCTATTATCATTCATTCTACAGCAGAGTCAACTATATCATTTTCCTTCCATTCAAATCAACAGGCTTTTAAAATTAAAATGATAGTAAAATGATACCACTTGAAATGTGCATATGTGACGTGCTCTTCCAGCTAAAGAAATACCCAGATACATTTTCTTGAAGGAGAGTCCATTTTATGTTGATCATGTGCTTGAAACTGGGCTTCTAAGCCATATCAGATCTTAAACCACACTTTGACCAAAGACTTATACCCCCAATTGCAGCACTTGGCATACAACAGATGACTATCTTCAGTTGCACTAATACTGGTCGGTTTCCACTCAGAGATTTAGTGAATTCCAAACTCTGATAACCAGTGTGGTTGCACAAACCTTATTCCATAGTCTCAGTTGCTCCTTTAGAAAATTGAAACAGAATTGTATCTTTCAGGGATTCCATCAATGATTCAGTTGCTGAATACACTTCATACTGCAGTAGTGATAGCTACCGGGAAGGTCCCCAATAATTCCTGATCTATGCTGAATTATCTGACATCAACAAGGAAACAAAATAAGGCAGGATTCAACTCATGATTGCTTTCCAGTGACGCCCTCCCCCAGCTACAAACAGTGTAAATGTGTGGTTGTGAGTAGAGGAGAGGATCAGTTTCAGTAGTCAAGTAATCTGCCAACGCTCAACGGTTGAGATGCGCGTGAAGAATGGCCACTTTGGTAAGTTATTGAATGGCTGCCAGCACTCATAGAACTATAATCCAGCAAGGGATTCTTGCTCAAATGAGAAAACTTGCAGCAGAAGGGCAAAATTACCAAGCAATCCCCTACCAGACTTGCTTAATATATACTTCAAGATGTTTAACAAGTCTGTGAAATTGCAGAACATAATCACTTCTCACAGTTTTACAAATAACACTATGGCCTGAACTGTAATACTTTGCCGCATTGGAAGTGGGGCTGAGGGAGGGGGGCTTGAATTTAACGACAGGGCCTGATTTGCATTGGAAACCTCCGTTTCCCATCCAGACGGAGAGGCTGGCTGGCTGCAGGCGGGCAGACCTGTGGCACTAGGCTGCAGAGATGACAAAGGGCGGGTTGGACATTTAAGGCTGAGATGAGGAGAAATTTCTTCACTTAAAAGGTTGTGAAACTTTGGAATTCTCTAGCCCAGGGGCTGTGGATGCTCAATCGAAGAGTATATTGAAGACTGAGATCAATAGATTTTTCGGCACTAAGGGATCAAAGGGAGATGGGGATAATGCGGGAAGGTGGATTTGAGGGAGAAGATCACCCATGATCTTACTGAATGGCGGAGCAGGCTCAAGGGGCCGTAGGGACTATTCCTATTTCTTAAGTTCTGAAGTTACCAAGAGGAGAGTGAAGCCTGCTCTTCAGTCTCTAACAGAGCGATAGCGCAGGAGGCCCACTCAATTTTTGGGCGCGAGGATTTCGGCATCCTAGAGCCTGAAGGTGAAAAAAAAATCCCGTTGAAAAATTCAGTAAACCTCAACCACACTTCCCCGCTATTGCAACAAATAAATAAACGTTGCAAAGGGTGAAATTTCAGCGCTCTGGACGATATCGCCCCGGGATCGTCGCTGGTGAAAGACTGAATTTTGCAAACGCGGGGCTACGGGGGCGTTGCTCACTCTGCGACGTCACCCAGTGGGCGGGGCTAGCGAGCGCAGTGCAAACTGTCAGCGTCGCCGCTAAACCTTCGCTGAAGTTCGCGGCAGGCGCTGACAGGGCGGCGCTCAGGCGGGAGATGTTTAGCAGCTCCTTAGCACCCCTCTCTGGCGCTAACGGATGGTGCTTACAACAACCGAATTTCTAGCCCTAAAGCGTTTAAAGCTGCATTTAGAAAAACTGTTGGATAAAGGAGGGAGCCGTAACCTGGTTTGTGGGTTTGGGTCCACGGGCCTGAAATTGGTGGACGTACCACCCAAAATCGCCAAATTGATCGAAAAATACATACATACCTCCCACATACCGCCCGGCGGAAAATTCATCAGCTATATACCACCGGGCGGTATGTATACCATCCGCCCCGCACACCGCCGACATACCGACCAAAATTGCCAAATTGATCACTTACCGCCGACCCTACAGACTGCCCTGGAAAAGCCCCGCCCACTGGGTGACGTCGCAGAGTGAGCAACGCCCCCGTAGCCCCGCGTTTGCAAAATTCAGTCTTTCACCAGCGACGATCCCGGGGCGATATCGTCCAGAGCGCTGAAATGTCACCCTTTGCAACTTTTATTTATTTGTTGCAATAGCGGGGGAAGTGTGGGTGAGGTTTACTGAATTTTTCAACAGGATTTTTTTTTTTTCATCTTCAGTCAGCGGTACGCATCTTCACCTGTGAATTTTTTTTTGAAATCTCTCACCCCTTCTGTGTCTCCCCTACAGCAATCTGTTCACCACCCCCCCCCCCCCCGCTCCCCCACAGCAATCTCCCTCCAAGCAGGGATCTCTCCCCAAGAAACGTTCTACCCCCACAACAGCAATCACCTCCCCCACCCCACATACCTGCACATCGCTCTTTCCATTCCGGTCAGTGCCTCTCAGGGGCCGGAGCTTCCCAGCAGCAAGCGCATGCGCCAGAACTCTCAGGACCCGAAGATTGCCGAGTTTCAACGACTCAACCGCTGCACTCCGCTCGGCATACCGCCGAGAAAAAAAGTGACGAAAATCGCGCGCGCACCCTGCCCCAGCGGTACCTGGCGGTATGAAGCAACATTCCACCAGCATACAGCCGAGAAATGGGCGGACGACTAAGTTCTCCCCCTATATATTTAGGTCAGATACATGTGCGTTTTTATGTTCTAACTGGTAGTGATGAGTTGACCTCGATGAAACTATATTTGCGGCTGATTAAAAATTATTGTTTTAACCACATGTGGTTGACTCTTGCGTCCTGTTATGAGACAGAGTCGTTCTAGCAACAACACAATCTTTGGAGTAATATTTGGCATACTACTTAAGAATGCCAACAATAATGTTAGAGACAATTGCTTTTGCAATTCCAGTTGATTTGTGCATGTAATTAAAATGCAGTGGGAAGTTATTTTACCTTCATGAGTTTCAATAAAGCAAATGCAAATAAAAGCTTCAATGGTCTGGACTGAAGGAATGTTTGCACTGATAGATTATCTGGTCTGGTCCCTGCTGGCTTATTTTCAGAGTGTTAGCTGTGGCTTAGTGCGTAGCACCCTAGATTCTGAGTCTGAAGGTTGTGGGTTCAAGCCCCACTCCAGGAACTTAAGCACAAATAAATCTAAGCTGACACCCCACGCCAGTGCAATGCTGAGGGAGTGCTGTGCTGTCTTTCAGATGAGATGCTAAACTGAGGACTGTTTGCTCTCTCAGGTGAGTGTAAAAGATCCTATGGCACTATTATGAAGAAGAGCAGGGAGTTATTCCTGGGGCCAATATTTATCTCTCAATCATTGTATCAAAAAGCAGATTATCTGGTCATTATCATGTTGCTTGACTGTGTGCAAATTGGCTGCTGTGTTTCCTACATTACAACAGTGACTGCACTCCAAAGTACTTCATTGGCTGTAAAGCGCTTTGGGACATCCGGTGGTTGTGAAAGGCGCTATAGAAATGCAAGTCTTTCTTTCTAGTGAAGTTCTCCTGTGCCTCTTTTTCTATCCTATTTATAACCTTCCCCCTGTCAGCTCGTTGCCAACTCAGTCACTGAGAGATTTAATACCCTCTGATAGCACACTGTGTAAAATTCCTTTGGGCGTTATTTTAATGCAGTTGTTTAGCACCTTTGAAATAACAAAAAAAATTAATAACTGCCTTTAAAAAAAAAACACAGAAAGGAAATCTTACAGAACTGTGTTAACCACCACGACAACAACAACTTGGATTTCTAGAGCACCTTTAACGTAGTGAAACGTCCTAAGGCGCTTCACAGGAGTATTATGAGACAAAATATTTGACACTGAGCCTCATAAGGAGAAATTAGCGCAGGTGACCAAAAGCTTGGTCAAAGAGGTAGGTTTTAAGGAGCGTCTTAAGGGAGGAAAGAGAGGTGGTGAGGCGGCCAGGTTTAGGGAGGGAGTTCCAGAGCTTAGGGACCAGGCAGCTGAATGCACGATGACCATTCATTGAGCGATTATAATCAGGGATGCTCAGGAGGGCAGAATTAGAGGAGCGCAGACATCTCGGGTTGTTCATCAGTGTGCTCCCACATATAATTAAACCTTGCACAGTTGCATTGGACGTAGAATCGTGGGGATTACATTTGCATGGGGATGCACCTAACTGCTGTTTATGCCGTTTCTCTGGTGTTTCCACGGATCATCCACCAAAGTTCTGGGTATTCCGGAAATTCAATCCATAGAATTTTACAGCAGGAAGGGAACCATTCAGCCCACCGTCCCTGTGCTAGCTCTTCGAAAGAGCCATACGCTCGGTCCCTAGCCCCTGCCATTTCCCTGCAACCTTTAAACAGTTTCTATTTCGGCTATTGATCTGCTTCCTTTTTTAAAACTGTTCCGCTATTCTGGGTTCTGGTCCCACCGCTATTCCATTTCCTAAAATCCCTCTGTGTAAAATAAATTCTCCGAGCCTAATCTCCCTCTTTGTTCTTTTGGTGAAAATCTGAAATTTATGCCCTCGAGTTACCAGTTCACTGACCAGTGGAAATCGTTTGAACCTTATGCAGTTACACACTTTGTAGTGAAGTCAAACACACTCCATCCCATGGTTTCCAATGGGCGAATACATTCCATTACATTATAGTATAGTATAATATTAGGCAGTCCCTCATATCGAGGATGACTTGTTGCCACACCAAAAAAAGGATGAGTTCACAGGTGTTTCAATGAAGGACGTAATATTCCAGATCACGAACTACATGTTGAAGGGTGGAAGATGCCTGTGCATTGATTTTTTTAACATGCACACCAGCCACCACACCGGCTTGACAGAGCTAGGTCATGGTCCAGTGGCAAGGGTTAACCAGAGCGTCTGGAGACCTGCTCTGCTGACCTAATGCGCACACATATCACAGTGTGGGCTGGCCTGTGCTGCCCCTGGGTCCTTAGCTCTTCTCGGCCACGAACTCTCGCCTCTCCTGGGCCCCCGAGCACGACGCTCCTGGGCCTCGATTTCTCACCGCTCCTCCACCACGATCTCTCGCCGCACCTCTGCCCCGATCTCCCCGCTTCTCTGCTGAACCTGGGCCCCGGCGGTGGTCCTGCCCACGTTCCAATTGGCGAAGCATAGAACATGCAACTTACAGACTTTCAACAGGAAAGGCACAGTGTGCGCCGTCGCTTTCAGGGAGAGAAAGCATTAAAGGAAGGCCTTCACTTACCCATGCTGCCCACATCGGCATCGTCAGTACCGGGGGTCACGGGGGGGGGGGCACTCATCTGCAAACATAAATGGGAGAAGTCCTGCGTAAATTCCCCATCTTCTGTTACGTTAGGTCCAACCCAAATGGTGCTAATTCTGGTCGCCATATTATAAAAAGGATATAGAGGCACTGGAGAGGGTGCAAAAAAGATTTACAAGGATGCGAGGGTCTACCTATCAGGAAAGGATGAACAGGCTGGGTCTCTTTTCTCTTGAGCTCTTTAAAATTGTGAAAGGTTTTGGTAGAGTGGATACAGAGAGAATGTTTCCACTTGTGGGGAAGAGCATAACGAGAGGCCATCAATATAAGATCGTCACCAAGAAATCCAATCGGGAATTCAGAAGAAACTTCTTTACCCAGAGAGCGGTGAGAATGTGGAACTCACTGCCACAGGGAAGGGTTGATGCGAATAGTATCGATGCATTTAAGGGGAGACTGGACAAGCATATGGGGGAGAAGGGAATCGAGGATTATGCTGATAGAGTTAGATGAGAAAAGACGGGAGGAGGCTCGAGTGGAGCATAAACGTAAGAAATAGGAGCAGGAGTCGGCCATTTGGCCCCTCGAGCCTGCTCCGCCATTCAATAAGTTCATGGCTGATCTGATCATGGACTCAGCTCCACTTCCCTGCCCGCTCCCCATAACCCTTTACTCCCTTATCGCTCAAAAATCTGTCTATCTCCGCCTTAAATATATTCAATGACCCAGCCTCCACGGCTCTCTGGAGCAGAGAATTCCATGGATTTATGACCCTCTGAGAGAAGAAATTCCTCCTCATCTCAGTTTTAAATGGGCGGCCCCTTATTCTGAAACTATGGCCCAAATTTTCCCCAGCACTGGGCACTATTTGTTCAACGCCAAGTGATTTTTTTGGCGTTGAAGATCAGTTTGAAGATTCCCCAGTATCGGGGGGTGCCAACATCTATGACCAACGCCAGAATGCTTCACGCCAAACATTCTGCCGCTGGTGTACCTGCAAAGAAGGATCCTGTTATCTATGTAAACCTGTAAATACCTTGTTTAACCACCAGAGGGCTCATCCCCCGGAGTCCCAAGGGATCCCTCATACCCTTGGGAGCACCTGTACATAAGAAGGCCTCACAGGCTGGAGAGGCACTCTGGAAACCTGTAATAAAGGACTACAGTCACACCTTACTTTGGCCGCAGTATCTGGTCAGACTCTTTATTCAAAACATAATAGCTGGCGACGAAATACAGATAACAAACCCCACTGCAACAACGCAGAGAACAGTGGGGATCCTGGAGAAATTTTCAGAGGGAGATGATTGGGAAACCTTCTTGGAGCGATTCGACCAATACTTCGAGGCCAACGAGCTGGAAGGAGAAGCGAACGCTGCCAAACGAAGGGCGATCCTCCTCACCGTTTGCGGAGCACCAGCATATGGCCTCATGAAAAATCTGCTCGCTCCAGCGAAACCCACAGAGAAGTCGTATGATGATTTGTGCACACTGGTCCGGGAGCATTTAGACCGAAGGAAAGCGTTCTGGTGGCGAGGTACCGGTTCTACAAGTACAAGTGGTCTGAAGGCCAGGAAGTGACGAGCTACATCGCCTTGCAGGACATTGCGAATTTGAAGGACACTTGGGGCACATGCTCAGGGACTTCTTTGTACTAGGCATTGGCCATGAAGTAATACTTTGCAAGCTTTTGACTGTAGAGATCCCAACCTTGAGTAAAGCCATAGCGATAGCCCAGGCATTCATCGCCACCAGTGACAATACTAAACAAATCTCTCAGCACATGAGTGCTGCTACATGTACTGTGAACAAAGTAATGTTGTTTTCGAATCGTAACGTACAGGACAAACCTCACATGCCTGCAACTACACGTCCGCAGATGTCTCAGAACCCACTATCAAGGGCCATTAATATCTTGTTGGCGCTGGGGGGTGATCATCACTTCCATTCATGCCGCTTCAAAGGATACGTTTGCAAGGGCTGTGGAACAATGGGACATCTCCAATGTACGTGCAGGTGAGCTGCAAACCCTGCTTATCCTGCAAACAACCATGTTGCAGAGGAAGACAGATCCACGGTGGATCACAACGAACCAGAGCCTCAGACCGAGGAGGCAGAGGTATATGGGGTGCACAGATTTACCACAAAATGTCCCCCGATAATGCTGAAGGTTGAATTAAATGGACTCCCGGTGTCAATGGAGCTGGACACGGGTGCGAACCAGTCTATTATGAGCAAAAAGACTTTCGATAAATTGTGGTGCAGCAAGGCCTCAAGGCCAGTCCTGACTTCCATTCGTACTAAACTGAGAACGTACACAAAGGAACTGATTCCCGTAATCGGCAGTGCTAATGTAAAGGTCTCCTACGATGTAGCGGTGCACAGATTACCACTCTGTATGGTACCGGGCGATGGCCCCACGCTGCTCGGCAGGAGCTGGCTGGGGAAGATACGCTGGAACTGGGATGATGTCCGAGCGCTCTTGTCCGTCGACGACACTTCATGTGCCCAGGTCCTAAACAAGTTCCCCTCACTGTTCGAACCAGGCATCAGGAAGTTCCAAGGAGCAAAAGTGCAGATCCACCTGATTCCAGGGGTGCGACCCATCCATCACAAGATGAAAGCGGTACCGTTCATGATGAGAGAGAAGAAGGGGAATGAGCTGGACCAGCTGCAACGAGAGGGCATCATTTCGCCGATCGAATTCAATGAGTGGGCCAGTCCAATCGTTCCAGTCCTCAAGGAAGATGGCACTGTCAGAATCTGTGGCGATTACAAAGTAACTATCAATCGTTTCTCCCTGCAGGATCAATACCCACTACCAAAGGCAGACGACCTATTTGCGATGCTGGCAGGAGGAAAAACATTCATGAAGCTGGACTTGACCTCAGCCTACATGACGCATGACTTGGAGGAATCATCGAAGGGCCTCACCTGCATCAACACGCACAAAGGTCTCTTCATTTACAACAGATGCCCATTTGTGATCCGATCAGCCACGGCGATATTCCAGAGAAACATGGAAAGCTTACTGAAGTCAGTCCTGCGCACCGTAGTCTTCAAGGATGACATCTTGGTTACAGGTCGGGACACCGTCGAGCATCTGCAGAACCTGGAGGAGGTTCTTAGTCGGCTTAATCGCGTAGGGCTCAGGTTAAAACGCTCGAAGTGCATTTTCCTGGTGCCTGAAGTGGAGTTCCTGGGGAGAAAAATCGTGGCAGATGGCATCAGGCCCATCGATTCGCAGAGAAAGGCAATCAAAAATGCACCAAGATCACAGAATGTGACAGAGCTGCGGTCATTTCTAGGACTCCTGAACTACTTTGGTAACTTCTTATCGGGTCTTAGCATACAGTTAGAACCACTGCACTCCTTACTGCATAAAGGAGATGAATGGGTATGGGGCAAAAGCCAAGAAAATTCCTTTGTAAAAGCTAGAAAACTGTTATGCTCAAACAAATTGCTTGTGTTGTATGACCCATGTAAGCATTTGGTATTAGCATGTGATGCGTCGTCATACGGGGTCGGGTGCGTATTGCAACAAGCTAATGAATCTGGGAAATTGCAACCGGTTGCGTATGCATCCAGACGTCTGTCCAAGGCTGAGAGGGCCTATAGCAGGATCGAAAAAGAAGCGTTAGTGTGTGTCTATGGGTAAAGAAAATGCATCAATATCTGTTTGGGCTCAAATTTTATTGGAAACCAACCATAAGCCACTGATATCCCTCTTTTCTGAAAGTAAGGGGATAAATACTGTAAAGTCCTTACTCTACAGTATGAAACCACACGAGGCACATTTTCGGGATAAGGTCACTCTGTGACCTGAACTCTTTATTCACAGGACTCCAAAGACAGTGACCTTATGTGGGACCTCCCTTTTTATACCTGAGTAATCAGGTAAAGAGTGTCTCCCACAAGTTCACCCCTTGTGGTCAAGGTGTGCATTTAGGCTGAGTGTATACAGTAATACAGTGGTGTTACATTGTGGTTACATACATGACATCACCTCCCCCCACAAAGTCTTATTGGGATCATAGGTTTAGTCTTTCAGGTGGTCTACGCTCCCTCGTGGAGCGCCGCAGTTGGGGCTCTGGTTGTTGGACACTGACGTGAGTGTCTGTCACCTGTGGTGATTCCGGCCTTCATTAGCACAATGCCTGGGTGCTCGCTGTGGAGTTCCCTGATGAATGCCTCCCTGCCCTTCTGGGGCATAACTACCCGGCTGCCCCATAATAGGCAGTCGGCTTGGATGGAGAGCTCATCCATCCGCCTGTGGAACGGTCTGACCTCCTCAGGGCATGCTCCGTGTGCAGGCGCCCAATCCCCAGTCAGGACACATTTCTTAATCAGGGATAGGAGGGGACCTCTGTTTGTCCAGATTTTGATCTGACGGGCTGTGATAGGGGAGCCTGCGCTATCAAAGGCATCGACAGCCATGACCATCTCGGCGCTTTGCTCCGCTGCCCCCTCAGTGGTGGCCAGTGGAAGCCTGCTGAGCACGTCAGCGCAATTTTCAGTGCCGGGCCGGTGCCGGATGGAGTAGTCATAAGCAGCCAGCGTGAGAGCCCATCGCTGTATCCGAGCTGATGCGTTGGCATTGATAGCCTTGCTGTCTAACAACAGGGATGTTACTGGCTTGTGGTCCGTCTCTAATTCAAACTTCCTACCAAATAGGTACAGATGCATTTTTTTTACACCATAGACACATGCAAACGCTTCCTTCTCGACCATCCCATATCCCCGTTCTGCTTGAGAGAGCGACCTGGAGGCATAAGCCACAGGTTGTAGTTGAACCTCAGCATTGCCCTGCTGCAACACGCACCACCCCATAGGACGATGCATCACATGTCAGAACCAATTTTTTATAGGGGTCGTATAGGGTCAACAATTTGTTTGAACAAAGTAGGTTTCGCGCCCGATCAAAAGCCAGTTCCTGACAGTCTCCCCAAAACCACTCACAACCCTTACACAGGAGCACGTGCAGCGGCTCCAACAACATGCTTAAGTTCGGCAGAAAGTTCCCGAAATAGTTCAACAGTCCCAGGAATGAACGCAACTCCGATGTGTTGCAGGGCCTGGGTGCTCGTCGAATCGCCTCTGTTTTGGATTCGGTGGGCCGAATCCCAATCTGCAGCAACCCTCCTGCCCAGAAACTCAACCTCAGGAGCTAAGAACAAACATTTAGACTTTTTGAGTCGCAGGCCTACCCGGTCCAGTCGGCGTAGCACCTCCTCCAGGTTGTGGAGGTATTCCTCGGTGTCTCGACCCGTGATGAGGATGTCGTCCTGGAATACGATCATTGCAGGAATGGATTTAAGCAGGCTTTCCATGTTTCGTTGAAAAATCGTGGCCGCTGATCGAATGCCAAATGGGCACCTGTTATAAATGAATAGTCCCTTGTGCCTGGTGATGGTGGTCAGTAGTTTAGATTCGTTGGCCAGTTCCTGGGTCATATAGGCTGAAGTGAGGTCCAACTTGGTGAACAGCTTGCCGCCTGCCAGCGTGGCGAAAAGGTCCTCCACTCTCGGGAGTGGGTATTGATCTTGTAGGGACACCCGATTGATGGTGGCCTTGTAGTTGCCACAGATCCTGACAGAGCCATCAGCTTTTAGTACGGGAACGATGGGGCTCGTCCAGTCGCTGAATTCAACAGACGAGATGATGCCCTCTCTCAACAGCCGGTCCAATTCGCTCTCGATCTTTTCCCGCATCACATACGGCACCGCTCTGGCTTTGTGGTGCATTGGCCTGGCGTCCGGGGTGATGTGTATCACTACTTTAGTGCCTTTGAAAGTCCCGACGCCAGGCTGGAATAGTGAATCGAATTGTTGTAGGACTTGTGAGCACGAACTTCGCTCCACAGCTTACATTGCGTGAACATCCCCCCATTTCCAGTTCATCTCGGCTAACCAGCTCCTCCCCAACAGTGCGGGACCATTGCCCGGGACAATCCAGAGCGGTAGCCGATTCACTAACCCACTGTGTGTGACAGCCAACATTGCACTGCCTAGCACCGGAATTATTTATTTAGTGTAAGTCCGTAATTGTGTCTCAGTACGTGCTAATTTGGGTCTACTGGCTTTAAGTGGCCATAGCTTCTCAAATTGCTGAACGCCCATGAGTGACTGACTGGCCCCAGTGTCCAGCTCCATGCACACAGGAATACTGTTTAATAAAACCCTCATCATCATTGGTGACGTTCTGGTGTATGAACTGTGAATATTCGCCACATGGACCCGCTGAACCTCGGCGTCCATCGATTTGCCCCAAAGGTCATCCTGCCTCGAAGAACCCTCTTCTGGTCCATCCGCCTCATATATTAGTCTGGTTGCAGGCTTCCTGCACATTCGAGCTAAATGGCCACTGAGATTTCAGTTCCTGCAGACAAACTTTTGAAATCTGCAAGATCTAGCTGAGTGTTTTCCCTCACACCTCCAGCATGAGTTAAAGTTTCCATTGTTGGGAACAAAGGGGCTATGGCCAGGCATTCTGCGCTGACTGTCCCTTTGACTGCTCTTAAGTACCCTATTAGTGGGTGTCAATGGCCCCATCCCGGGCCGCATTGTCCACTGTGATGGCGTGAATGTCCGTTCAGCCTGCCATTGTCGCTGTTGAAGTCCTGCTCTGGGGTCTATTGCTTCGGACTGCCCCTGCCTGCCTGCGGGGCTCCGAGTCGCATTGATGATGTTGACTCCCTGATCCTTCGCCGCGTTAGAGGCAGTATTGCGCGCCTATATTATTTTCGTCTCTTCCTCCCCCGCCATGAAAGTCTGAGCTATCAAAGCCGCCGCTTCTAAGGTCAAATCCTTGGTCTCAATTAATTTGCGGAAAATTCCCGCATGACCGATGCCCTCGATAAAGTCCCTTAGCATCTCCCCCCTACAGGCGTCTGTGAATTTACAGAGGCTGACCAAACGCCGGAGGTCCGCTATGAAGTCCGGTATGCTCTGTCCTTCTTGACGTCGGTGGCTGTAGAATCTGTGTCGGGCCATATGTATGCTACTCGTCGGTTTGAGGTGCTCCCCGATCAATTTGCTAAGTTCTTCAAAGGTTTTGTCCACCGGCTTTTCGGGTGCTAGTAAGTCCTTCATCAGCGTGTAAGTATTTGATCCACAGCTGGTCAAGAGATGAGCCCTTCGCTTGTCGGCCACTGCATCCCCCAGCCATTCTTTCAAAACGAAGCTTTGCTGAAGCCTCTCGACAAAATCGTCCCAGTCTTCCCCAACGCAGTACCGTTCCTCTGTGCTACCGGTGGCCATTCTCGTGCGTCGTGAATTCCCGTTTCTCGTCGCCAATGTAATGTCCTTACTCAACAGTATGAAACCACACGAGGCACATTCTGGGGATAAGGTCACTCTATGACCTGAACTCTTTATTCACAGGACTTCAAAGACAGTGACCCTGCGTGGGACCTCCCTTTTTATACCTGAGTGATCAGGTAAGGAGTGTCTCCCACAAGTTCACCCCTTGTGGTCAAGGTGTGCATCTAGGCTGAGTGTATACAGTAATACAGTGGTGTTACATTGTGGTTACATACATGACAAATACGAATGCATCGGCCCGCATCCAGAGATGGGCACTCACGTTGTCCGCATACAACTATGCCATCCGCCACATGCCAGGCACAGAAAACTGTGCCGCTGCTCTCAGTAGGCTGCCATTGCCCACCACAGGGGTGGAGATGGCACAGCCCACAGATTTAGTTCTGGTAATGGAAGCATTCGAGAGTGAGCAATTACCTGTTACCGCCCGACAGATTAGAACCTGGATAAGCCAGAACTCCTTACTGTCCTTTGTAAAAAAAACTGTGTGCTCCACGGGAGTTGGTCCAGTTAGAAATGCAGGAAGAAATAAAGCCGTACCAGCAGCGCAAAGATGAAATGTCTATACAGGCAGACTGCCTTCTGTGGGGTAATCGGGTAGTGGTCCCAAAAAAGGGCAGGGACACTTTCATTAGAGCTCTCCACAGTACCCACCCAGGCATTGTAATGATGAAAGCGATAGCCAGATCCCACATATGGTGGCCCGGTATCGATGCAGACTCAGAGTCCTGTGCGCACAAATGTAACACGTGTTCCCAGTTAAGCAATGTACCCAGGGAGGCGCCACTAAGTTAATGGTCTTGGCCCTCCGAACCGTGGTCTAGGGTCTATGTCGACTATGCAGGCCCGTTCTTCGGACAAATGTTCCTCGTGGTTGTAGATGCGTACTCCAAATGGATTGAATGTGAGATAATGTCAGCAAGCACGTCCGCTGCCACCACTGAAAGCCTGCGGGCCATGTTTGCCACGGACGGCCTGCCTGACGTCCTTGTGAGTGACAATGGGCCGTGCTTCACCAGTGCCGAGTTCAAAGAGTTCATGACCCGCAATGGGATCAAACATGTCACATCTGCCCCGTTTAAAACGGCGTCCAATGGTCAGGCAGAGAGAGCAGTGCAAACAATCAAGCAGAGCTTGAAGAGGGTAACTGAAGGCTCACTGCAGACTTGCCTATCCCAAGTCCTGCTTAGTTAACGCACAAGACCCACTCTCTCACTGGGGTCCCTCCCGCTGAACTGCTCATGAAAAGGGCACTTAAGACAAGGCTCTCATTAGTCCACCCTGATCTACACGAACAAGTAGAGAGCAGGCGGCTTCAATAGAATACATACCATGATCACGCAAATGTGTCACGCGAAATCGAGATTAATGATCCTGTATTTGTGTTGAACTAGGGACAAGGTCCCAAGTGGCTTCCCGGCACTGTCATGGCCAAAGAGGGGAGTAGAGTGTTTCGGGTCATACTTTCAAATGAACTCATCTGCAGGAAACACTTAGACCAAACCAAACTCAGATTCACGGACTATCCAGAGCAACCCACATTAGACTCTACCTTCTTTGACCTCCCAACACACACACCAGTGGCAACCGACCCAGCGGTTGATCACGAAGCAGAACCCATCACCTGCAGCAACCCAGCAGGACTCAACACACCAGGCAGCCCAGCAGTCCAGTGAGTGCCCAACAAACAATTCACCAAAATCAGCATTTGCACCGAGACGATCAACCAGAGAAAGGCCCCAGATCGACTCACATTGTAAATTATTTATTTTGCCGGGGGGAGTGTTGTTATATATGTAAACCTGTAAATACTTTGTTTAACCACCAGAGGGCTCATCTCCTGGAGGCCCAAGGGATCCCACAATCCCTTGGGAGCACCTGTACATAAGGAGGTCTCACAGGCTGGAGAGTCACTCCGAAGACTTGTAATAAAGGACGACGGTCACACCTTTCTTTGAGCTCACAGTATCTGGTCAGACTCTTTATTCAATACATAATAGATCCCACGCCATTTTTTTGGGCCTGGGGCCAAGTTTCCTCCCGAAAGAAATGTTTAGAACTTGTGCGCAGAACCTACAAGCACCGTAGGAAAAACCCTTACCTTCACTTACAGAAACCGGCGCTGGCCTGCTCCTATCCCTGGCTGAATGGACTCTCTGACTCTTAATTTAAGTTTTAGCAAAATTAAAAATGCAACGGGATCTGTATGTAAGTAAAGAAAATGTCAAATCTAAACTTACCAAAAATGTTGCTCCTTCGATGCGGCGTGTAACCAGGCAAAGCATTGAAGAAAAAAAAATAACAATTTTTCTAGCGCTCTCTCTGAGTCCAAAAATCTTCTAAGAAGGTTCCAACCAAGGTAACCCAACAGTTTCCAGAATCTTCGTAGACATCCAGCAGGTTTTCAAAGCAGCCTTCTAACTTCTCTCGACGTCGACTGCAGCTGCTGCTATCCCCGACGGAAGGTCCTCCAGCCACAAGGCTCGCTGCTATCCCAGGCCGAAGGTCTGCACACAAAAGACAGTGCAGGACACTCCAGGCTCATAGGGAAGCAGCAGTGATCTCGAATAAAGGTGGAACATTACATTGAATTAAACAAATAATCCCACCACAAATCTGTGATGTTTTTATGGAGTATTGGAGTGCTTACTTAGGTGGACATTACATTATGCTTATTAAATATTCCCACCACAAATCTTTTATGTTTTAAAGGAGTATTGGAGTGCTTAGGTGAACATTACATTATGTTTATTAATATTCCCACCACAAATCTTGTATGTTTTAATGGAGTTTCAGTGTGTTGGAGTGCTTGAGTGGACAATAATTACTAAGTTGTTCATGGATCCAGACTGGGTGGGGGTCACTGATATGTGCACCATGGTCCTTCGTTGCGTGTATCAGTGACCCAGAACAAGTCAGGCTCCATGAACACCTTAGTACTGGAACCTGCCCCTGTATCATTTAAACCAATAGGTTGCAAGGGGTGAGGCCATTTTACATGTTGAGTCCGTTTATCCTGTTTAAGTTTATTTTTACCGAAGCTCCCCTTTTCTCAAGAACTCCCCATCTACCCTCAATTAATTCTAGCCAGGGCTCAAATGTCTTCCGCGAGAAATCTCTTCGCCCTTACGGTTACCCCTTCTCCGTCTCTGGCCCTTTTGGCTTCTCTGTGCCCTTCCATTGCAGCCATCTCGTGATCGAAGCTGTATTTCCTACCTGCGAATCCACCTCTGCCACCAATGGATTCTCAATGATGATCCACACAGCCCCCACAGTTGCTGTTTTTTTATACCTTCTACTGCGCATGTGCCATTTTTTTTGTGTGCATGCGTAGTGGGTTTACAAAAATCATTTTTTTGCACATGCGCGATTTGGTGCCCGTTTTTCTTTCCAGAGCATGTGCTGTGCGGTTTAAGCGCACATTGGGGACTCCACCCTACGTGTTCAGATCGGGTAACGCCGGCAACAGAGGGTGCGCATTTGGTGAGAAAACTGCATTTTTATTTTTGGCGCTGAGGGGCCGAAACAAAACGGGCATCCGAATAAGTGAACGCCATTATTTTTCTTTTGGGAAACTTGGGCCCTTAGTCCCCTAGTTCTAGTCTCCCCCATCAGTGGAAGCATCCTCTCTGCATCCACCTTGTCGAGCCCCCTCATAATCTTATATGTTTCGATAAGATCACCTCTCATTCTTCTGAACTCCAATGTGTATAGGCCCAACCTACTCAACCTTTCCTCATAAGTCAACCCCCTCATCCCCGGAATCAACCGCGTGAACCTTCTCTAAACAGCCTCCAGTGCAAGTATATGCTTCCTTAAATATGGAGACCAAAACTGTGCGCAGTACCCCAGGTGTGGCCTCACCTGTTATCAGCCACTGGGAAATTCGTCGCGAGAGTCCTCCTCAACCGTCTTCTCCCTGTGGCTGAGGAGCTCCTGCTGGAGTCATAGTGTGGATTTTGTCCCCTACGGGGCACAACGGACATGATTTTTGCAGTGTGACAGCTGCAGGAAAAATGCAGGGATCACCACCAGCCCTTATACATGGCCGTCTTCGACCTTATAAAAGCCTTTGACACTGTCAATCGCGAGGGTCTGTGGTGCATCCACCTCCATTTCGGATGCCCCTAAAAGTTCGTCACCATCCTCCGCCTGCTCCATGACAACATGCAGGCTGTGATCCTTATTAATGGATCCATTACAGACCCAATCCACGTCCGGACCGGGATCAAACAGGGCTGCGTCATCGCCCCAATCCTCTTCTCAATCTTCCTCACTGCCTTGCTCCACCTCACAGTCGACAAGCTTCCCGCTGGAGTGGAACTAAACTACAGAACCAGTGGGAAGCTGCTTAACCTATGCCGCCTCCAGACCAGGTCCAAGATCACTCCAACCTCTGTCGTCGAGCTACAGTACGCGGACGACGCCTGCATCTGCACACATACAGAGGCTGAACTCCAGGACATAGTCAACATATTTACTGAGATGTACAAAAGCATGGGCCTTACACTAAACATCAGCAAGACAAAGGTCCTCCACTAGCCTGTCCTCACCGCTCAGCACTGTCCCCCAGTCATCAAGATCCACGGCGCAGCCCTGGACAACGTGGACCACTTCCCATACCTCGGGAGCCTCCTATCAACAAGAGCAGGCATTGACGACAAGATCCAATGCCTTCGACCGCCTGAGGAAAAGTGTGTTTGAAGACCAGACCCTCAACACTGCCATCAAGCTCATGGTCTATAGGGCTGTAGTAATACTCGTGCTCCTGTATGGCTCAGAAACATGGACCATGTACAGTAGACACCTCAAGTTACTGGAAAAATACCACCAACGATGTCTCTGCAAGATCCTACAAATCCCCTGGGAGGGCAGACTCACCAACATTAGTGCACTCGACCAGGCCAATATCCCCAGCATCGAAGCACTGACCACACTTAATCAGCTCCGCTGGGCAGGCCACATTGTTCGCATGCCAGACACGAGACTCCCAAAGCAAGCTCTCTACTCGGAACTCCTTCATGGCAAACAAGCCAAAGGTGCGCAGAGGAAACATTACAAGAACACCTTCAAAGCCTCCCTGATAAAGTGCAACATCCCCACCGACACCTGGGAGTCCCTGGGCCAAAGACCGCCCTAAGTGGAGGAAGCGCATCCGGGAGGGCGCTGAGCACCTCAAGTCTCGTCGCCGCGAGCATGCAGAAATCAAGCACAGGCAGCAGAAAGAGCGTGTGGCAAACCAGTCCCACCCACCCTTTCCTTCAACCACTGTCTGTCCCACCTGTGACAGAGACTGTGGTTCTCGTATTGGACTGTACAGCCACCTAAGAACTCATGTTAAGAGTGGAAGCAAGTCTTCCTCAATTCCGAGAGACTGCCTATAATGATGATGATGATGACCCTGTACAGTTGTAGCAGGACTTCTCTGCTTTTATACGCTACCCACCTTGGAATAAAGGCCAACATTCCATTTGCCTTTCTGATCACTTGCTGTACCTGCATACTAACTTTTTGTGTTTCATGCACAAGAACCCCCAGGTCCCTTGGTACTGCAGCACTTTGCAATTTTTCTCAACTTAAATTATAATTTGCTTTGCTATTTTTTCTGCCAATACCATATGCGAGCAGTCCAGGCCCAGGTGACTCCAGCTTGTACTTTCGTACCTGAAAGACATCTCCCGGTGTGCTGCGCAGCTAATCTAGGCCTCCGACCGGGATCCTACGTCCCTCCGGGACCACTGGGTACTTTCGTAGAATATTTTCGGCTCTGAGGCGTTCGTGCGAAGGAAGCCTCCGACCGCAATTTCCCCCACCCCCCCCAATGTTTCAGGTCGATGACCCTTCGTTAGAACTCCTAGAGGTTATAGTGGGTAAATCTATGCAACTATGAAAACCAACTTAAACCATATGCGAACAGTGCTTAGCTACCATAAATAAATCCAAGAAAGGTTCTGGGCTGCATTAGCATGGAGCTAGGTTTGCCATCTCATAAAAAAGGTTTATGTTTGTTGGCCCTTGGAAATCCTGCAACTTTAAGTTGATGTTTTTTAGCATTTCTGCTGCATTTTTGGCAATTTTTCACTAAATGACAATATTATATTGTGTTGCAATTGGGTTCCGTACATGCAGGGAATAGATTCGTCCAGGTTTCCTGCCCCTGGTTGCCATCTAGTGATCCCTGACAGAAGTATCGATGTGTGAATAATATTGGGTGAGAACAGGTGGGCCTCAGGCTTGAAGTTACCCCTACACGCGAGCAGCCGATCAACAATCACTGCCGGGGCTCACACCTGAAGCGAGGATGAGGTATTAGAGAGTTACAGCTAGCTGTAGACTTGTAGTTCAGGTTTTGAATCACAAACTTAACGAGAGAAAGAAAGACTTGCATTTTTATCACAACCATCGATGTAATGTATTTGCCTCATGGGTTCTTTGCTTAAGAATTCATAGCAACACATTGCTATTAAGAACTGGTTGGTTCACGAACAAACATTTAACAATCACACTGCGCATTACCAGTTCTTCCACTAGGCTCACAACTGCATACCTCATCGTGGATGACCTAGACCCAACTGACTGGGGTTTTATTGAGTCTTGTGAACATCACATGACTGGCTAAGCCACTCACAATGCAACAGCTCTACAAACCTATTGGCATACTCACAGGTGCATACAGTCCCAAATTGAGTTACAACACATGAAGTACTTTTTGAAGTGTGGGAACACAGCAGTCAATTTACGCACAGCAAGCTCACACACAAACAGCAATATAATAATGACCAGATCATCATCATCATAGGCGGTCCCTCGAACGAGGATGACTTGCTTTCACAAGAGTTCGAAGGACCCGATGTTCCAGTCCTGAACTCCAATTTGAGGGGCAGAAGATTCCTGTCCCTGGATTTTTTTAACGTGTGGTGACCATTGCACACCAGCCACCACACGGGCTCGACCAGATAATGTTATGTTGATTGAGGGATAAGTATTGGCCGGAACGCCAGAGATAACACCCCTGCTCTTCTTCGAAATAGTGTCGTGGGATCTTTTTCATCCACCTTAGAGGGCAGATGGGGCCTCAATTTAACCTCTCATCTGAAATACGGCATTTTACTCCCTCAGTACTGCACCGGAGTGTCAGCTTAGATGTTTGTGCTTAAGTGTCTGGAGTGGGACTTGAACCCGCAACCTTCATGTCCGAGAAGGCGAGAGCACTACCAACTGAGCCACAGCTGAGAGGGCAATACGAGTAGAATATTGCAGAAAAGAAAATATATCAATGTTGCTGATTATTATTTTTAAGGAGCTATTGTTGCTGTGGTGATGTGCTTTGCAACACACATGTGCACAGGAAGAGGCAATGATTAAAGTAAGTGATACATAAGAACATAAGAAATAGGAGCAGGAGTAGGCCATTTAGCCCCTCAAGCCTGCTCTCCCATTTAATAAGATCATGGCTGATCCGATCATGGACTCAGGCCCACTTCCCTGCCCGCTTCCCATAACCCCTTATTCGCTTATCGGTTAAGAAACTGTCTATTTCTGTCTTAAATTTACTCAATAACCCAGCTTCCAGAGCTCTCAAAGCAGCAAATTCCACAGATTTACAACCCTCTGAGAGAAGAAATTCCTCCTCATCTCAGTTTTAAATGGGCGGCCCCTTATTCTAAGATTATGCCCCCTAGTTCTAGTCTCCCTTATCAGTGGAAACATCCTCTCTGCATCCACCTTGTCAAGCCCCCTCATAATCTTATATGTTTCAATAAAATCACCTCTCATTCTTCTGAATTCCAATGATTAGAGGCCCAACCTAGTCAATCTTTCCTCATAAGTCAACCCCCTCATTCCTGGAATCAACCCAGTGAACCTTCTCTGAACTGCCTCCTGTAGTGTCTCTGCACCTTGTTGCAAACTCACACGAGGCATGTATATATCAGACACGGTCACTCTGTGACCTTCACTTTATTCCCAGGACCAAGGAGTGCTGACCCTGGGTGGGACTTCCCCTTTTATACCTGGAAACCCAGGTGAGGAGAGTCTCCCACAAGTTCACCCCCTGTGGTCAGGGTGTGCATTTCTAGGGTACAGGTACAGTGTGCATGAGTTACAGTTACATAACTATTGTCATTGCAAGATGGTGAAATACATGACACCGCCAAAGTAAGTATATCCTTTCGTAAATATGGAAACCAAAACTGCACTCAGTATTTCAGGTGTGACCTCACCAATACCCTGTATAATTTTAGCAAGACTTCCCTGCTTTTATACTCCATCTCCTTTGCAATAAAGGCCTTTCTGATCACTTGCTGTACCTGCATACTATCCTTTTGTGTTTCATGCACAAGTACCCCCAGGTCCCGCTGTACTGCAGCACTTTGCAATCTTTCTCCATTTAAATAATAACTTGCTCTTCCATTTTTTTTCTGCCAAAGTGCATGACCTCATACTTTCCAACATTATTGCCAAATTTTTGCCTACTCACTTAGCCTGTCTATGTCCTTTTGCAATGTCCTCCTCACACATTGCGTTTCCTCCCATCTTTGTATCATCAGCAAACTTGGCTACGTTACACTCAGTCCCTTCATCCAAGTCGTTAACATAGATTGTAAATAGTTGGGGTCCCAGCACTGATCCCTGTGGCACCCCACTAGTTACTGATTGCCGACCTGAGAATGACCCATTTATCCCGACTCTCTGTTTTCTGTTAGTTAGCCAATCCTCCTCTATCCATGCTAATATATTACCCCCAACCCCGTGAACTTTTATCTTGTGCAGTCACCTTTTATGTGGCACCTTGTCAAATGGCTTCTGGAAGTCCAAATACACCACATCCACTGGTTCCCCTTTATTCACCCTGTTCGTTACATCCTCAAAGAATTCTAGCAAATTTGTCAAACATGACTTCCCCTTCATAAATCCATGCTGACTCTGCCTGACTGAATTATGCTTTTCCAAATGTCCTGCTACTGCTTCTTTAATAATGGACTCTAAAATTTTCCCAACCACAGATGTGAGGCTAACTGGTCTATAGTTTCCTGCTTTTTGTCTGCCTCATTTTTTAAATAGGGGCGTTACATTTGCAGTTTTCCAATCTGCTGGGACCTCTCCAGAATTCAGGGAATTTTGGTAAATTACAACCAATGCATCCACTATTCCTGCCGCTACTTCTTTTAAGACCCTAGGATGCAAGCAATCAGGTCTAGGGGATTTATCTGCCTTTAGTCCCATTATCTTACTGAGTACCACTCCTTAGTGATTGTGATTGTATTAAGTTCCTCCCCCCGCTATGTGCGAGTGTTGAATCTTATGATAATATCCCATCATTTCTACTTATCAAATATAATGTGGCTTTTGGCAGTTTCTGCCACAGCATATGACTTGCCTGAATAGCTACACAAACCAGCAATATATTGTGCGGCACCTTCGCTTCCAATACTGTAAACTATCAACATCACAAAAACAGATTATCTGGTCATTATCACATTGCTGTTTGTGGGAGCTTGCTGTGCGCAAATTGGCTGCCGCGTTTCCCACATTACAACAGTGACCACACTCCAAAAGTACTTCATTGGTTGTAGAGCATTTTGGGACTCCCGGTGGTCGTGAAAGGCGCTATATAAATGCAAGTGTTTCTTTCTTTCCTTCTTTCTTTTTCTTTCTTTTTCTCTTTCTCTTTCTATCGCTATCTTTTTTTCTCTCTTTCTTTCCTTCTTTCTCTCTCTCTTTCTTTCTTTTTCTTTTTTTCTCTTTTTATATCTTTCATTTTCTTTCTAGTTATTGTATTGAATTGAAACTAAGAGCAGGAGCAGAACTCCTCACGCTGGATGCATCTTCTGCCGCCGTGCTGACCTCTGGCGCCTAAGGCGATGGCGGTGGACTTTGACGGAGTGGACTTTGCTTGGCTACTTTACCAATGAAGCTCGATTGCCCCTTTAAGAAGTGTCAGAAGAGATCACTCTGATCCTCTCCGCCTCCTTTGAAAGGAAACAAGCACAGTGCAAGTAACGTCGACACATTGACAAAGCAGAACCTACAAAATAACATTAGCGGAAGTCGGTGCATCAAATAATGACAAGACAATCATTAATCCAACTCTAAGGGCACAATTGCTGCATCTTTTTAACTGTTGAAAAAATCAAACTGTTGCAGTAAACGCTGTAAAAAATATTTACAAGTACACCAGTGGCACATGGGCTGTGCATGTGAGTGCAAATGTGTTCTGAATTGAATATGTCACATGTAATATTCATGTGTGTGTATATATATATCGCTTAAGAAAAACACAGGCTGCTTGCATGGCCATCTGCTAAAGGTTAAAGTCCAGTCATTTGCTTTTTACAACAAAGGCCAATAAATTCTGTAGGTTGACGAACTTGTGAGAATGAAGATCTGAGTGGAGAAATGCTGTGCTCTTTTTTTCTCACACGAGTCGAAGAAGAAGAAAGAGAGATATTACCTCCATGGCAACAGCCGTATTAAGGCTGTGTTACTGCCTTATTGCACCATCTATTAAAGTGGACTTTAAACAACAGATGCAATGTTTTAAGCTTTACTTCCCCCTTAAAAAAAAATTTCGATTTAAGGTCTGTTGTGTTATTTTTAAATTGGGCAATTTTGCTTAAAAGGTTTGAAAGAATGCAATTTTTTTTTTTGAGATGAGCCCAGCACTTTGCAAAATGTGTTTATCGCAGAGTCACATCTGATTCTGCAACTGGTGACTGCTGTCGCTTTTATCAAATGCGGTTTCAGTGCAGGCTTCCTCTGCTGTTCCTGGTAAAGCCTTCGATGTACTTTGCAAAGCGCAAGAGCCTCCTCGCACGGCGTGCGTTCGCCGTTCCTCTTCGACTTTCATGCCTGAGCCAAAAAAAAACACTCAAATGTCCCGCATTGTGCGGTGATTGTATCTGAAGCCCGTCATTCCCGAAACAGCTGAAGTATTTTCTCCACCGTCCAATTCCTCGCCACAAACCCCTTGCCTGAAATCCGCCTCTTCTCAGAAATTGGCCACCGTCTAACTCTCACCAATGTTATTTGTAAACGTGAAACAATTAGCCCCAAAGTCCCTGGAGTGACACCCCACAAGTAGGGCTTGAAAATTTCACGGTAAATGTAAGTCTCCATTTCCAGCAAGCAGTGCAGTCCGGTTCTGAATGTATTTGTAAGGAGTTACAGGCAACTCTCGATTATCCGGGTCCCTCGGGAATTTGGGCTATGCCGGGTTAACGATTTCTCCGTTAGAGCGATTGACGTTATAAAGTTAAAACCCGATGCTTTCCACAGGCCAAAATTTTATATCCCGTTACAAAGGTTTCCCGTTGAATCCGTGTGCGGATAATCGCGAGTTGCCTGTATTTGCGAATAAAAAAAGGGCTGTTTATTATTTCAGCGTAATCTGACGATGAATATATTGTGGATGTTAATTCTTCAGCCCATATGTCCGATAACAGTATCCCACTGGCTGACAGCCCACTGAGAATTCATAGAATCATAGAAATTTACAGCGCAGAAGGAGGCCATTCGGCCCATCGTGTCTGTGCTAGCCGATAAAGAGCTCCCCAGCCTAATCCCACTTTCTAGCTCTCGGTCTGTAGCCCTGTAGGTTCCAGCACTTTCAATATGAAGAGGGTTTCTGCCTCTACCCACCCCAATAAAAAGGACCAAAATCATAGAAACCACTTTTAGAATCTTTGCAGTTTGTGTTCTGAATAATAGCCACCCTGGAGAGATTTCTGTGATTTTTTTTTTAGTCTTTTACAATATAATTGCTTGGTCTGCGGAAAAGGTTGAAGCAACCACTTTGCGAGTATTCGGACCACTAAGATTCTATTTTCACTAGCACCTTTGAAATATTTCTGAATATCATCTTGTTTTTGTACTTTTTTTTTCAATTTGGTAATTTGGAGAATAAAAAAATGTCACCTCACAATTAATGTGTTTTCATTTTGCCCTAATTAGTTACCGCGTTCTCGGATAATTGGATAACATATATTCAGCTAATTAATCACAGTAGCTGAAAATAACACAAAGCCTTTCTGAGGGAGATTTAAGGAGAATATTTCACTCAACTGATTTATTTTGCGCTTGTCTGAATAATGGTACGTTAACAAATTTAATATGTGCTATTGAAAATATTTCCTGAAGTGATTAACATGTAATCTGCTAACGTATATGATTGACAGGAAGAGAAATGGAACAGGAGACAGAAAGCAAAAAAATCAGCAAATGACAGAAATAAATAAGGACCAACATAAATTAAATAAATGTGTAATTCTTCCCGTCTTTATCTGCTTTGGGCTCGATTTCAAAATTCTCGTCCTTATTTTCAAATCCCTCCATGGCCCTCCCCCCTCCCTATCTCTGTAATCTCCTCCAGCCCCACAAACCCCCGAGATGTCTGCGCTCCTCTAATTCTGCCCTGTTGAGCATCCCTGATTATAATCGCTCAACCATTGGTGGTCGTGCCTTCTGGGCCCTAAGCTCCGGAACTCCCTGCCTAAACCTCTCCGCCTCTCCGCCTCTCTTTCCTCCTTCAAGACGCTCCTTAAAACATACCTCTTTGACCAATTACCTGCGCTAATCTCTACTTATGCGGTTCGGAGTCAAATTTCTATCTCTGTGAAGCGCCTTGGGATGTTAACGAGGCTATATAAATATAAGCTATTGTTGTTGTTTTACGCTGGCACAGAATCTCTTCTGATAGGCAGAGTAAAGTTATTAACTTATAGGCTGCAGAGAATAGGGCCACTCTCCTGCTGGAACCTCTCAGTACAACAGAAATACATTCATGAGAATGTCATCTCTCTTTTCTGAATCACATTTGCACAGGAAAAATAACCTCTACCTCCAGGGCATATACATTTAAATAAAAGCTATTCCTGAAATGTAAAATGACAGCTGAATGATTGGCCATTTAATCTGAACTACAGCTCCACTATGCTCAATTCATTAAATAATTTGAGGAGAGCAATTCTGATAAATCAAAGTCCAGCAGGCTGATTGGCAAAATGTAATTGAATAGAACATAACTGCAGAAATGAAATCACAAGAGGTTGTGTAAAATGGTGCATTATGAAAAGAAATTATTTTTTTTCCCCATCCTGTTCAATAATAGGGGAATGGGTTGTAGAATAAATGGTCAATAATTTAAGTGTGACAAGAACAGGTACTTATTTTAGTAGCATACCCTTAGGTTAGCGTGGATATATTTTCACACATGGTTCAACAAAAATGATTTGAGCAAAAATATTGACTGAAAAGATCTTTACGCTTCTGCGACTAAGTGGCAAACTGTTCTGATTTTCTTGTGACTTACTTTTATTGTGGGGAGGGGGTAGCTGGGGCAATTTATTCTGTATCTTTTTCTCGCTCTCTTCTTTGTAAGTTCTGTGGCTCGGTGGGTAGCCCCCTTGTCTGTGGGTTAAAAGGTTGTGGGTTCAAGTCCCACTCCAGGGACTTGAGCGCAAAATCCAGGCTGACTCTCCCAGTGCAGTGCTGAGGGAGCGCCGCACTGCGGGAGGTGCCGTCTTTTGGATGGGAAGTTAAACCGAGGCTCTCTCATCTGCTCTCTCAGGTGGACGTAAAAGATCCCACAGCACTGTTTTGAAGAAGAACAGGGGAGTTATCCCCGGTGTCTTGGGGCCAATATTTATCCCTCAATCACCAAAACAAAAAAGCAGATTATCTGGGTCATTATCACATTGCTGTTTGTGGGAGCTTGCTGTGCGCAAATTGGCTGCCGTGTTTCCCACATTGCAACAGTGACCACACTTCAAAAAGTACTTCATTGGCTGTAAAGCGCTTTGGGACATCCTGAGGTGGTGAAAGGCGCTATATAAATGCAATTCATTCTTTTTTTTGTAAGTTTTCCCCAGATACAACAACTGTATGAACTCACATACAGGCTGCACTTTTTTTTAAGTTAAAAAGCATCAGTTTAAATTGAAGATATGGCCTATGTGTGAACTAATAATATTTTTCAGTGGAGTGTTTGGTCTATGTTCAGGGGTTTTCAGAGCTCCAGGGCTCTGACACAATTACTGAGCAGGATCTGTGAAAATGGTGCTTAATGTTTTATTATTAAATATTTTTATATTTCATAGGAACATAGGAACAGGAGGAGGCCAGTCCGCCCCTCGGGCCTGTTCCGCCATTCACTGAGATCATGGCTGATCGGCGACTGAACTCCATATACCCGCTGTAATGTATTTGCTCGATGGGTTCTTTGCTTAAGAAATCATAGCAACACATTGCTATTAAGAACTAGTTGGTTTATTCGCAAAAGGTTTAACAGTCACACTACACATTACCAGTTCATTGTTCATAGGTTTATATGTAACCTTCAGGGATGCTGACCGAAGGCCGTGCGGCTCTTTGTCGGCCGGCGAGGACACGATGGGCCGAAATGGCCTCCTTCTGCGCTGTAAATTTCTAGGCTTCTATGTTTCATCCACCAGGCTCACAACCACCTGCCTCATCGTGGACCCCCTGAACCCAACTGGCTGGGGTTTTATTGACTCTTGTGAACATCACGTGACTGGCTATGCCACTCCCGACTCAACAGCTCCACAAACCCGTCAGCATACTCACAGGTGCATACATTACACCCGCCTTTGCCCCATCTCTGATTTAAAATTAATGACTGATCCAGCATCAATTGCCGTTTGCGGAAGAGAGTTCCAAACTTCTACCGCCCTTTGTGTGTCGAGGTGTTTCCTAATGTCACTCCTTTCATTTTTAGAAGTATGTGCTTTGGTGAACTTTGTGGTTATTGAGATGAGGGATGGTGTTTCTAGTGAATGGAACACTTTTCAACCTTTGAACTTGCAGGGTTGACCAGAGAGATACTTCCAGGTCAAGGGTAGAATGTGCTAGTTGCAGAGTAATGCCCCTTGAACTCCGTTTCTACAGTGTACCCTTAACTCAATGCTCCACCAAGCAAGCATGATTTATTTTTCTCCATTTCCCACATCCTTACAAACACTCTGTGTGACATTGCTGATCTGATGCCAATTTATTGTTCAACCGTCAGCGACTTTGTAGTGTCAATTCGTGCCCACTGGGAGTAAGAATGAGACTGCCCAAGGTACAGTCGCTGCAAGGCTTATAGACAGAGAGATGGTCAGATCTAATCTGAGCTGGATTCAAATCAGGGGGTCAAGGGTTATGAGGAGCGGGCAGGGAAGTGGAGTTGAGGCCAAGATCAGATCAGCCGTGATCTATTGAATGGTGGAGCAGGCTCGAGGGGCCAAATAGCCTATTCCTGCTCCTATTTCTTATACTCTTATGTCCCGGAGGTGAGTGGACAGTGTGGTGACAGCACTCAGTTTTATAAATGCAAAGTGCAATTTCATATGCCAGAAGTATGAATACCAAAAATGATCATCAATAGAGGTATTCTGGTGTGAACGCAAAGACCATCACAACTAATTCTGATTCTATGATTCTAATTACCGTGTGCTATATTGATGAGTTCATGTCTTGCATATTCATGAAAGAATTGTACAGCCTCCCTGCCTTTCTGAAGGCATGTTTTTTAAAGCTATTTCCAACATTGTATAATGGGAGTTTTCAATTCCTCATTAACAACTGATATTCATACCAGCGATGGGTGACCTTGGCCCCATGTAAGCAACGTAGCATTTACAGCAATAGAAACAGAACATGCTGGAAACACTCAGCAGGCCAGGCAGCATCTGTGGAAAGAGGAACAGAGTCAACATTTCGGGTCGGTGACCTCGATTAACCTGAAACGTTAACTCGGTTTCTCTCTCCCCACAAATGCTGCCTCACCTGCTGAGTATTTCCAGCATTTTCTGCTCCTTTTTCAGATTTCCAGCATCCACAGTGTTTTGCTTTTGTTTACAGTGTTCTGCCCTGAAGTCTGGAAATCGTGCTTAATGCATGTTATCCAGTCCTGGATCTGCAAACTATTGTGAGATCATTTTTCAAGAAGTAATAGAAATGTATTTGGAATTGTAAGAACCAACAATGGATGCCATATACAAAAAGGCTTAAAATTATGTTGAGGACAGTGCAGATTGTAAGTGGTAAGAAAGAAGACAAAAAGAAAGACTTGCATTTATATAGCGCCTTTCTCAACCACTGGGCATCTAAAAGCACTTTACAGCCAATGAAGTACTTTTGGCATGTAGTCACTGTTGTAATGTGGGAAATGTGGCAGCCAATTTGCGCACAGCAAGCTCCCACAAACAGCAATGTGATAATGACCCAGATAATCTGCTTTTTTGTTTTGGTGATTGAGGGATAAATATTGGCCAGGACACCCAGGATAACTCCCCTGCTCTTCTTTGGAATAGTGCCATGGGATCTTTTATGTCGACCTGAGAGAGCAGACAGGGCCTCGGTTTAGCATCTCATCTAACAGGGCAGCGCTCCCCTGGAGTGTCAGGCTAGATTTATGTGCTCAAGTTCCCTGGAGTAGGACTTGAACGCACAACTGTTCTGACACAGAGGTAAGTGTGCTACCCACTGAGCCACAGCTGACACTACTGAAGGCACTGCGTCAATGGGCTGAATGGACTTTCCTTATTCCACACACCTCCCCTTTGTCTTCAGACAGTTTTCACACGGTTTCCCTTTTTCCTTTGTCAAAATGGTCCCAAAGTTGCACACATTCTGTCCTCCTGGCCCAAAGCACTGACTCGTGCTGTAGTACAAACACCACAGGCTCGACCTACCAGTGTCTCACCCAAGTGACCATAGTTTAAACGAAAGTCATGACAGTGGGATGTATCAGAGCTGAGCATAATCCTGTCATCACATGCCGGTCAGTCAAATGCGTTTCCAATAGGAATCACTAGCGCTGAAGCCATTCAAACTCACGGTCACCCTGACCGAGAAGAGACTGAGTATCGAACCTGGGATCAGGTTGGTCTTAACCCATTGCCCCACCAGGGAGTCGATATTCCCTCTATACTTATGCCTAATCCGAGCTGGCAGCCCCTAAATCAATGCAACTACAGATTTTAATAATTCCTCTCATAATAAAATATTCGCAGCTGTGACATCAATTTATTGTATCAACTCGCTTAAAATTGATCTTGGCTCATCCATTTTTTTCCCATTTTCATTACTTAAAGGGACACTATTGCTCTCTTGAGGGGCGAAGTAAAATTAGACATGTCAAAATGTCGTGTTCCCCCTCAGCTTCAATGAATGCATTTATAGGAGGTTGTAACTGAGCACAGGTAGTATGTTTCCTCACCATTTGAGCACATTGCCCATTACTGTCCCATCGCTACTGTTCCATTAGATATTCATAGAAGAGGCTGCACCATTCAACTTTTAGCTAACAACCATTGCATGGATTTTGTCTGCACCATTGTCCTTTATGACATCCCTTTGCAGCACACCAAGTGTCTCTGGTGATTGGTTGTGTCAGCCAGTGGCTCAGTGGGCAGCACTCTCACTTTCCGAGTCAGAAAGTTTGAAGGTTCAAGTCCCGCTACAGAAACTTGAACAGAAAGCTTCTAAGCTGACACTCTGGTGCAGTACTGGGGGAGTGCCACACTGTCTGAGGGATAGTACTGGGGGAGCACCGCACTGTCAGAAGGGCAGTACTGGGGGAGCACCGCACTGTCTGAGGGGTAGTACTGGGGGAGTGCCGCATTGTCAGAGGGGTAGTACTGGGGGAGCGCCGCACTGTCGGAGGGGCAGTACTGGGGGAGCACCGCACTGTCTGAGAGGCAGTACTGAGGGAGCACTGCACTGTCGGAGGGGCAGTACTGGGGGAGCACCGCACTGTCTGAGAGGCAATACTGAGGGAGCGCCGCACTGTTGGAGGGGTAGTACTGAGGGAGTGCTGTAATGTCTGAGGGGCAGTACTGAGGGAGCGCTGCACTGTGGGAGGGGTAGCACACTGTGGGAGGGGCAGTACTGAGGGAGCACTTCACTGTTGGCGGGGCAGTACTAAGGGAGGGCAGTACTGAGGGAGGGGCAGCACTGAGGGAGCGCCGCACTGTCGGGCGGGCAGTACTGAGGGAGCACCGCATTGTCAGAAGTTGAGACGTTAAACCTGGACCCCGTCTGCTCTTTCAGATGGATGTAAGAGATCCCACGGCACTATTTTGAAGTATCCCCAGTGTTCTGAGGACAACATTTATCTTTCATTCAACAGCACTAAAGCGGATGATCTGGTCATTATTACATTGCTGTTGGTGGTAGCTTGCTAAACGTAAATTGGCTGCCGTGTTTCTTACATTACAACACTTAAAAAGTACTTCATTGACTATAAAGCGCTTTGGGACATCCTGAGGTCATGGAAGGCGCTAAAGAAATGCAAATCTCTTTTTTTCTTTTATGTCTGCAATGCGTTTTTTTTAAAAGAAACTTTGACGGTGCAATTTTTTGTGAGTATGTTGTGTTGGGATTAGAATGCTGATTCTATTTGGGTTGATTACATCCAGATGTTACAGGGTGTGGCATCAGTAGTGATGACTCCCGACTCAGGTGTAGTACGAAGGAGGCAAAGTAAAGTTTGTTTTGCTCATGTTCGAACATTGAACCTTTATCCCAACTTTGTTCACAGGTGTGATAGTCCCCTGTTCCTTTAGCAGCTGGCCTGATGAGTTGGTTGAGTCAGGGAGGCAATCTGTACTGAAGTGCAGGCAGTCGATGCTGCAGACACACACTTCCTCATTATTAGGTTGAAGGTGTCCAAATTCATTTCATGAGAGCCTTTAATAGCTGCCAGAAAAAAAACAGACAGTAATTTCACTAGTTTGGACTAAATTTTATTTCAACTTCTTCTTTGGAACCAGTTCCATTTATATATATATATATATATTTACGCATATCTGTACTTTTAAAAAATTCATTCACTGGATGTGGGCGTCGCTGGCAAGGCCAGCGTTTATTGCAATTCCCTAACTACCCTTGAGAAGGTGGTGGTGAGCCAACTTCTAGGAAACTTGTATCAGTATCAATCTTAGTAGAAACTTAGTTAAGGGCTAAAAATAACAGTGTACATGTATACAGCGTCTTTAAAGCAGAAAATGTCCCCAGGTGATTTACAGAGAGCAAGTTAATGGACATTGTGCCAATGGGTAGATATTAGACAGGGTGACTGAAAGCTTGGTTGAAAAGATGGGTTTTGGAAAGATGGAGAGAGAGGAGGGGAGAGATAGAAACATAGAAACATAGAAACATAGAAAATAGGTGCAGGAGCAGGCCATTCAGCCCTTCTAGCCTGCACCGCCATTCAACGAGTTCATGGCTGAACATGAAACTTCAGTACCCACTTCCTGCTTTCACGCCATACCCCTTGATCCCCCGAGTAGTAAGGACTTCATCTAACTCCCTTTTGAATATATTTAGTGAATTGGCCTCAACTACTTCCTGTGGTAGAGAATTCCACAGGTTCACCACTCTCTGGGTGAAGAAGTTTCTCCTTATCTCGGTCCTAAATGGCTTACCCCTTATCCTTAGACTGTGACCCCTGGTTCTGGACTTCCCCAACATTGGGAACATTCTTCCTGCATCCAACCTGTCCAAACCCGTCAGAATTTTAAACGTTTCTATGAGGTCCCCTCTCACTCTTCTGAACTCCAGTGAATACAAGCCCAGTTGATTCAGTCTTTCTTGATAGGTCAGTCCCACCATCCCGGGAATCAGTCTGGTGAATCTTCGCTGCACTCCCTCAACAGCAAGTATGTCCTTCCTCAAGTTAGGAGACCAAAACTGTACACAATACTCCAGGTGTGGCCTCACCAAGGCCCTGTACAACTGTAGCAACACCTCCCTGCCCCTGTACTCAAATCCCTTCGCTATGAAGGCCAACATGCCATTTGCTTTCTTAACCGCCTGCTGTACCTGCATGCCAACCTTCAATGACTGATGTACCATGACACCCAGGTCTCGTTGCACCTTCCCTTTTCCTAATCTGTCACCATTCAGATAATAGTCTGTCTCTCTGTTTTTACCACCAAAGTGGATAACCTCACATTTATCCACATTATACTTCATCTGCCACGCATTTGCCCACTCACCTAACCTATCCAAGTCACTCTGTAGCCTCATAGCATCCTCCTCGCAGCTCACACTGCCACCCAACTTAGTGTCATCCGCAAATTTGGAGATACTACATTTAATCCCCTCGTCTAAATCATTAATGTACAATGTAAACAGCTGGGGCCCCAGCACAGAACCCTGCGGTACCCCACTAGTCACTGCCTGCCATTCCGAAAAGTACCCATTTACTCCTACTCTTTGCTTCCTGTCTGACAACCAGTTCTCAATCCACATCAGCACACTACCCCCAATCCCATGTGCTTTAACTTTGCACATTAATCTCCTGTGTGGGACCTTGTCGAAAGCCTTCTGAAAGTCCAAATATACCACATCAACTGGTATTCCTTTGTCCACTTTATTGGAAACATCCTCAAAAAATTCCAGAAGATTTGTCAAGCATGATCTCCCTTTTACAAATCCATGCTGACTTGGACCTATCATGTCACCATTTTCCAAATGCGCTGCTATGACATCCTTAATAATTGATTCCATCATTTTACCCACTACTGAGGTCAGGCTGACCGGTCTATAATTCCCTGCTTTCTCTCTCCCTCCTTTTTTAAAAAGTGGGGTTACATTGGCTACCCTCCACTCGATAGGAACTGATCCAGAGTCAATGGAATGTTGGAAAATGACTGTCAATGCATCCGCTATTTCCAAGGCCACCTCCTTAAGTACTCTGGGATGCAGTCCATCAGGCCCTGGGGATTTATCGGCCTTCAATCCCATCAATTTCCCCAACACAATTTCCCGACTAATAAAGATTTCCCTCAGTTCCTCCTCCTTAATAGACCCTCTGACCATTTTTATATCCGGAAGGTTGTTTGTGTCCTCCTTAGTGAATACTGAACCAAAGTACTTGTTCAATTGGTCTGCCATTTCTTTGTTCCCCGTTATGACTTCCCCTGATTCTGACTGCAGGGGACCTACGTTTGTCTTTACTAACCTCTTTCTCTTTACATACCTATAGAAACTTTTGCAATCCGCCTTAATGTTCCCTGCAAGCTTCTTCTCGTACTCCATTTTCCCTACCCTAATCAAACCCTTTGTCCTCCTCTGCTGAGTTCTAAATTTCTCCCAGTCCCCAGGTTCGCTGCTATTTCTGGCCAATTTGTATGCCACTTCCTTGGCTTTAATTTCCCTAGATAGCCACGGTTGAGCCACCTTCCCTTTTTTATTTTTACGCCAGACAGGAATGTACAATTGTTGTAATTCATCCATGCGTTCTCTAAATGTCTGCCATTGCCCATCCACAGTCAACCCCTTAAGTATCATTAGCCAATCTATCTTAGCCAATTCATGCCTCATACCTTCAAAGTTACCCTTCTTTAAGTTCTGGACCATGGTCTCTGAATTAACTGTTTCATTCTCCATCCTAATGCAGAATTCCACCATATTATGGTCACTCTTCCCCAAGGGGCCTCGCACAATGAGATTGCTAATTAATCCTCTCTCATTACACAACACCCAGTCTAAGATGGCCTCCCCCCTAGTTGGTTCCTCGACATATTGGTCTAGAAAACCATCCCTTATGCATTCCAGGAAATCTTCCTCCACCGTATTGCTTCCAGTTTGGCTAGCCCAATCTATGTGCATATTAAAGTCACCCATTATAACTGCTGCACCTTTATTGCATGCACTCCTAATTTCCTGTTTGATGCCCTCCCCAACATCACTACTACTGTTTGGAGGTCTGTACACAACTCCCACTAACGATTTTTGCCCTTTAGTGTTCTGCAGCTCTACCCATATAGATTCCACATCATCCAAGCTAATGTCTTTCCTAACTATTGCATTAATCTCCTCTTTAACCAGCAATGCTACCCCACCTCCTTTTCCTTTTATTCTATCCTTCCTGAATGTTGAATACCCCTGGATGTTGAGTTCCCAGCCCTGATCATCCTGGAGCCACGTCTCCGTAATCCCAATCACATCATATTTGTTAACATCTATTTGCACAATTAATTCATCCACCTTATTGCGGATACTCCTTGCATTAAGACACAAAGCCTTCAGGCTTGCTTTTTTAACACCCTTTGTCCTTTTAGAATTTTGCTGTACAGTGGCCCTTTTTGTTCTTTGCCTTGGGTTTCTCTGCCCTCCACTTTTCCTCATCTCCTTTCTGTCTTTTGCTTTTGCCTCCTTTTTGTCTCCCTCTGTCTCCCTGTATAGGTTCCCATCCCCCTGCAATATTAGTTTAACTCCTCCCCAACAGCACTAGCAAACACTCCCCCTAGGACATTGGTTCCGGACCTGCCCAGGTGCAGACCGTCCGGTTTGTACTGGTCCCACCTCCCCCAGAACCGGTTCCAATGCCCCAAGAATTTGAATCCCTCCCTGCTGCACCACTGCTCAAGCCATGTATTCATCTGCGCTATCCTGCGATTCCTACTCTGACTAGCACGTGGCACTGGTAGCAATCCCGAGATTACTACTTTTGAGGTCCTACTTTTTAATTTAGCTCCTAGCTCCTTAAATTCTTTTCGTAGGACCTCATCCCTTTTTTTACCTATGTCGTTGGTACCAATGTGCACCACGACAACTGGCTGTTCTCCCTCCCATTTCAGAATGTCCTGCACCCGCTCCGAGACATCCTTGACCCTTGCACCAGGGAGGCAACATACCATCCTGGAGTCTCGGTTGCGTCCGCAGAAACGCCTATCTATTCCCCTCACCATCGAATCCCCTATCACTATCGCGCTCCCACTCTTTTTCCTGCCCTCCTTTGCAGCAGAGCCACCTACGGTGCCATGAACTTGGCTGCTGCTGCCCTCCCCTGATGAGTCATCCTCCCCAACAGTACTCAAAGCAGTGTATCTGTTTTGCAGGGGGATGACCACAGGGGACTCCTGCACTATCTTTCTTGCACTGCTCTTCCTGTTGGTCTTCCATTCCCTATCTGGCTGTGGACCCTTCTCCTGCGGTAAGACCAACTCACTACACGTGATACTCACGTCATTCTCAGCATCGTGGATGCTCCAGAGTGAATCCACCTTCAGCTCCAATTCCGCAACGCGGACCGTCAAGAGCTCGAGGCGGATACACTTCCCACACACGTAGTCGTCAGGGACACCGGAAGTGTCCCCGAGTTCCCACATGGTACAGGAGGAGCATATCACATGACCGAGCTCTCCTGCCATGTCTTAACCTTAGATACCCTTAAATTGGTAATAACAATGTTATAGTTCACTTACTGATATAAAAAATAAAAGAAAAGCTACTCACCAATCACCAGCCAATCACTTACCCCATTGGCTGTGACGTCACTTTTTGATTACTTTCTACTTCTATTTTGCTTTCTCTCCCGCTGTAGCTGCACCAGTACGCCTTTTATAGGCCGCTCCCCACTCACCAACTGCCGCTGGCTCTCGATCTCCCGCTGGGCTTTTATAGGCCGCTCCCCTCTCACCAACTGCCGCTGGCTCTCGATCTCCCGCTGGGCCTTTTATAGGCCGCTCCCCTCTCACCAACTGCCGCTGGCTCTCGATCTCCCGCTGGGCTTTTGACAGGTCGCTCCCCTCTCACCAACTGCCGCTGGCTCTCGATTTCCCGCTGGGCTTTTGACAGGTCGCTCCCCTCTCACCAACTGCCGCTGGCTCTCGATCTCCCGCTGGGCCTTTTATAGGCCGCTCCCCTCTCACCAACTGCCGCTGGCTCTCGATCTCCCGCTGGGCTTTTTTGAGCAGATTACGGAGCGAGCAAGGCCAAGATGGCTAAAAGCTCTAACACCAATCGTGATGTGAAGGAGGGAGGATTCACAAAAAGCTGGAGCCAAAGAACCACAAGGTACTGAGGGGATTAAAGGCTGGAACAGAATCATTGGAATTTACAGCACAGAAGGAGGCCATTTGGCCCAAGGTCCATGTGCTGGCTCTCTGAGAGATATCCACTTCAACCCATTCACTTGGCCTTTCCTCGTCCCCTTATAAATGTGTGTGGTCTACAGGGCTGTAGTGATACCCACCCTCCTGTATGGCTCAGAGACGAGGACCATGTACAGTAGACACCTCAAATCGCTGGAGAAATGCCACCAATGATGTCTCCGCAAGATCCCAAAAATCCCCTGAGAGGACAGACGCACCAACATCAGTGTTCCCGATCAGGCCAACATCCCCAGCATCAAAACACTGACCACACTCGACCAGCTCCGTTAAGTGGGCCACATTGTCCGCATGTCCGACACAAGACTCCCAAAGCAAGCGCTCTACTCGGAACTCCTACACGGCAAGCGAGCCCCAGGTGGGCAGAGGAAACGTTTCAAGGACACCCTCAAAGCCTCCTTGATAAAATGCAACATTCCCACCGACACCTGGGAGTCCCTGGGCCAAAGACCGCCCTAAGTGGAGGAAGAGCATCGGGAGGGCGCTGAGCACCTCGAGTCTCATCGCTGAGAGCATGCAGAAACCAAGCGCAGCAGCGGAAGGAGCGTGCGGTAAACCAGACTCCCCCACCCACCCTTTCCTTCAACCACTGTCTGTCCCACCTGTGACAGAGACTGGAATTCCTGTATTGGACTGTTCAGTCACCTGAGAACTCAGTTTTAGAGTGGAAGCAAGTCTTCCTCGATTCCGAGGGTCTATCTATGATGATGATCCACCTCCCTTTTAAAAGCCATTGTTAATTCTGCTTCCATCACTGTATTTGTGAAGGGAGTCCATTTCCTAACAAGCCTCTGTGTAAAATAATTTCCCCCAACCTCTCCTTTGGTCCTTTTGGTGATGATCTTACATTTATGCGCTGTATTTACCAACTCACCAACCTGCTTCTCCTAGCCTCAATTTCTCCAGTATCGTCCCATAACTAAAGCCTCTTATTAGTGGCATCATCGTAGTAAACCTCTTCTGCGCCCTCTCTATGTTTTGATATCTTTCTTAAAGTAAACAACAACAACTTATATTTATATAGCGCCTTTAACATAGTGAAACATCCCAAGGCACTTCACAGGAATATTATGAGACAAAAAATTTGACACCGAGCCACATAAGGAGAAATTACGGCAGGTGACCAAAAGCTTGGTCAAAGAGGTGGGTTTTAAGAAGCGTCTTGAAGTAGAAAAGAGTGGTAGAGAGGCGGAGAGGTTTAGGCAGGGAGTTCCAGAGAACTCCATGTGAGAGCCCCAATCTCTGTTTTGCCCTCTCTAACATTTTTTAAAAGTTAGAATTTTAAGAGCTTACTCACTTCCTTGTTCGCTGCCTGTGAGAACTCTGCCTTTTGATTGGCTGCTCAGGCCGCCTGTTGCCATCATGGCAGCTCGCACAAGGGGATCCCCACTACTGTCTGGTGATTTGAATTGAAGATCGAAAAACCGGAAGTTCTCGACACGGAGATCGAGAGATCCTGGTGCGGACCATAATCTCAGGTCCAGCGACGAACGCCTTTCGCTTTGCCCCGACCGCAAATCCCAGGCCAATGAGAGAAAAACAGCCCAGGAAACTCCACCAGGGTATGCGCCTCATTTCAGAAGGCAGGGGCTTGATATCTCAATGGGCTCCAAAATCTGGGCATTGCTGTTCGTGGGGCCTTGCAGTGTGCCAATTAGCTGCATTGTTTTACCACATTACTGCAGCGACCACATTTCCAAAGTATTTCATGGGCTGTGTAGTGCTTTGCAATGTCCTGAGGACATTGCAGGCGCTATATAACTGGAAGCTTGCTCTATCATTCTTTCTTTTATTGAAATGCCAAGCATAACTGTAAGGTATGCTCCTGTGAGTATGCTCACAGATTCATTTGATTTAAGTTATGGTAAAAAGTTAATTTGTTTATTTGTCGGTTTTAGTGCCCCTTTATAACGGGGCATTTGATTTATGGTTTCAACTTAAAATAGTTGTAGAGCTGTTGCATTGTGAGTGACTTAGCCGGTCATGTGATGTTCACAAGACTCAATAAAACCCCAGCCAGTTGGGTCTAGGTCATCCACGATGAGGAATGCACTTGTGAGCCTGATGGATGAACCAGTAATGTGTAGTGTGATTGTTAAACCTCTGTTAATAAACCAACTAGTTCTTAATAGCAATGTGTTACTATGAATTCTTAAGCAAAGAACCCATGAAGCAAATACATTACAATAACGTTACCATTGGTACGGTGGTACAGTGGTGATGTTGCTGGTCTAGTAATCTAGAAGCTTGGACTGATGACCTACTGGGATAAAAGTTCAAATCCCACCACGGCAGCTGGGGAATTTAAATTCAGTTCATTAAATGAATCTGGAATAAAAAGCTAGTGAAATTACTGGAGTGTTGTAAAAACCCATCTGGTTCACTAATGTCCTTTAGGGAAGGAAATCTGCCGTCCTTACCCGGTCTGGCCTTTATGTGACTCCAGACCCACAACAATGTGGTTGACTCTTAAATGCCCTCTGAAATGGCCCTGCAAGACACTCGGTTGTATTCAAAAGAAGGTGGCTCACCACCACTTTCTCAAGGGCAATAAATGCCTGCATGGCCAGCAATGCCCACATCCTGTGAATGAATTTAATAAAAAACACCGAAATAGTTATTCATTCAGGAGGGATACAGAGAGCTGTAGGATTTATTTTTTAAAGGGGACAGAGCCAGGTGATCATCAATGAAGACCAACGAAGCAAGGAGCAAGGGTCCCCCACCCAACAATAAAGTCGTTCCAAGCTTTCAGGGGTCTTTATACCAGATTCACCACCTTCACGAGAAACAGAAGTCCTTTAAAGAAACGTTGTCAGGTGACGCACATCTCAGACAACAGGTGGCCTCTGCAGGCTTGGCTCGATGGGTCGCATTCTCAGCTCTGGAGTCCAGAGGGTGTCAGTTCAATCTCCGCATCGTGGTCTCAGCTCCCAGTCGCGATCTGGCGCTTTAGTGCAGGACTGAGAGACTGCTGCCTGGTCAGAGGTTGCAGCGGTCTGATTCAGTGACCCCAATGGCTGTTAGAGATAGGGCCATTTGCAAAAGGAGGGGGGGGGGGGGACTTTTCTCCCAGCCCTGGCCAGCACTCCGCCCTCGAACAAGACCACCTTAAGGAAGGTAAACTGATGGCACACAGCATTGCAGTTTGTGGGATAATACTGGCACCACATGGCTGGTGTACGTGCCAGCTTAGCAATAGACACTGCCCTTCAAATGAAGTGAGGCACTTAGAGATATTTCAGTGTGCTAAGGAGCTATGTAAGTGCAGTTGTTATTCCAATCTAGTCATACAATCATACATTAAAGTTCTTAGATGCTGTTTTACTTTTGAAAGGGGCACTGATGGGAATGGAGTGGGGCAGTGAATCAACACACTCCACTTTCACATCTGGTATCTGGGTTTGAGCAGAATAACGGGATGAAACGTTCTCGCTGTCTCCGTCAGCTGCAGAGGTCCAGTAGGAAAATAACTTGCACAGTCTCAATCCATTTGCTAGTGGCAGGTCTCCACCAATCAATGGCACTGTCATCACCAATTGGCAATCATTCGCAGAGGGGGCTGTAAAAGGTCTGAATGTGGGAAATCGGAGACTGCACACCGGTTTCCGCCTTTTATGGCAACAGAGAAGGAACGTCAGTCTGAATCTGCACGGCACTATGTGACTGGCCTGATGGTGCCTGGTGTGTGACGTGGGGCGCACGTTGGTTGCGTCATGTGATTGGTCATGTGGTTTCCCTTTGTTCTCTCACTCCTGTGTGTGTGTCGGTGGAGCCGCAGACCCTCAATCAGCATAACAAAAACAGATTGTTTCGTCATTGTCACATTGCTGTTTGTGTGAGAGCGGCGAGTGTTTGTGGCGAGATGCGGTGAATGCTTATGGCGGAGGAGTGGCGAGAGATCGTGGGCGAAGGTGCGACAGATGAGGGTACGGGGCCCAGAAGAGGCGAGGGCCCAGGGGCAGCACGGGCCCAGCCCACACTGCGATATGCGCGCGCGCTAGGCCCATGCAGTAGAACTGGTCTCCAGTTGTCCTGGGTAACCCTTGTCACAGGACCAAGACCTCGCTCTGTCAAGCCCGTGTGGTGGCTGGTGTGCAACAGTCACCACACATTAAAAAAATCCACGCACAGGCATAGAAACATAGAAAAATAGAAAATAGGTGCAGGAGTAGGCCATTCGGCCCTTCGAGCTTGCACCGCCATTCATGGCTGAACATGCAACTTCAGTACCCCATTCCTGCTTTCTCGCCATACCCCTTGATCCCCCTAGTAGTAAGGATGACATCCAACTCCTTTTTGAATATATTTAGTGAATTGGCCTCAACAACTTCCTGTGGTAGAGAATTCCACAGGTTCACCACTCTCTGGGTGAAGAAGTTTCTCCTCATCTCAGTCCTAAATGGCTTACCTCTTATCCTTTGACTGTGACCCCTGGTTCTGGACTTCCCCAACATTGGGAACATTCTTCCTGCATCTAACCTGTCTAAACCTGTCAGAATTTTAAATGTTTCTATGAGATCCCCTCTCATTCTTCTGAACTCCAGTGAATACAAGCCCAATTGATTCAGTATTTCTTGATATGTCATTCCCGCCATCCCGGGAATCAGTCTGGTGAACCTTCGCTGCACTCGCTCAATAGCAAGAATGTCCTTCCTCAGGTTAGGAGACCAAAACTTAACACAATACTCCAGGTGTGGCCTCACCAAGGCCCTGTACAACTGTAGCAACACCTCCCTGCCCCTGTACTCAAATACCCTCGCTATGAAGGCCAACATGCCATTTGCTTTCTTAACCGCCTGCTGTACCTGCATGACAACCTTCAATGACTGATGTACCATGACACCCAGGTCTTGTTGCACCTCCCCTTTTCCTAATCTGTCACCATTCAGATAATAGTCTGTCTCTCTGTTTTTACCACCAAAGTGGATAACCTCACATTTATCCACATTATACTTCATCTGCCATGCATTTGCCCACTCACCTAACCTATCCAAGTCACTCTGCAGCCTCATAGCATCCTCCTCGCAGCTCACACTGCCACCCAACTTAGTGTCATCTGCAAATTTGGAGATACTACATTTAATCCCCTCATCTAAATCATTAATGTACAATGTAAACAGCTGAGGCCCCAGCACAGAACCTTGCGGTACCACACTAGTCACTGCTTGCCATTCTGAAAAGTACCCATTTACTCCTACTCTTTGCTTCCTGTCTGACAACCAGTTCTCAATCCACGTCAGCACACTACCCCCAATCCCATGTGCTTTAACTTTGCACATTAATCTCTTGTGTGGGACCTTGTCGAAAGCCTTCTGAAAGTCCAAATACACCACATCAACTGGTTCCCCCTTGTCCACTCTACTGGAAACATCATCAAAAAATTCCAGAAGATTTGTCAAGCATGATTTCCCTTTAACAAATCCATGCTGACTTGGACCTATCATGTCACCTCTTTCCAAATGTGCTGCTATGACATCCTTAATAATTGATTCCATCATTTTACCCACTACCGATGTCAGGCTGACCGGTCTATAATTCGCTGTTTTCTCTCTCCCTCCTTTTTAAAAAGTGGGGTTACATTGGCTACCCTCCACTCCATAGGAACTGATCCAGAGTCTATGGAATGTTGGAAAATGACTGTCAATGCATCTGCTATTTCCAAGGCCACCTCCTTAATTACTCTTGGTTGCAGTCCATCAGGCCCTGGGGATTTATCGGCCTTCAATCCCATCAATTTCCCCAACACAATTTCCCGACTAATAAGGATTTCCCTCAGTTCCTCCTTGTTACAAGACCCTCTGACCCCTTTTATATCCGGAAGGTTGTTTGTGTCCTCCTTAGTGAATACCGAACCAAAGTACTTGTTCAATTGGTCTGCCATTTCTTTGTTCCCCGTTATGACTTCCCCTGATTCTGTCTGCAGGGGACCTACGTTTGTCTTTACTAACCTTTTTCTCTTTACATATCTATAGGAGCTTTTGCAGTCCGTCTTAATGTTCCCTGCAAGCTTGCTCTCGTACTCTATTTTCCCTGCCCTAATCAAACCCTTTGTCCTCCTCTGCTGAGTTCTAAATTTCTCCCAGTCCCCGGGTTCGCTGCTATTTCTGGCCAATTTTCCACCCTTCAATTGGAGTTCAGGACTGGAACATCGGGTCCTTAATTGAAACATCTGTGAACTCGTGGAAGCAAGTCATCCTCATTCGAGGGTCCGCCTATGATGATGATGAGACCCGCAGAGCTCCTGTAACTACTCGAATTTGCTGTTTAACAACTTAACGCCCCCCCAGAATTTGCGGTCAGGATGCCCTGCAAACTGGCAGCATTCGTTGTCATTCCGCCTTTGAAACTGACCGCAGCTTCGGGACTTGGTGCATGTGTGGGTGCATGCAGAAGTCCTGATGTTGTGGTTGGTCATTCACTGCTCTGACACAGGCTGAGCCGTGCCCCCCTGTTCCCTCTCCCCTCCCCTCACCCCACCCCTCACAGAACCGACCAGCAGTGAAATCTCTCAAATCAGGAAAACTAACGACAACTTTAGCTCTTCAGCAGTAAGTATGCTGTTAAATTCCCCACTAAAAGTTAGACCCAAAGGGATCAGGTGTAACCGGGATTTCGACAGTGTATTGACTGCGGAACAAGTGTTTAAGAAACTTTAAAAAAAATTAAAGTTTGTCCACCTTTAATTCAGGATTGCCTTTTCCCCATTGTTTTGCTCTCTCGCTAACATTTTGTAAAAGTTAGAATTTTAAGAGCTTACTCACTTCCTTGTTCGCTGCCTGTGAGAATTCTGCATTGTGATTGGCTGCTTGGACAGTTTGTTGACGCCACAGCAGCTCGCGCTGTGGGATTCCCACTGAACTACGCTGATTTCAACTGCACGTCGGAAAACCTGGACGTCGCGACACAGAGATTGCGGGATCTTCGCGGGAAGCCGATTTCGGGGCCAACGGCAAGTGCCTTTGCTTCTCCGCTGACCGCAAATTCTGGGCCAAAAAAAACGTTGATAGGTTAATTTTTTTAATTTATTCGTTCACGGGATGTGGGCGTCGCTGGCAAGGATGGCATTTATTGCCCGTCCCTAATTGCCCCTCGAGAAGGTGGTGGTGAGCCGCCTTCTTGAACCGCTGCAGTCCGTGTGGCGAAGGTGCTCCCACAGTGCTGACTTTGTCGTAGCGGTTGGGTACAACTGAGCGGCTCGCTGGGCCGTTTCAGAGGGCAGTTAAGAGTCAACCACGTCCTTACAACACATGACTACGCTTACTAATTAAAGAGGTATCGACACATCGTGGTGACACTACCTGTCAAAGGTAGAAACCTGCCACAGCCCTTAATAAAAAATCCGCTCACCTTCATGAAAATATCTGAATATATTTTTGAAAGGGCCCCAGTAAGGTCTCAATTTCAGCACCAAACTTGCGTAACATGCATTTAAAATTAAAGTATTCTAGATCACATAGCATAGAAGGACTAGCTGCACTTAGTATTAAGAATTATGAATAAATTATTTGAGGTCTGGTTATGTTTCCCAATGAAGCTTTCAGTCCCCAGCAGTTCAGCTCGCTAACACATGCCAGCATTCATCCAGCAGGGCTGGGCCACCATCCACATTGACAGTGAATGCCTCCCTAACACCTTGCTCCTTGTGGTACCATCTGCTGCCGTGTGTGGCGTGAACGTGGGCAGCATATGCCCACAGAGGGCCCGTTCCCACCCAAGGTGCACTGGAATTTAGAAGAAGAATGAGAGGGGATCTCATAGAAACATATAAAATTCTGACGGGATTGGACAGGTTAACTGCAAGAAGAATGTTCCCAATGCTGGGGAAGTCCAGAACCAGAGGTCACAGTCTAAGGATAAGCGGTAAGACATTTAGGAACGAGATGAGGAGAAACTTCTTCACTCAGAGAATTGTGAACCTGTGGAATTCTCTACCACAGAAAGTTGTTGAGACCAGTTCGTTAGATATATTCAAAAGGGAGTTAGATGTGGCCCTTACGGCTAAAGGGATCAAGGGGTATGGAGAGAAAGCAGGAATGGAGTACTGAAGTTGCATGATCAGCCATGATCATATTGAATGGTGGTGCAGGCTCGAAGGGCCGAATGACCTGCTCCTGCACCTATTTTCTATGTTTCTATGTTTCTAAGCAGTGGTGGATTCTAATTGGGACTGACAGATATTGCTGAGTGAAGCAACGCCTCGATTTTAAAATTATCAACCTTCGCTATCTCTGTAATCTCCTCCAGCCACTCAACACCCTCCCCCTCCGAGATCTCTGTATTCCTCTAATTCTGGCCTGTTGAGCATCCCTAATTTTAATCACTTCACCATTAGCTGCAGAGGCCCCAAGCTCTGGAATTCCCTCCCTGAACCTCTCTGCCTCTCTATCTCTCTTTCCTCCTTTAAGACGCTCCTTAAAACCTACATCTTCCTGCCCTAGTTTCTCCTTATATGTCCCGGTGTCAAACTTTTGTCTTGCAACACTCCTGTGAAGCATCTTGGGAAGTTTTACCATGTTAAATGTCAGTGTCAGCTGTGGCTCAGTGGGTGGCATTCTCACCTCTGAATCATAAAGTTGTGGGTTGTGAACACATAAATCTAGGCTGACACCCCAGTGCAGTGCTGAGGGAGTGCTGCACTGTCGGAGGGGCAGTGCTGAGGGAGTGCTGCACAGTCGGAGGGACAGTGCTGAGGGAGTGCTGCACTGTCAGAGGGGCAGTACTGAGGGCGTGCTGCAATGTCGGAGGGGAAGTGCTGAGGGAGTGCTGCACTGTCGGAGGGGCAGTGCTGAGGGAGTGCTGCACTGTCGGAGGGGCAGTGCTGAGGGAGCGCTGCACTATTGGAGGGGCAGTGCTGAGGGAGTGCTGCACTGTCGGAGGTGCTGTCTTTCGGATGAGACGTTAAACCAAGTCCCCGTCTGCCTTCTCAGGTGGATGTAAAAGATCCCATGGCACTATTTCAAAGAAGAGCAGGGGAGTTATCCCCGGTGTCCTGGGGCCAATATTTGTCGCTCAATCAACATCACCAAAGCAGATTATCTGATCATTATCACATTGCTGTTTGTGGGAGCTTGCTGTGCACAAATTGGTTGCCACGTTTCCCACATTACAACAGTGATTGCACTTCAAAAAGCACTTCATTGGCTGTAAAGCGCTTTGGGACGTCCAGTGGCCGTGAAAGGTGCTATAGAAATACAAGTTGTTGTTGTTGTTGTTGAGTTTTCCATGTGGGAAAGGGTTAGAGTTCTGTGAGGCATAACAGGATGGATATCAGCACTGTCGTGAGCCAACACCATGGAGGTGACTCAAACATCTGCCACTTATTCCATGTTGTTAGTAAAGTACAAACAGTAATGGCCCTCAAGAGGGAATCTAACCATCAAGGGATTTGTTTAAAAAAATCCAAAGCACTAATAATAAATATTATCATTAATATTGCCATCTATTCATTTCTGGCAATTGTATTTTGCTGGAACGGTTAGTTCTGATGACAAAAGGAACCAGATTGGAGACGGTTTGATGCTTGCTAATGAAAAAGGGTGAATTTAACATCAATAGACACATTCATTGCCTCTAGCTTCAGCGATCATGACATTGAACCGTGCGCATTACTTCACCTCCCCATCTCCATCATGCACAATAACTGCCCACTCAGATCTCGATGAGCTCATTATTAGGACAGAAATATTCAACAGATGCAACTTTGTAAATACATGCACTGCAGCAACTTGCCAAGGCTTCTTCAACAGCACCTCCCAAACCCGTGACCTCTACCACCTGGAAAGGGGAAAAACCAACCAGGGGGCAGAGATTTAAAATAATTGGTAGGAGGTTTAGAGGGGATTTGTGGGGAAATTTCTTCCCCCAGAGGGTGGTGGGGGTCTGGAACTCACTGCCTGAAAGGTTGGTAGAGGCAAAAACCCTCACCACATTGAAAAAGTACTTGGATGTGCACTTGAAGTGCCGTAACCTTCAGGGCTATGGACCAAGAGCTGGAAAGTGGGATTAGGCTGGATAGCTCTTTGTTGGCCGGCGTGGACACGATGGGCCGAATGGCCTCCTTCCGTGCTGTAAATTTCTATGATTCTAAGGACAAGGGCAGCAGGCGCATGGGAAGCTGCGAGTTCCTCTCCAAGTCAAAGTTAGAGGTATATCGGCCCTTCCTTCATCGTCGCTGGGTCAAAATCCTGGAACTCCCTCCCTAACAGCACTGTGGGAGCACCTTCACCACACGGACTGCAGCGGTTCAAGAAGGCGGTTCACCACCACCTTCTCAAGGGGCAATTAGGGACGGGCAATAAATGCCGGCCTTGCCAGCGACGCCCACATCCCAGGAACGAATAAAATATTTATATTAAGAATGATAATTTCTACATCAGTGTCTTTCACTTCCTACAATTCACTCCAGCAAATCCCTCAGATTTGTTTAAAGTGAGCTGCTGTGGTTCTTCAGCCCATTCACATCATTAAGACGGGAGCGATGTTGAATAATGTGACATTTTCAGATTGATCACAAATAGTTTAGAAATATAGGCTTACACATTTGTGCTCTTGCTCCGTTAAGTCTTTGACAGAGCGGTGGTGACAATTGCTCTTTGCTCCGTCCCCACCCAGTTTTGTGCCAGTTTCTCCGATGGCCGATGTTCAGTATTCCCATCCGTATGTGGGGCTGCACTCGTCGCCAAAATGATGCATTTTCTGTCACTTGACCCATTGTGGCGCTGGATTCAAGGGGCGTCTGCTTGTCTCCAGCACCCAGCGTTTCTATGGCAACAGAGGAGGCGAGCTAACGCTCAAAAGCCCGAAAGCCTGTGGGGGAGTTGGGGGGTGGGATGGTGTCGATTGCACAGGGCACGGTGCCAAGCACAAAGATTTGTCGTTTTTCATCTCCAGCTTCAGCGGCTGCTCAGAGGCCAATGGCAGCACGATTTTACCCAACAAAAATTTGCATTTATAGAGCGCCTTTAATCTAGTGAAACAGGAGTATAGTGATATAAAGATTTAACACCGAGCCGCATAAGGAGAAATTAGCGCAGGAGAGAGGGAGGTTTTAAGGAGCGTCTTGAAGGAGGAAAGAGAGGTAGAGAGGCGGAGAGGTTTAGGGAGGGAGTTCCAGAGCTTGGGGCCCAGGCAACAGAAGGCACGGCCACCGATGGTTGAGCGATTATAATCAGGGATGCTCAGGAGGGCCAGAATTAGAGGAGTGCAGATATCTCGAAGGGTTGTGGGGCTGGAGGAGATTACAGAGATAGGGAGGATAAGGCCACAGAGGAATTTGTAAACAAGGATGAGAATTTTGAAGTCGAAACAGCGTATCTGTGCCTTAGCAGCCCATACACCACACGCACAACATCAGTCTTTTTGTATATATTTATACACAGAGCCAAGGGAAAAAAAAGAAAGACATGCATTTATATAGCGCCTTTCACAACTTCAGGACATCAAAAAGCGCTTTACAACCAATGAAGTATTTATGGAGTGTAGTCACTGCTGTACTGTAAGAAACGCGACAGCCAATTTGCCCACAGCAAGCTCCTACAAACAGCAATGTGATAATGACCAGATAATCTGATTGAGGGATAAATATTGGTCTTCTTCAACATAGGGGCCACAGGATCTTTTATGTCCACCTGAGAGAGCAGACTCGGTTTAACATCTCAGCCAAAACACTCTCACACTGGGAGCGTCAGCCTGGATTTTTATGCTCAAGTCCCTGGAGTGGGATTTTAACCCACAACCTGCTGACTCAGAGGCGAGTGTGCTGCCCACTGAGCCACGGCTAAGAAAGTGCAGAAGTTTAACATGAAACGTGAGTAATCTCTGCCCCACATGTCGCACAGTAGACCCAGCCAGAATCAGGAACTGCAAGTCCAATCTCACTTGCGATACAATGCATTGGCCTTGAACATAAGAACATAAGAAATAGGAGCAGGAGTGGGCCATACGGCCCCTCGAGCCTGCTCCGCCATTCAATACGATCATGGCTGATCTGATCATGGACTCAGGTCCACTTCCCTGCCCGCTCCCCATAACCCCTTAATCCCTTTTCAGTTAAGAAACTGTCTATCTCTGTCTTAAATTTATTCAATGACCCAGCTTCCACAGCTCTCTGAGGCAGCGAATTCCACAGTTCCAATCAGTTCAATTCTGAAACTCAGATAATTGTGTTGAATTGTTTCGGAAAGAAAACAATAGCGCCCGATGGTTCCCCTTTTTATTCTTGTTCTGTTTAACAGGATTGTATAGCTTCTGTGTGCTGCCGGTATCTATTCCTTTTTTTAAAATTAGCAAGACTATTTTTGACATGAAAAATATGGTTCTGATTTCGTGAAATGTGTAGATTTTATTCAAAGTGTGTTTTGTGGGTTTTTCCTTTTTTATTACAATTTTAATTATTCAAAAGATGATGTGAAAGCTTTTGTTAGGAATTGTTAATTTGGTATCACTCGCGCCTCTGCGTCAAAAGGCCATGGGTTCAAGTCCTGGAGTTAAGTGCCCAAGTTGTGCCGACAGCTCATTGCAGTACCGAGGGATTGCAGCAGCACAACCTCTTGTCGAAATGCAAATGATTTCCTTGATACAGTTAAAAAAAATTACATTTCTGTATTTTTGAATTTACATAAGAACATAAGAATTAGGAACAGGAGTAGGCCATCTAGCCCCTCGAGCCTGCTCCGCCATTCAACAAGATCATGGCTGATCTGGCCGTGGACTCAGCTCCACTTACCCGCCCGCTCCCCGTAACCCTTAATTCCCTTATTGGTTAAAAATCTATCTATTTGTTTTCCTCGCCTCTATAGGTCCCCTTGAGCTGGCCTTCCCCTGCCCGCCGGGTCTCGCTTAATGGCGGCGATGTCGACATCGAAGCGTCTTAAGTTCCCGGGCAACTGTGGCGGTGCGGTGTTCTGGCCTGTCGCTGTTGGAGTTGTCCATGAGGGTCCTGGCGTTCGAGGTCCCGAACTTGATGTTAAAGGACTGGAAGACGCCCGTGCATGAGTTCTTTTGACGTGGGATGGCCGTTGCACACCAGCAACCACACGGGCTTAACTGAGCAAGGTCTTGAT